>NC_134589.1:43597535-43900566 GCF_037038515.1 Microtus pennsylvanicus
TAACCTGGTCTACAGAGTGAATTCTAGAAGACTCAGGACTATATAGTGAGACCCTGACTTTAAAAAAATGCAACTGAAGAGATGGCTCAGTAGTTAAGAGCACTGACTGCTCTTCCAGAGGACCTGGGTTCCATTCCCAGCACCTACATGGCAGCTCACAACTGTCTGTAACTCTAGTTCCAGGGGATCTTATGCCTTCTTCTGTCCTCCATGGATATCTGGCACGCAGATTGTGCACATGCATACATGCAGGAAAAACAAACACATAAAAATAAATAAATAGGGGGCTGGAGAGATGGCTCAGTGGTTAAGAGCATTGCCTGCTCTTCCAAAGGTCCTGAGTTCAACTCCCAGCAACCATATGGTGGCTCGCAACCATCTGTAATGGGGTCTGGTGCCCTCTTCTGGCCTACAGGCACACAGACAGAATATTGTATACATAATAAGTAAATAAATAAATATTTGAAAAATAAATAAATAAATTGTTTTTTAAAAAATTCAAGGAACAGGGCTGGAGAGATGGTTCAGAGGTTAAGGGCACTGGCTGCAGTTCCAGAGGTCATGAGTTCAATTCCCAGCAACCACATGGTGGCTCACAATCATTGGTAATGAGATCTGGCACCCTCTTCTGGCCTGCAGGCGTATGTGCAGACAGAACACTATACATAAAGGTAACAGGGAGACCAGCCCCAGGGTACCAGGGTGGAGAACAGGATGCTGAAGTGGAAGAATAAAGGGCAATAGAGCAGGAGCTGGGGGCAGGCAGATGTGGGTGGTCTCAGGCTAGAGAGCATGCACAGGACAAAGAGCCTCTTTCAGGTGGAGGCTGCTCTCTATGGAACTGTTCTATCAGAGAAAAGAAGCAGGAGGGAATGGATTCTAAACCATGAAGGAAGGAACTGCCCCAAAATGGTTCACTTCCATCCTGTTCCCACCAAGGAGGATGGGGGATGGGAAGAAGGAGGAAGATGAAGATGGTAGAAGAAGCTAGACCCTTGGTTTCAGTAGTTTAAAGTCAAGGTCAGCTACTGGGAAGATGACCTGGGAAGGCAGGGGAGGGGAGGGGAGGGTAAGGTAGGGTAGGAGACTGGAGGAGAAAGGTGGTAAATGGGATAGCAGGCCAGGAGCTTGGTGCTGTGGCCATACAAGGAAGGACATGCAGAAGACTTACTAGGCCATACCAAGGGCCCACCTAAGGTTGAAGACCACAAACCTGTAGGAATTCAAGTCTAGAGTTGTACAGCTTCTTTCCATAGCCCTTGGGAGTCTAAAATGAACAGCGCAGCCACCCAAGGGCTGGCCCTTCAGGGTAGGGGTAAGACAGGGCTGTGGGAGGTTCAGGAGAATGGAGGGATGAAGGCTAAGTGCTGAGTAGGTCGGGCCATGAAGTAAATGATGAAACAGAGAACAGATTGGGTCTCGACTTGCAGGGTCTCGCTGAGTCCAACTGCAAACTCCCTGAGCAGGGAACACTACAGGTAGGATGTTGTGATCAGAGAGATTCACACAGAAATGACAGTCTGGGAAGGACAGCATTTCCAGGGAGACAAGCACAGCCTGTCGCCCCCGTGAGAAGGAAGCTGGGATGGAAGTCAAGGCCAAGGGGGAGTGGGAAGGTGGGATGCTAACAGGCCCGAGACCACAGAAATCTTTGCGGCTTCCATGAAATGTCTGTCTGTGAGTCAGAGAAGTAGGGGCAGACTAGGCAATGTTGTGGGCTTTCCTTCCCCAGGCTACAGAGTGCCCTCCCTCCAGGGCAGCCTCCTAAGGACTGAGGTGCTCTCAGAGTCAAGCTGAAAGCTGGAGCCAGTGCACAGCAGAGGGGGTCTCCTCTATTCAAGGAGCCTTTGGCTGCCTGGGGGTTGAGGTGGCAGTGTAAAGTGATAAAGACACTTCTACAGTCATGGGTTCATCATTCTTGATTGTAAGAGGCCCACAGACATATGCTCCGCACCAAAGTAGACTTGCCATCTCAGCCTCCTCCTAGGAAGGAAGCTTGCCCAGCCCTAGAGAGCTTCCTGCTTCAGGGACCAGATCCCGCCATGGAAGCTGAGGCTGAAGGACCCAGATGCCATCAGCAGGATACCCAAAACATAAATCCTAGTCATCCACTTGGAAGGCTCTGCCATGTTTACTCAGTGTGACTGTCTGGCTTCCTAAAAGCACAGACACCCAAATCTTTGACCTCAATAGGAGTGGCTCCTCCCTAGTCCCTGCAGCTCATGAGCTCATGTGGCAGCCATTGTCACACTGCCACGGTGTTGTGTCTCTGCCCTAGCCCTGGTTGGCTGGAACTCTGTGACCTTGAGCAAGAGCCAGGCTGCAAAGTCTAGGAAAGAGAGGCAGAGGGAGTGAGTGAGTGAGGGGTCTGCAGAGATCCTGGAGCCCCACACCTACCCGCTTCTCATCCACCACTATATAGTTGCGCCCATGCTTCTTGGTCAGGTGTGGAGCAAGGACATCAAAGCGACGGCGGAACTCAGAAAACACCATGTGGTCTGGGTAACCTGGAGAGAGAACCAGAGAGATCCATCAACACCTAGCTTGATTGGGTGGGGGTGAAGGGGTGGACAGGGAGGCCCAGAAAGGACAGGCCATCAGAGCTGTTCTACAATAGGATATGAAGGCTTTAGCTCAGGACAGGGTGTGGGTATGGCCTCAGGTTCCATTCTCCACATCACACACACAAAAAATAATTTATACATAGATGATAGATAATATAGATAGATAGATAGATAGATAGATAATATAGGTAGATAAAAATAATATGGGCCGGTTGTGGTGGCGCACGCCGGTAGGATTTGCTGAAGGAGGCAGAGGCAGGAGGATCACGAGTTCGAGGCCAGCCTTAATAAAAAAATAATAATAATATGGCTTAGAAGTGGCATGGCCAAGCCCACATAGCTGTGAAGAGCTGGGTCTGGATTCTAGGCCAGCCCCCAGCTATCACCTGACATCCTATTGTTTTTCCTTATTGAGACTCCAAGGTTTCAGTCTCTGCATTATCACACAGTCATGATGTGGGAGGGTAGAAAGCAGAAACAGAAGTCACCCAGACTTCCCAGCTGTCCCCATATTAGCTGTCCTCCCTGATCTTTATTTGGAGACCTTACTGAGTGGGGGCTCCCTTCTCTATCATGAGCTAAAACACACCCTAGGCCCACTTCACCTTTAAACAGGGACCCTGGACCTCATGGAGACCAAGCCAGGAAATATATAGTAAGTAGAGCTTGGCTCACTTGGCAAATGCTCAGAGAAATGGGATTTCCCTGTCTCCTGTCAGAGCAGGGTCACAGAAAGGACTCCCTCCTTGCCCTACCTTGACCTTAACCTGAAGGCTCAATGACCAAGAACCCTGAAATTCTCCTTTCCTAAAGTGTGTCTGGACTTGATGCGAGACGGCTTCTGGCTCGGAACACGGTCAGAATAGTGGCTAGCAGGAAGTGACCCCAATGGGTCACTGATCTCACCAGGGTCCACAGTGGAGGGCCAAAAGGGCCACTCCTCCAGATCACAGCACTTCCAGACAGATAGGGATCTCAAATACACCCGCTTCAGCTTCCAGCCAAGGAAACTGAGGCCTGAGGTTGGAGCCACTGGGTTGCGGTCAGAGGCAGAAGTGGAGTTCACACCTAGGCCACTGACAGCCAGCTGAGGGCTTGCTCTGGCCAGCCAGCTCTGGGAAACCCTCCAGCTGGGAGATGAGGCTGATGTATGTGCCTGATAATTGCAACAGGAGGCGGGGGCTGCTGAGGGGCCAAGACAAAGTGAGCTATTGATTGTATCTGAATTGCAATTAAATTGATGGGCCAGGATAGCAGTCTGGACGCCTGGCATCTTAATTAATCATCAGCGCTATCGATGGTGGCTGGGGGCCGGGGGAGGGGGAAGCTGCTGCCGTTGGCCTCATCGATCTGCTTGTTTGAGTAAAGCACATTGATTTTGGTTCAGAGCGGTAACAATCTGGTTTTGAAATAATAAACACCAACTCCATATCAAGACGTGGGGACAGATCGATGATTTATTTAGGACTGTGTAGGGAGCCTGCTTCCTGGCTTTCGCTGCTGAGGAAAAGTGAGGGTATCCATGGGGATACCTCAAGGGGACCCTTCTGCAGGTAGGTAGGACCCGGCCTGCACTTCTCGCTGGGTGGGGGGGGGGGGGAGAACAGAAACCTGGTACTTCCTTACTTCAGCTCGAGAGGCCTGAGGAGCCAGCCTGCCTGGCTGGCATCCAGCTCTGCTGCTGGGTGACCCTGGGCATGCTCTTTCACTTCTACGAACCTCGCCTCCTTATTTAGGGTTGATAATAGTTACCACCTCGTGTGGCGGCTGTGAATTAATGAGTAAAAAAGCTGGGAACAGCACCTGGCGAGCCATGAATTCTGAATGGATGACAACTGCTACTGCTGTCGTCCTTGTCCCCTCCAGGAGGACTAAAGGATCCTGCTGACCTTTCCTGGGAATTTTAAGTACTTCTAAGAGATTTAGCACCTGTTTTCCCCTTGGGTAGATGGCGCTGAAAGGGCACTGAGTCAGAAGGTCTGCGGCTACTGGCAGAGCTGACCCGCCCACACTAGGGATGATGGGCAAGAAGAGCTATGGGAACAAATGATAGGGCGTTTGAGACGGAGTGTGTGCGTCCGTCTGAGTGTCTATGCACACGCGCGCACACACACAAACACGCAGGAGTAGGACTTGAATGAGAAAGGGAAAAGAGGAAGAGAGGTGTCCCAAAGTAGACAGGACTAAAAGCAAAGGTTGGGCTGGGACTAGGGCGGAGAAAGATCTCCAGCCAGTCCCTAGAGAGGACGGCAGCAGGGTGGCATCTGCCAGCTCAGGAAAGGGCACCAGAGCCTGGTGAAGGGGAAGGTGCCTCACCTTGGCGGTACATGCGCATTGCGTCAAGCAGGCGGGATCCCCGAAGCTGGGCACGAAGTAGGGACACATCCAGTTGCAGCAACCCAGCCTCACAGGGGTCTCCTGGGGGAAGGTCCAGCTCACTGCTGCTGCTAACTCGGCGGGAAGAGGCAGCTCGGGGTTCCCCGGGCAAGCCCTCAGCCACAGGCAGGAAGCAATGTACGAAGTGCATCTTGGACCTCTTGATGGTGTCAATGAGGGCATCCTGCCAAAGGGAAAGGACCACCTCAGTGCCCCCATGTCTAGTGTCCAGAAAGCTAGCATCTCTGCTCCTCACAGGATAGTAGTTGGTCTGCCCCTGCTAGGACATTGCTAAGCCCGGACAGGGCTGCCCTCCTCAGGCACGGCTGGCCAGTCTCAGTAGCTGCACTGAAAAGGCAATCGCACCAGCAGGGATCAAAGCTGGTGGATCTGGGTGGGCACGGATGCCATGAGTGTGCCGTGCCGACCTGCCAGCAGGAGACCTGGGACCTTGTTGGACACTCACCACTTGCAGCTTAATCTGTATGCACAGTGACTTCTTCTTGACAGCTGCCATGCCAGTGGTAAAGGTTTTCCTCATGCTAGTCGCCCGGCGCAAGGCCAGCTGGGAGCCACCCTCCAGGCCCGCGATGGAGCCTGAGAGCACCGTGGCGCTGCCTGCCCGGCCTAGAAACAAGTTGCTGATCATCTTTCTGCAGGGGGAAGAAGACCAGAGGAGGAGTTAGAACACTGGGCAATAGAAACTGCATCCACCAACCCCACCCACAATATGGCTGTGGCCGGGTGTCTGGGCCATCTTTGCTGGAACAGTATGTCCTAAACCTACAACAAAACTAGAAGAGAAAACTCAAGATAGACAGAGGCCATGCAGGCAAGGATTGGGCAGTGGCGGCAATCCACTCCTCTTCCTCACCAGCGAGGGTAGAGAGGGATTCTGATATTCAGTTCAGCGTACTACATAATTAGACTATGTGTTTCACCTCCTGTTCATTACCTCTCCCACTGGGACGTAAACTCCACAGGGCAGGGGTGTCTGCTCTCTTCATGGCTAACCGCCTAGTACCTACAAGTCCCTGTCCACAGAGGGCGTCCTAATCTCTGACATAAAGGAATGGGTGCCAGGGCTTATGTGATTTCTGAGGTTTAAAGTTATTCTTGGCTTTTAAAATTTTGTTGAAGGGTCTGAAGAGAGAGCTGACTGCTCTTACAGAGGACCCAAGTTCAGTTCCCAGCACCCATGTGAGAAGGCTCACAACTGTCTGTAACTCCAGCTCTGGGGGGATCTGGTGCCCTTTTCTGGCCCCCACAAGTACCTGCACTCAGGTGCCCCTCTCCTCCCCCTCATATATATAAAACTAAAAAACAAAATCTTTTAAAAATGTAGCCAAGGACGACCTGAACTTCTGACTCCCCTGCTTCTAGTTTCTGAGTGCCACCAAATTTGCCAACTGTGGTGTCTCCACTTTCTCTGAAGAGAGTGAGGAGGGAGCTGTTCCAACTGAAGACCGCAGGTCCCTCTAAGTGTGTGCCTCCCATCCCTGCACACACATCTCTGCAGGTGATTCCTGTGTCTTCAAGGCCACGTGGCCTTGACTGTTGTCCCCCACACGTCGGCAGAGGAAGGGAGCCCAGACAACAGTTGTGGGGACAGGATATGAGATGGTCTTACTTCTGGGAATCCTGCAGGAGCCGGGATGCATTCTGGGTAGCTGGGTTCTGCTTGGTATAGTTCAGCCAGCCAGTCGCATTGTACTCCACCCAGTTGGTACCATGGCTGTGACCCAGGAGAAAGTGCCGTGGTTTGCTGCTGCGCAGTAGAGGACTCTGGCCTGAGGGTGCATGAAGCCAAGTTCAGGTCATCAGGGCACAGACAGACACACAGCTACAGAGTGCCATGCCACCCGGCTCTCCCAAAGCAGGAAGGCGGTCACTCTAGGCATCACCTACCTTTTTTGTCACCTTCCTGGGGGCCATAATAGGAGAAAAGACGGTCGAGGAGAGCATCCTCGGTGGCACCCGGCACCAGCGCCTCCTCTTCCAGCAGCCATAGTAGTCCCCTTGCCTCATCAGCATGGGCCAGTGAGCGGACCTAGGACAGGAGTAAAGATCGAGCTTTGCCATGTGGGGTTGTGCAAAGGAAACGCTCCCTCTCAACAAAACACCATGGATAGCTATAGTCACACTTGCTTGAATTTGAACAGTGCGGCGCTAGCTGCTCACTACTGACACCTTGTGGAATAGATGGGCATAGAAACCAGATGAGAAAGAACTCTTAACTCACTACAAAAGAAGATTGCTGGGACTTGGGGTCCAAAGGTACCCAGAACTAGTTTCTTCTGATTTGTACTCATATTTAGAGCTTCCCCTCAATCATTACCCCCTCAGAGATCGCAGGAGCGAGGCCAGCCCCAGTCCTCACTTCCCAGCAGCTTCAGCGGGACAAAGTCAATGTACAGCAAAATCTCAAAGGAGGCCTTCTCTGTTTAGTTTGAAATAGGGTCTGACTGTGTGGAGTAGACTGGCCTTGAACTCACAGAGATCCACCTGCCTCTGCCAGAGTGCTGGGATTAAAGGTGGGCGCCACGATCGCCTAGCTCAAAGAAGGCTCTTAAACAATGTCTGTGGAGCTAGCACTGGTCCCCATGGGGAGAACCCAGAGAGTGCCCAGATTGCTGCTGGCTATAAACTCAAGGACCAAAGCCCCGAGGCAGGTGACTCTTCACGGAGTTTGTGGACAACAGAAGCAGAATGGGAGAAAGCAAGGCGTGTCCCCATCTGAAGGGAATGACTGACTGTCACTCAAGCAGACTATGGTTCCCGGAAAAACACAACTAGTGAGTGTTAGTAAATATTCTCTGTGTGTGTGTGTGTGTGTCGTGTGTGAGCACGTGTGAGCATGCATGTGGAGTCCAGAGGTTAATGATGGTGTCTTCCTCAACTCGTCTCTACCTTACTTATCGAGACAGGTCTCTTGTTTGAATTTACCAATTTGGCTAGTCTGCTAGCCAGCTTGCTCTAGGCATCTTCTGTCTTTGCCTCCTGGGTGAATTCCAATCCTCATGCTTACACTTCAAAGAACCTTACCCAGTGAGCTACCTCCACGCCTCTGAGTCTTTGGTTTTTCAAGAGAAGGTGGAATTCTGCATCCTAATACCCCATAAGGGCCTAGTAAACTAGCCCTGTGGCCACATCTGGCCTGAAGGTGTGTGTGTGTGTGTGTGTGTCTCCCTTATCTTCTTTAGACAAGAAGAACTGCCCACACCCCATGCTTACCTGGCTTTTATGGCCTGGCAGACAAGAAAAATAAGAGAAGTGCTATTTTTCCCTCTCTTTGATCTACTGCCTATATCTTCTCCCCACGGGGAGGCCAGTGGGTGGGGACAGTACTCTAATATCTAGAGACGAGTGGCTGGAAGGAGTGACATGGCATGTGGCACTGGAGACCCCCTCCTCCCCAGAACCATCAAATAGCAGAAACCTAAGAGCGAGCAAGCAGGATGACTGATTTGCAGCCTAACACAGTCTGCCCCCTGGTGCTCATGAGACACAAGGACAACTTCCTTCCATCTGAAGATGGCAAAGGCTCCGCAGGAGGACCACCCAGGAACAGGAAATGCATCTTCCCCGGAGAGCCTCTTGGCGTTTTAAGCTTTTGTGCCATCTTGTGCTAGTCCAGCAGGACCTCACTGCAAGGCAACAAGGACCACCTAGAGGGAGCCTCAGCCAAACCCGAGCTCTGCTGCCCAGCGTAAATGTCTTTCCCGAAATGCACAGGCCGCAAATCCTCAGATTGAAGACAATCACCAAATGCCAAGTGCTCATTGGGCCAGGCAGTATCTCAGGCAAAAGATGCCCAAGATACCAGTATAAAAGGTGACAGCGTGTTCCCAGGGGTGAGGGGTGAGGGCCGACATCCTTGTCAGCCTGCCTTGGGACATTTTAAATTTGACAATGTTTCCCTGTTTGAGGGAGCTGCTGCCTCCTCTCCCGGGCTCTGGTGGACTATGGGAGGCAATGATTTTATCCTCTGGGTTTGGATTCTCGCCCCACATCCACTACATAGTAGCAGACATCAGGGCATGGGCAGATACACGGCTCAGTCAGGCTCAGGACAGGGTCTGAGCCTCAGGTCACAAGAGAGGAAGAACATTTTCTTGCTTGGTTAGGACTCTGGGTTATGGTCCCCACTCACTAGGCAGGAGAGTGTGCCACCTTCCCAGACAGACTGAGTGCCCACGGGTAGAGCCCTGTAGTTGTGCAGTGCATGATATGTGGGTGTGACCCTTCCTCAGCCCACAGTGGCAACTCCAGCAAGCAGCTCAGTTTCCAGATGAGTGGGAAAGAGTCGAGGCTAGCCCAAGCTTCCCTGGCATTCCTACCAGGGACTGGTGGGAAGTTTGGTCCACAGCAGCCACCGAGTCATCTGCGGCTGGCTCCAAGTCATCAAACGCCAGTTCGATGTTCTCCTAGGAAGGAAGGCGCAATAATAATACTCAAGGGGATACAAAGGGTATACGGCCACAGGAGCAGGCTGGGCAGGGCCTCTGGGGCAAATCCAATGCCTCATCTCCATGCAGGAGCCCCCTAAACTATCCCAAAGAACAAATTACTCACTGCCTCCCAAGGTAGTGCTCAGTATTTTTTTACAGCTAAAATTCTCATAGTCTCCTCTTATGCTAAACCGCAGTCACACGCTGATGCTATTCGCAGCGGTTGATTTGGCAGTGCAGAATAAGCCTTCTCTCCATTTCACACAATCATCCTTAGAACTCATGAAGGCAGTCACAGCCTTCCTCTGGGGGCTTCTTTTATTCAAGACAAATACCCTCCTCCACAGGAGGAAGAAATCCCAGAGACCTCTTCGGGAGGGGCTCAACAGCTAGCCACCATCTAAGCCTTGGATTCTAAGAGAGCTGGACAGGGATCTGGGAGAAGTACCCAGGAACACCTTGAGGCAGAAACTGCACTGTGGCAATTCACAGACTGAAAGGGGGACTATAAAGAGGAAAATGAGACCTCCAAGGGACTTTGAATATGCCTTCAGCTTCCTGGAGCACAGACTGTCCACAAAATTCTTACTCTAGGGGGCTGGAGAGAAGCCTCAGAGGCTAAGCGCACTGTCTGTTCTTCCAGAGGTCCTGAGTTCAATTCCCAGCATCCACATGGTGGCTCACTACCATCTGTAGTGGGATCTGATGCCCCCTTCTAGCATAAAGTTGTACATCATACATAAATAAATAAAATAAGGGAGGCTAGAGAGCGGGGAATTAGTGTTATATGTGTCCAGATGCCCAGCCCAGGATGCCCTGGCCAGAAGGTGAGCCAGCAGAAGGCTTGGGCAGGGCCCTGATGGCAGCCACCTACCTCCTTGTATCTTTCCAACTCCTGAAGGAAGGTGCGCTCATGGAATAGCCTCTGCAGCCTGTCCTGGGCATAGTTGTGGCACAACTCCTCGAAGGAGGCTCCACGGGCTGACCCGCCCCTCTCAGGGTTCTGGAAGCCCGGCGTATCCACAATCATCATGGAACAGAGCGAGTGCTGGCTGGACTTGAGAGCCCTTAGCAGGAAGAGCCTTAGTCAGCTGGACGGGGCATTCCTATACAGTGGGCCCCACTTCCCTGCCCCTGCCATGTGACCTGCCTTTCCCTACCCAGGGTTCCCTCACCTCTGTGGTGGAAGGCAGTGCTGCCTAAGTCACCATGCAAGCATCAACCCCACTTTTATTAAAGCAGAAAGTGGAGTGCCTCTGGGTTCCGCTTGACTTACCTGTTTACCAGAGAGATGAGGAGGGTAAAGAGCTCACTGTAGAGGCCAGATGCCATGCCCTCTAAGCACTCCATGGCACTCAGTTTGGGGCCTGTGGGGCAAGAGGAGCAGCCATAGCTTCAGGCCTTGGGTCCACCCACATGCCCAGGGATGCTCTCTACCCACAGAGGTAGCTGACCTGGGGCTCTCCCCCTGGAAGCATCTATTCACTCCCCGTAGTCCTTCCCACCTCTGGGAGGGCGACAAGTCCCAGACAAGGCCTTCCAGTCCTACTCATTAGTCAAGGGGCCCCAGGTACCTGGGCCCTCTCCCAGGCCGCTCTCCTCGGGGCCCTGGCGGAAGGAGGTGGAACGTTGCAGGGTACCACCTTTAAGTTGGTGCTTAAAAATAGCCGAGGATAGCTCTTCCAGGCTGCAGCCCAGCAGGTATGCAGCTTTCTGGGCCCACTCGTGGCGGGCAAACTGCTTGCGTCCAGCTGTGGGGCAACAGGGAGAAGAGATCTAGCATCTTAGGTACACCTTAGGACAACCCAAACCACCGTGACTTCTGGCAGCCTCACCCCACAGGATGGGGGAGCTGGCATTGTCCTGATAACACTACTTGAGCTCGACATGAGAACAGAACACCCAGCGGCTGCCAGTTCTTTCAGAGTCCCTTAGGGGAGGAAAGAAGAGAGGTCCTAAAAGAGGCACTGACTCCACAGGCTGCCACTAGAGGGCGCACAATCAGTTGCAATTTAATCCAGGGGTGTATAGCTTGAGTTGGGTGAGGACAGGGTTAGAGGAAGAGGAGGCCCACCCAGCAGGAGCACTAGAGCCATGGGTGCCTGTAGGGGTTTAGCAAGAAAAGAGCAACAGCACCTGTCCCTTCCCCAGATACATTAAGACACGCCCCCCTTGCCCTAAGGGAGACCACAGACACCTTAATGGCTCAACAGTGGGGAGGCAACTGAGCCGCAGGGAAAAGGGAACAGCCCACACAGACATATGAGCCTGAGCCAACATGTGCCTAATCACAGCAATTAGGGAAAGCTAACAAGAAACAAGGTTTTTACCTTCAGCAGCTTCTGTAAGGCAAAGGACCAGCATGCAGCATGCAAAGAAAAACAGTGTGTTAGCAAACAGTCATCAACTGAGCCTGCCAGGCCCTCAGGAAGGGACTGTGGGAGGTAGGGGTTTATGAAGATGAGCAGGCAAGAAAGCACGATCGCATTTGGCCCTGAGATACAAAAGTACACAGTCTCAGAGGAATGTGTTTGTGGATGTCCTCACACTGACAGAGAAAAAGACACACAAAAGATTTCCTACAGTACATGTGGACACACACGCACACCACATGCATGCACACTTGTGCATACACCACGCAACCCGCGCGCGCACATACACACACACCCTGGGAAACACTGGAAACTTAGGTAAGAACGACGCTAGTCAACACTCAGCATATTCCACCTGCAGTCACAACTGAGAAGCGTCAGAGGAAACTGGGGTCTGATTCCTCAGAACACGAGAACCTCTCTCAAGACACAATCACACGCCTTTGCTCTCTCTTGCCCTGGAGACTTAACCCAAAGTTGGTGCTTCTCGATGAGGTGTCATCTACCGGTATCATAAACCAGACACCCTGACACTTGTTCCTGCATGCGCCCACAGCCACCAATGCGTGCCAATGCCTGCTAAGCAGCACTCTCTTTCTCACATCTCCAAGAAGACAGCAAAAGCCAGAAGTGTCGTGCAGAGCCAGTACCCCCTTTCCCATGGCTGGAGAAAAAGGGGGTGAAGAGCCGCTACCATCGTGGCCCTTCAGCACAGTATCCGAGGAAGAGAACGGTTCTTCCAAGTCAGATTGTACCCAGCCATCCACAAGCATGGATCCCGAGTGCAAAAGCTAAAGTCCATCCATCACCGGGTGCCTGCTGCCCCCTAGTGACCTCCACCTTGACATGCAGGAGAAAGAGCAGCAACTACCAAACCAGTGAATTGGAAGATGGGGAAACTGGTCTCAGGAAGCCCCAGGTTCCAGATGTAAAATGGGAAGGAAAAACTGATATTCTGGGGGCTCAGCTCCATAGCTAGCAGGCTCTTCTACCCTCAACACAGGGCTTCTCTTTAGACCAGTCCCCCCATGAGAATGAACCCAGTGCCCAGAAGCCCAGGGAAGCACCAAGACGGTCAAGCAGGTCCCTACACCCCGAGGTCCACCAAAGTCAGTTACCGGTTTGCTCCTCAAGGGGCTCTATCAGGGAGGGAATGAGAAGGACAGTCACTCCAGGCACTGCTCTGAGGCAGGACCTTCCATCCCTCAACCCCACACCCTAGCTGCCCACCCCGCTGCTCACTGTGGTCTGTCTTGACAGCTAAGGCCAAGCTCAGGCAATCATGGGCAGAGATTTTCCTCTAGCCTTCAGCTCCGATGTGGAGAACTGAGACAGGGTACAAGCCCAAGTGTGCACGGGGCAGAAGGTTGTCTGGTAACAGCTAAGTGTGCGGGACAAAAAACGAACCACACACATGGGCAGGGACCTCAGAGGCATTCTGGATAACAGGACAGGCTGTCTGTTACCTTTGGTAGCTCCAGCCGCCCCCAGGTGGTAGATGGAAGCCAGTATGAGCCAACAGGCCTTCTGTTCCTCGGGAGAGATGGCTAGCACCTTCATGGCCGCCTGTAGCTTACTGAACTGCTGAGCAGCTTTCTGCTTCTCCTCGGGCTGAGGGAAGACAGGGATGCTGCCTCTGAACCTCTGATGCTTCCCTTCCAGCATCCCCCATACCGCTGGACCCTCTGGGATTGCAGGGCCATTCTGGAACCACCATGGGGAACCACCTGCCAATGGAAACTTCTAGTCCCAGAGCCACCGACTCGGTCCCCACAGCCCAGCTCTCACCTTGGCCAGTGGCACAATTCCAAACACATTGTTCTCGGCCAAGTGGTTCAGGTGAAGCTCTGTCCTAGGGGTACAAATGAGGCATCAGCACGAGGCTTGATCCCCAGGCCAATGCCTTGTCCCTCTCAGGGGCGACAACTAACTACAGCCTCCATCACCCCAGTCACCCAGCCAGATCTGCCACCTTTCCTAACTGGACTGGATACCTCAGCAGACACCAGCCTCCCTAGGAGAAAGGGTGCAGTCAGAACCCTGGGAAGGGGCGGGGAGTCTGCCTGAAGGCACATCTAGCCAGGCCGGCCCGTGCCTCCGCTGTGAAAGGGGCCAGAAGGTGCCTGGAGCCCCCTGCTTGCCCTTAAGCAGGGAGCCAGTCTGAAGGCATATAGGGAAGAACATGGTAGGGCATCCGACAGGGAGCCGAGGGCCAGCTGGAGGGTACGGGAGGAGGCTTGGCTTCCAGACCAGTTCAGATTACAGCAGCTGCGAAACTGCAGGGAGCCATGCCACCTTCGTCCAGGTAAACTTCTTCCCCAGACCTCACTGAACACTGAGGATCCAGCATGATCCCAAGATTTAGGGCCAAGTAAGTCCTAAATGGCAAGGCTCGAGTCTCTATCATCTCACCATCCCGAGGGCCCAGCTCGGAGCCAGCACACAGCTGGCAATGGGCACAGGGCACGGTGGGCCAATGAGCTGGAGTCCAGAGTCCCATTGGAGCACACCTTCCTATCTCACCTGAGCGTGCTATCACCACAGGCCAGCAAGTAGTAGAAGACGTTGAAAGTGGCCTCGCTGGCCGGGCGTCGGGCCACACGCAGCTTCTCCAGGAGCATCGTCTGTGGCACAGCGAAGATGAGGAAAATTGTCACAGCCCTCCTACCCCTCAGCAGGAGGAACCAGGCCCTGGTCCTCCACGCCCACGGAAACATCAGAGCATCCTCTTCCTGGGTGCTCAACCACCTACCACTTCACTCCAAGATCAGAAAAAGGTAGAAACCAGAGCCCGGAAAAGAAGAAGGTCCCCAGCTCCCGGAATGGTGTAGGGTGGGCACTACCATGGCCAGCACCCAGGAACCAGCCTTCCTTGGGCGATAGATGCTTAAGGCAAAAAATTTCATTTACAGGAAAGCAAGATGGCTTAGCAGACAAAACTGTTTGCCACCAAGTCTAACAACCTGGATTCAATCCCTAGGACCCACATGGCGGAAAAAAACAACTGACTCCAGAAAGTTGTCCTCTGACCTCCTTATATGTGGCACAGCATGCGGGTGTATGTGCATATACACACATATACACAAATAAGTGAATAATTTTTTTTAAAGAAATTTTATTCAACAAGGCAATAGATTGGTGCACCTGGGCCTTTCTTTATTGCCAAGTGTGTAGCACTAGCCTGAGAGAAGTCCTAAGTCCCTGGGTCTCGGAAAGTCGGCAGAGAGGGATGGGGATTCCAGCAGTAGGGTGTGGGCGGAGGAGAAGGGCAAGAGGTCTGGAGGGCAGAATGAGGGCAGAATGGAGACCAGTTAATGAGGCACTGGGGAGCCTGACTCCTAGGGCTTGAAACCAGGGGTCCGTCTTTGCTTCCTAGGCCTGGGCAATGCCCCTTACCTGAATGGATGCTGAGGCCACCTGGCCAGCTTGGTCAAAGTCCAGGGAGAGAATCTGGGAGAAGCGGGTGGCACTGCCATTCATGATGGTAGGGCTGTTCCCGAAGGCTTCCAGGATGGTGTACAGGGCCTGCCACTTCTCCACTGCAGAGCACAGGCCCAGGGGACATCAGAACAACCAGGGGCAGCTTCCCCACAAAAAAACCGGGGCAGCTCCAGGATGCCCCGGACAACAACTGCCCGGGGACTGGGATATGTGAGTTCAGGGGTTAGGAGCCAAGGCTAAAAGAGGCAGCGTCGAGGAGAGTCACCATCCTTTCCCCACGCCCCTCCCCCACACATCTGCTTTCCCTGTTGCCCTGCCTTACCAGAAAACACCTTGCTCCCGCTGGTGCCAGCAATGGTGGCCAGATACTGCACCAGATGCTGAAAGCTGGTAGTCTTGCCACTACCACTGCTACCCAGAAGGACAATGGACTGGTCCTGGCGGCTCATCAGCATTGCCCGATATGCTGTTTGGGCCACAGCGTAGATATGGGGTGCCATGTCCTCCCGCCGACACCCCTTGAACATGTGCATCACCTTCAGCAGGACAGGCACAGAGTGAGGGGGGGTTTTAGAGCTGGGCCCACCTCATCTCACCTCTAGGATTTTGCACATTGCTGTGCCACCACTCCACAGATGCCCAGGTATTTTCAAGGCAAGGTCATGCATGGAAATGCAGACACCCGCCAACTCTATTAAAGATGGCAGGATAGCCTTCTGTCCCCACCCTCTTCCCAAGGTCAACTATGAGAGTGGGTGGGAACCCAGTGGACACTGGAAGAGAGAAAACCAGAAAAAGTAGGATGCAGGTGGGTGGGTCCCTAGGAAGGCACACCTTCTCTGAATACACAGCAGGGGCACCTCGGGGGCTGAGGACAAGCAAGCTAGGGCCAGCGTAGGTGTGTAGCAGGCTAGCCCCATAGCGCTGGCGCAGTGTGTGCAGGACGCTAGACTCGTTGAGATACACCAGTGAGGCTAGATCTTCTAGGCGGTCACACGAGGGAGCATTAGCCTGGGAAGAAAGACAAGGAAGATGCAGATCCCATCTCCATCACAGGGGACGGGCTTGCCCTGTCTGTGTCCTCCCTTGCCAGCAGCCTCCTTCCAACCTTCTCTATGTCGTCTTCATCCACATCCAGGATGGCTCCATCGTGGTCCAGCTTCACGCGCACCTTCCCCTCAGGTAGGCTGAGCTCCTCCGACTTGAGCTGGCTGGCTGCAGAGCAGGGATAGTTGGACTTGGGCCTGGGAAATTCGACTATTCTCCTTAGGCCTTCTTGGTCCTGCCTTCTTCCCCGCTGGCTCACCAGACCCTCCTTGCTCACTCCAGCCCTTACCAGAGGTAGAGGCATTTTCCGTGCCAGCCCTAAGCCAAGCCCTGCATCCATCCCAACCGGCAGAGACTCACCCAAGGAGAAGCCATCCCTATGGACCAGCCACACCTTCTCCGTCTCATACCAGGCCTCTTCGGCTGCAATCTGCTCTTCCGTCTTGGCCTGTCAGAGGGAAGGGAGGAATACACAGACATTGTATTGAAATGTAGAGAGACAAGGACAGTGGGAATAAAGAGACAAGGGATGAGCTATGGACAAGTGGGAAAGTTGGTGGGAGACACAGGACAAGAGGGAGAGGGGAGAGAGATCAGGAAAGGAGGGAAGAAAGCCAGGGGTGTGGAGGACA
Organism: Microtus pennsylvanicus; assembly: GCF_037038515.1. Classification (NCBI taxonomy): domain Eukaryota; kingdom Metazoa; phylum Chordata; class Mammalia; order Rodentia; family Cricetidae; genus Microtus; species Microtus pennsylvanicus. Next base: position 43,614,419 of record NC_134589.1, read on the forward strand.
GACAGTGAGATTGGGATCTATACCAACTTTGAAGGCCCAGGGACACAGGAGCACTGTGGCCAAGAGAACTGGTCCCAGGAAAGTAAGTCACCAGGCTCCACCTCCAGCTGCTCTATCTCCTCCCTGGGAGACTGTGAGATCTGCACCCTGACTCTTGCCCCGAACTCTGGGCCAAAGTCATGGGTTCTTTCGAACCAAAAGAAAGGCCTCTTCCCCTAGGCTGGGAAGAGCCATTTTCTGCATCCTAGGATTCTGTCTTGTGGAATGACAAGAAGCCCTGGGCTCTAGCCTGAAGATGCTCTATGTGGGCAAGGCAATATTGCCCTTCTCCTCTACTTGGACAGTGCTGACTTGTCAAACACAGGGAGCATAGGAAGGGTGTGAAAGGGCTGGGACACCCCCGAGGTCCCCGGATATCACCAATCAAAATAAGCATTTCTAAGCATTGTCAGTGTGGGGCTAGCAGATCTGATACCCTCAAATAAGAACACTTGAGCTCGGAAGCTGTGGCACCAGAGAGACGAGAGACCTAGCTACCATGGTTATTATGCCCCACGGCAGCATGTGGGAAAATGTCAGCAATGTGATGACATCTTGAGGGAGGCTGGCCACCCCCAGAAGACCAGCTCTCAGGCTTGCACTGGCTGCAACACTCTCCCCAGACGGCAACCCCTGCTCCAGATTCTTACCCTAGGTGTGTCCCTTTCTCATGAGACCCAGAACTGAGGCAGAGACACCATTCATATTGAACCCTGGGTGAGGGCTCAGAAAATTGCAAGAACATATAAGCAGAGTATTCATTTTTAGATTTGAAAGGGCGAGAGATCAATAGGCTAATCATAACAAAGTGGTCAATGTTTTCATCTGTCAAAGTGAAAAAAATTTTAGATACTTGGTTTTTATCTTTTAATATTTGAAGGACTGATTTGGTAGTATTGGCACATGCCCTTGATCCCAGTACTCAGGAGGCAGAGGCAGGCCGATCTCTGAGTTCAAGGCCAGCCTGATCTACATAGGTAGTTCTAGAACAGCCAGGACTACATAGAGAGACTCTCTGTCTCAAAAAAAAAATCACCAGGGTCTTGCTTTTTACACATTACATGAACCAGCTGAAACTTTTGTCTCCAGTGACATGTTCTATGGCTAAATGTTAGAGTGACATCAAAGGGTCATGGCCTGTCACTAGCCTCTTTAGGGATCATCTGAGAACATGTTTCTCACAATGACCATGAGGTGGAGACAGAAACCAGCTATCTCATCTTCAGGCTGGGGCTGAGGGTCTTTTGGGCTTCTGAGCGATCTGGGCTTCAGTGGCTGAGAATCACATGTGGCAAAGCTGGGGCCATGATGCTCCCCAAGGGCCACAGCTGCACCATCTCAGCTCCCCTGGGTCCCCTACTACAGAGTGGGAACCTGGAGGGAAAGAGGCCTTACACTCCAGCAGGAAGCCCGAGCACAGACGCCAGCCCAGGTGTAAGGTGGGGGTGGTGGGTTGTCGCTGGAGAAAGCAGAGGGCTCCTGGGTGGGGCAGGCGCACCCTACCTGGCTGTGGGCAGGAGAGGCGGCCTCAGGGTCCAGCTACCAGCAGCAAGCAAAGAGAGAAAGAGAGAGAAAGGTGAAGACAGGTCCCCATCCGAGAGACACCCCTGGACCAGTGAGCCAGCACCCTGTTCAAGATACAGCATGGAGGTCAAGAGCCCTTGCCTGGGATTAGGGTGCTGGCCAGGCAAGAGAAGCCAGACCAGAGGCGGTGGTTGGGGGTTTTTGTTATCATCAGACCTTTCAGAGGCAAGGCTCTTGGGGGGTCACTCCTTGTGGTAGCTGTCACTCAGCCTTTAGCTAGTCTCTCCTGGACTGGCTGTGCAGTCCATCCAGAGTTAATCTCCCTCCTCCATGCTCCTGGCAGACCAGGCCACCTCACAACACCCAAAGCCTGGGCCCCCTGGAATCCTCCTGCTTTTATCCCAGGACATCGGCCTCCCTGCGGCTATCGAACACCAAGAGAATGCGGTTCCTCCTCTCTAAACACATGCCCAGCGAGTACCACTCCCCATGCTACGGGCTAGCACAAGGGCACCTACAGCCTAAATCTAAGATGCCTTCTTCATGCCCCGTGGCAAACAGAGGCATCATTCCACCAGCTCCAACCATAGGGCTGCCTGTCAACTGCCCAGTCCCTGAGCCAGCCTTCACCTCTACATTACAGCCTGGTCACTTAAAACCCTCAACAGCCTTTCTGGAAGAAATGGGAGCCAGGTGAGCTTTGAATGTTGCCAGTTAGAAATGAGAAGGGTTAATGTCTCCACATGGGTCTAGACACTGGACACCAAAATGGGAAATACTGACTCCTGCCTTGCCACACACCAGGCCCTAACACCGATGAGTGTCCTCAAGGCAGGAGACCAGGGCTAGAGAAGGGAACTAGATCTCCAGCTATGAAGGGCCCCTCCGTGGTCATGGCCCTGGGCTGTCTGGAGTATTAATACTCCACAGAGTATTAATGGCTTTCCAGAGCCATTGTGAGGGTTCCCCCCTATCCTCTCTCTCTGTGTCTTCCTTCACACACACACACACACACACACACACACACACACACACACACACACACACAGAGTCCAGGGACTGGGAACCCCCACACAAGAGAGGTGGCATTACAGAAGCTGTGAAGATCCTCTCAAGTCGCTGGTGTGCCTCCTCTGCGGGACTCAGCCGGACCTCAGGGTCAGCTCCTGTCTAAAGGTTAAACCACTATTAGTTCTGGCTCAGGAGACAGCAGGAGGCACCACACACCAAGCTCTCAGCCTGCGGAGCCACTGAGACCCAATGCAGAAGTGGAGCAGCGTCCAGGAGACAAGCCAAATGCTAACTTGTGTTTTAAAACTCTATGAAACAGAAAAGGAAGAGGCAGATGCCTGTGAAGGCTGGGGTGACTTCTTTCTACTTCCCTAACCACTGTGAGCTCTAAATGACCCTGTTACCCCTCCCCCTTTTTCACTCTTGTCCCAGGATGTGCAAGAGATGAACTCTAGGCCAGGATAGCCTCAGCTTCCAACTCCACCCTCGTGCATACAGAAGGTGTAGAGAGCCAGAGGGAGCAGGCGACAGCCCCAGACAGGCACATGACAGTCCTTGGCTACTTAGAGGTTCCCTGAGAGACTGGAGTTCAGCTCCTACCCCAACCATCAGAGCAGAAAGTCCCTGCCAACTGTTTCCTAGGGGCCAGGAACACTCTGCCCCAATAGAGCAGGCCAGGAGGATGGGGAGGTGTGGCAGCTTGGCTTTCCTCTACATTTGGCAATACCCAGAAGGAAAGGGGACAAGGCCACTTCCAGGAAAGATGGCTCCCAGGGGAAACAGTCAGTGAGTGCCTCAAGGTCCCTGAGGCTGTGCCCTGGCATCAACTTCATCCCTCTCCTTCAAGCTACTAGAAACCCGAGAAAGCTCATGTCTTTCTCTCAACATGTCCTGTGAGACCTCAGCAGGACCCGCAAGGCCAAGGAGCTTGAAAAGAACGGTTTCTAGTGCAAGCCCAGCTAAGGCTGGTGACGATGGGGTAGTGCAGACACAAAGGGGTTCACTCTGCCTACCTGCCACCTAGGCACGGGGCTTCCCAAGAGTCCCGTGGCCAGATCTGAAGAAGGCAGTGATGGCATTAAGAAGCATCATCGGTCTCACTGTCAGCCCTACCATTTGTGGGTACCTGGTGCCAGGGAGCAGGTTTGGCATATAACCTATAACATATTTAATCAGACAGCCACCCTCCAAAGCAAGTATCACACTTGTTTGTAATTCAAAAATCCAAAGAGGCCCCCAAACAAAAGGTTTTTCTCTTAATTATTTTGGTGGCAAAACCTGTTGATCTTTTAGCCTCCTACCGCAAGAATACTCATGGGTTTGCTTTGGAAAATATGTATACCGTAAGACATTCCAAAATATAAAAGTAACTAATTCCCAGTACTTAAGGCTTCACAGAAGGACTAAGGGCCCACATTATAACTCCCCACTTGACAGAGAGGCTCCTAGCGGTGGACCTGGCTGAAGTCTCCCACGAGTGTGGCTGCGGGTGTGAGCCTGGGCCACCTGACTTAAGAACACTGCTTCCACCCTGCACTCATCTGCCCAAGTTCTCATCTTTAGCTTTAGATGTGGTGCCTCAAGCTGGCCTTGTATAGTTAGAGACCAGGTCTCCAGTCTCATGGGGAGGCCTGCAGCATGCTGGTTAGCGGTTCTCGTCAGCCCAGGCCAGAGCCCAGGCCAGAGCCCATTCTAGCACAGGGTTAATGAAAATCATGCAACCCCTGGGTCAGCACATAACCCTGGGCCGGCCTGGATCACGTGAGGCTCCTTCAGGCTGGAGGAAGCCACCATGAGGGTGCTTAGCCTTCAAGCAAGGGTGGTGAGGGACATGGGAGGTTAGTGGCACACTCGGGTACCTCCTGCCGCACACCGGAGTCTGGCAAGTTGGCCTGCTGCTCTCCAGAGTGGTTCGACTTCAGGTCAGCAGAATTTGGGTCAGACAGCCCTTGTGCTGGGGCTGGGGAGGACTGCTTATTTGGGGTTTCAGGCTTGGCTGGGGATCCTGCTTTCTTTGGAGCATCCAGCACATCTGGGGAGCCTGGCTTTCCAGAGGAGCCTGGCTCCTGGCTGGGGGCCTTCTCTCCTCTCCCAGGAGGCTGCTTGCTGCGGGACTTATGGTCCTTGCCTCGGCCCCGAGACATCAGACTGCGCAGGCCCACGGACAGCTCGTCCTTGACAGCCTCTTTCTTTGTTTCAGGCTTTGGTGGAGCAGGAGGAGGAGGCGGTGGTGGTGGCGGGGGCTTGGGGCTAGAGGCTGCCTTTTCTCCCTTCTTGCCTCGTGGTGGGTGCTCAGGGGACTTGGCTCCTCGGCCTGGAGGCTCCTTGGCATTGCCAGGCTCCTCACCAGGCAGCACCTTGCCCACCACCTTCCTCACTGCATTGGCCACCCGGTTCCGGGACAGACCTTGGGCCTCTTCACTTGGGCCTTCGGCTGAGGCAGCCCCCAGGCCATTCATAGTGAGCGTGGCTTCCGGGCTCTTTGCTCTCTGGGAAGTCTCTGAGGGTGGCGGGCTGGTGGCAGGCTGGGGACTTCTAGGTGGACCACTGCTGTCCTTATTGCTGTTCTCTAGCTAGAGTCACATAAACACAAGTAGACATGAATAGCAACCCGCATCCCTACCCAGCTCATGCATACAGGACACAAGGGGTGCAGCCTCAGGCCCCAAGACAGAGCTTCCATTCACGCACGGAACAACACACAGATCCAAAAGCTCCCCTCCCCCATCTCTCCACCTTCTAGAGTCTAGACATGCAGACAGAACGAGTACATCGAAAATCATCCCACTGCCCACCCCCAGAAGGTGTGGAGGGAACTGGAGATACCAACACAAAAGGCCCCAGAGCCCAGCAGCACCCTAGAATTAAGTCTTTATGTCAGGGTCACAGCTGACACTCAGCAGGGCTGGAAGGTGAGGAGGTCAAAGTCTCAGGCCTGTCTCCACCAGTTTCCTGCGGTGGCATCCCTATTTCTTCATCACTCAGTTCTCTAGACAGTCAGAACACAGCCTGACCAGCCTGAGGAAAGAAACTGACAAGATACTCCTCTTGAGCCACGCTTCTCCCTCAACCCAGGTCCTCTGCTCCGTGGCCACAGTCACGGTCACCTTTACCCACTGCAGAGACCCCAGTGCTGGTGTTGTTCCCTCCTGCAAACTTCCCACGGGTGTAGTCCTACTTCCCAGAGGGCATATGTGGAAATGATGGGGGGAAGGGGAGGCAACTCCGGCCCACAAAGGGTTAAGTACCCCAGTAGCCACAGCTGTACTCCCTGGAGAGCAGGGTCCTGGCTCTGCTGGGTAGCTGAGTAGCTGGGCGCTACCCAGACTCTGGGCACCCAGGAGTTGCCTGGTATACGTTGGCACTCTCCATGTGGGGTTTCCACCCCCTCCCTGACACTCTGCCAGGAACTGGCTGAGGTGGCCACTGGGAAGGCCATGGTGGCTAATGGCAGGGCAGAGTTTCTTGCAAAGCTAGCCACACTGCCTGGGGAGGATTCAGGTCACTTCAGGGCCGACCAGTGACGTGCTACTCACCGAGCCGGAGCTCAGGTCTCAGTCTCCCAGCGGCTATGATTTGAGATCACACCACTGTGATGATCTAGCTGCCATGCCTGGCTACAGGCTCACAGATGACAGACCGACCACATGCCGAGGGCATCTCACCACCTAGCACAGCTGAGTCAGAGGCCTTAGCTCAGGCCTCTGCTCTAGGGAGGTTCTGCTGCAGCGGTGAAGGAGGGGGGCTGGAGTGTGGCTCTTCTAAAGCTTTGTAGGCCAAGAGTATTCAGGGGCATGTCAGGGTACTGTGGAGCTAGCCATGGCACCAACTGCCAGGTCTTTTCTCCCTTCTGACTCTTGGCTTCCCTCCTCTCCCCTCAGTGAAGATGACGTCATGACCGTAATTGCTAACACACACATAGTATTTTGCCTGCTAGACGCTCCCCTAAGTACTTTACGTGCTATTTTTGAAAAAGAAAAGAAGAGCCTTCCTCACATATCTCAAACCACAGGTTAGCCTTGGCCCTGTGGACAGTTTACAGGGCCAAAGGAAGCCACACGCCTGGCTAATCAAATCATCCCAGGAAGTAGGGGCAGCCAGAACAGCTATCATTTGGGGTGAGGAAGCATTCGTGCGCCAGTTTGCCCACCCTGGCAACAACTGCATCCTCTCTTGGACACATCTGGACTACTGCTCAGAAGATGTGTTCCCCTCACCCTGTACGGGTCCAGCTTTCTTCAAGGCCTCTGTCTCAAGGTGGTAGGGGGATGGAGACATTGGGCAGCTGTGGGCAGCCTCCGGGATGTGCTCGAGAGAGCTGAGGGGTGGGGTAGAGTGGAAGCGGCAGCGGCAGTGGCAGCTGCAGAGAATCCCTCCATGCCCTTGTCTCGGGCCACCCTGTGCAGGTTGAGAGTCCCAACAGCTGAGCTCTCATTTTGTCAGTGCTCACTGACCTGAGAGTTTACCCACCTAACCCTGACTGCCCAGAGGGTGGGCTCCGAAGCACCGTGGCTTACCCCCTACTCCATACACCCGGAGTAGAGTCACACAACACACAGTGCACTTTGTACCCCATTACTGATAATTCCCTCTAGCCACATCAGCAACACTGGAAGGGATGAAGCCAACCCATCAGAGACATGTGCACACACCCATACTCATGTATACGTGACATGCACACACACACACATCTCAGGGAAGCACTTACGGCCCCTTCCTCTTTGCCAGGAGGGCCAGGTTTTGCCAGAGATTTGTCCTCCTCCTTAACCTAAGGGAGCAGACAGAGAAGTCACTGGCAGGTCCAAGTTGGGAGACCTGCTACTCAAGTCTAGGATGAAAAGATGGAGGGGTCTTTCTCTCCCTGAGAAGCAGAGCAGTGCCGGGGCTGGGGGGTCTGAGGAAGGCATAGCTTTTACTTATGACTGAAACCGCGCAGAGACAGTGTTTTAAGAACTAAGAGTCTTCGTGGAAGTAAAAGCTAAGGATGCTGGGGGCTCAGTGGCCAGCCCACTGGGGCTGTTAGAAATCCATATCATGGCTTGGGGTCACAAAATTGCCAGCCATGCAGATGGAGGAAGGAACCCCAAGATCAGGTGAGGTATGGAGGAAAGAGACATGCCTGCCTAGGGTCAGGGTTTGTGCTACAGCAGGAGCGGGTAGCCTGAGTCAGACAGGAGGTGCAGTCAGAGGAAACAGCAGAGCTGCCTGGGGAAAGACTGAGGATGTCGCTATGTAGATGCTTTGAAGGTTCCTCCTGTTCAGAGACTGGCTGAGAATGGACTCCAAGGTGCGGGCCCCACTGTCAGAAGAGCCTGCCCTTCTAGATACTCTCAGCATCTCTCCCTCCTAACGCCCAGGCAGGCCCAGGAAATTTAGTGGTCCTTCTTTCCCCAGGCAGCTCTGTCCCTAAGCCTGCAGCACCCCCAGCCTGCCTTGCTTTCCCTGCACAGTAGGGGAGACAGGCGACCTTAGCAACATCCAGAATCAATTATCCAATAGCAAAGTGAGGCTGTCCATTTTCAACCAGGGTCCATGGTCAATTTTGAGCTCCAATTAGCAGTGCCTGGACACTGTCCAGCATGATGGTCACTGCGGTACTGAAGCTGCATCTTGTCCATGAAGCATATTCAATGGGTCCAGAGTTCAGTTAGCTCTCCCTGACATGGACAGTGGGAGGCTGGCAAAAACTCAGGAAAAAAAACCTTTCTGCTTCAGAAACTGGGGTGTGTGCAGAGAAGGGGAAGGGAAGGGCTGGGTAAAAAGGATATTTGCAGGGTGTCTAGGTCTGCACCTGCTGCCCTCCTCACCCCTCCCCACAGAAATCACACCATGCATTAGCCCCCAGGCACACAGGTTAGAGGATAGCAAGTATTCCCAAACCACACAGACACTTCCATTAGTGGGCACAGTGCTGTTAGCTTGGTTTCAGATATGACCCAGATTCTAAGTTCACTCTGAAACCCTCACCAGCTCCAAACCTGTCCTTTCTCCAGTAGCTTGTGTTTGGGGTCCCAAACGGTTATCCAAGGGGAGGGATTGGGAACCTTGGTTGCCCACCAAAGTGTCTGGGACACTGGGCTCAGGTCTGAGCTCAGCTCTAGATTTAGCCTCAGGCTGACTCACGCCCCCCCTCCCCCAAGGTTCTGGCTGCTGTAGGTCATTGTCCAGCCAGAGACTGTGCATATGCACAAAGGCATGCCCAAGGCTGCGACAGCTTGAACTACTCTCTGGACCCAGATGCCAATTGGCCTGGTGCCCCCACTCTCAGCTCCTTTCTTCTTCTGCTCACCTCAGCCCCCAGACTCAGGGAATCTGAGTTCCCAAGGCATCAAGGCCGAGCCTTTCCCAGAACCCCACAGTCCCAGGGCTGAGTCTGGTGTGGCTGTAGTAGGGTGTGGAGCGGTGGCACAAAAGGCAGCTCAGCTTACAGAGGTGGAGCTCAGGGAGGAAAGTGACTCAGCACAGGGGCTCATCCAGACAGAAAAGGGCTCCCAAAAGCCGCTGTGCCCCCAAATGCACACACATGCTCCAATCCATTGCTAGCTTCACCATGCCAAGCACATTAGAGAACCAAGATTTTGAAATTCAACTTCCCTTTTGCTCCCAAAAGGCAAATCGCGATGAAAAGGCCATAGTGCTGAAGGCAGCCTGCACCCTGAGTCAGAGAAGAAATAGGGGCAGGGTCTCTCAGGGACTCCGAGTCTTCCTAAGGGTCAGGACCCGCTGGGACAAATGCTGTATGTGACAAGAGGAAAGGAAGATGGAAGGAAGATCACAAACCCAGGTCACACACTTCAGCGTGAGGAATGACCTGCTGGAAAAAAAGAAAAGCAAGGTGGGTACAGAGCGAGAACGTCTAGATGGGGTACAGGACAGAGAACGTCTAGACGGGGTACAGGGCGAGAACGTCTAGACGGGGTACAGGGCGAGAACATCTAGACGGGGTACAGGGCAGAGAACGTCTAGACGGGGTACAGGGCAGAGAACGTCTAGACGGGGTACAGAGCGAGAACGTCTAGACGGGGTACAGGGTAGAGAACGTCTAGACGGGGTACAGGGCGAGAACGTCTATACGGGGTACAGGGCAGAGAACGTCTAGACGGGGTACAGGGCAGAGAACGTCTAGACGGGGTACAGAGCGAGAACGTCTAGATGGGGTACAGGGCAGAGAACGTCTAGACGGGGTACAGGGCGAGAACGTCTAGACTGGGGAGCTATGCATCCTCAAATAAAGCTGCTTCACCTCGCTGGGCCTGCTGGAGAAGCAGGGGCCAGACTGGTCTAAACAGCGGATAAAGTCATTTCCAGATCCAGCACTGTAGGGGTTGGCGGGTGGAGAGCCGCCCAAGCCCTTGATTCTCCAGGAGGCAGAAACCTTCCAGGAACGAGAGGTGTATAGGGTGGCAAAACTCTCCCATTTGCTGGTCCTCCTGACCCTCGAAGCCAGAGTGTGCCCTTGCCCAGGAGATGTGTCACCAAAGAATCACTTCGAGTCAATGGAAATGGAGATCTTGCTTGTTCCTATAATTGACTGTGATGAATAAATAGTTAGAAATTGGTTTTGTTTGGAAATGCTAAGGATGAAAGCTAGGGCCTCACACGTACTAAGCAAGGGCTCCACCTAGGAGCTATGCCCTAGTCCTTAAATTTTTTGTTTTGTTTTGTTTTTTAAGAGAGGGTTTCTCTGTGTAGCCAGGGCTGTCCTGAAACTCACTATATAGATCAGGCTAGCCTGGAACTCACAGATCTGCCCGCCTCTTCTCTCTTTAGTGCTAGGACTAAAGGTGTGCACCACCACCGCCCAGCCCTCTCCACCATTTTTAACTGGTTCTGGTGACTTCTGTCTTACTGTCTAGCTAATATGCTGCCATTTAAATTTATTTAATTAACTCATTTGCTCTTTGAACTCATGTCCAAGTTTTCCTATTGTTTAGGGAGGTCCCATCTGACCCAGAAAGACATCTGGCTCCTCCCTCTGCTCCAGCTGCTCCAGGGAGCCTCACGCTGACAGCAGGTGGGGATCCCCAAAGGACATTGTCGCTTCCATGCCTTGGGAAAGAACCATCCAAATCTCTCCTCTTTTCCTTACCACGGCTTGGGCCCAGGAGCATGCTATCTTCACCCAACAGCGAACAGAGCTGGTGGCATTGCCTCTGTAACAGTCACCCCAGATACAAAAACGTATTTCTCCTAGAACTAGGTACTTACTGTGGAGAAAGGGTTCCTGGAGCGAAGGACTCTTGCTCAGACACATTTCTGCTCCAGGAATTTCAGCCATTTCTCACACCGATTACTGAATGTGGAATGCCCACACCGAGATGGGCCCTATACGAGGTATTTACCATCAGCTCCCTCATTACCCATCATTCTCTTCATCTATCCATCTATTCACGTGTGTGCACTCACCCACACAGAAAAGTATGGAGGCCAGGGGTTGATATCAGAATGTCTTTCTCAATCATGTCTCCACCTTGTTTCTTTTAACTTTATTACCTTTATTTATGTATGTGTGTATGTGAGAATGTGCACACGCACGGCACCATACTGCCCGTGCGATCAGAGGACGGCTGGCAGAGTCAGTTCCTGCCTCCTTCAACCACGTGGGCCCTGCAAAGCGAGTTTCTGAACTTGTAAAAGGGAGACTCCAGTATGTCCCCATCGCCTTCTGAGGCCCTGGCCACCTCTCTCTCTGTGTCATTTCTGACCTCTTCCCTTGGAAGAAAGGAAAGGAAACCACCACCGCTGAGCGTTCTTCTGAGCCAGCCCAGGATAGGCACTTCATCCCTCTCTCTCCTGGCAGCAGCCCACTTTATGGGGAGGGGGGCAGAGTTGCCGAGAGGTCCCCACCAGGAGGGGTCTTGGTAACTACGTCATTCTCTGACTAGGATTCTCTCCTAGGCAGGACTCTCTCTTACCCTTCACACCATTAGACACAAGTGTTTGTCACATGACGATACTGGAGAAGGGTGGGGGCAGGGTTTTGGCCCAAAGCTCTTTCCCGCATATAGACCACAGAGAATAAGGCTTGTCCATCCATGCTGATTCTCAGAGGTGTGCCACAAACAGAAGAGGTGAATTCCCAACTTAGCAACCATGAATAGAGAGCAAACTCCATGCCTGGGACCCAGCTGAGAAAGGCGGGGCCTGGCTGAAAATGCACCATCTTCTGGTCCAGCCAGCCCATCTGCAGGAATGTATGTCCAACGAGCTGACTTCAAGAGACAGAGACCCCACAAGCTCATGCAAGCATTTTTTCATAGATGCGCTCCACAAAACAACTTCAAACTGCAAACAACCCACGGGACTAGAATCAGAGACGGTTAGGAAAACGATGGCTTCAGCCCAACACATGGCTGTGCTGCCATTTAAACCGACAAAGATGTGGACAATGAAACCATATGGAAAATTCCACACAAAATGACATCAATCAAAAGGAACCAGAACATAAATAGCATGCAAATAGTGATCATGATAATTTTGGGAATGGCGTGAATTAGACACAATGGACGCACTTGCTGTTTAATTTTGCTGTGCATTTGTTACTTACTGCTTGTTTTTATTGTAAGGATGGCTAAATAGTCAATAAAAAAAAGAAAAAGAAAAAGAGATAAAAGCTAGAGGCATTTGTTTTCAAAGGGGAGAAATCTGCTGAGAGTCTGTCTACCCTCAGCCCCAAAGGCGCCTGTCATTCAGGGAGTCGAGGCTGGGTTTTACTCTCCCCAGTGCCAGCACCTACCACTCTCCCATAGTACCACAATTCCCAGCACCCACATGGCAGCTCACAACTGTCTATGACTCCAGTTCCAGGGATCTGACCCTTTACACAGACATACGTGTGGGCAAAACACACACATAAAAATAAATAAATCTTTAAAAAGAAAGAAAGAAATTAAGAAGGAAAGAAAAGGGGAGCTCAAAGACCCTAAGAATAATCCTATCCACTGGGTAGCCCCTCAGGCCAAGAATGCCCAGTCCGGGCAGATATGTTAAGGCCTATGTGTCTAAGCCAGGCACCCAAGCCCCAAGAGCATCAAGTAACTCCCAGAGAGAGACTGTGTCTAGAAGGAACCAAAACATCAGTAGCCAAGATAAGTCCCCAGCCTGTCCCCCTGTGCCAACACTGGCAATGCTCTTCCTTCTCAAGGAAGCCCAGAACCATCCCCTCTCTCTTCATCCCATTCTGAGGCACAAAAGGCAGCTCTCAGGAGACTCTCCTGGACAATCTCAAGTTAGCACCACCTAACTAAGCAATAGGGGTGGAGAAAGGAATGAAGGAGAAGGAAAGAAATAATAACAGCAGCAGGAACTTCCTGTTTGCGGTGCTGGGGAATCAGCCCCAGGCCTCACACACGCTGGACAACCAGTCTGCCACTGAGCAAAGCACCCAGCCCCGACAGCACATCTTTACTGAGCATCTTCTTGGCGCTAAGCACTGTGTTGCCCCAACATTGTCCCATTTGATGCTCACAACATCCCTTTGAAGCAGACATGAGTTTTGTTTTACAAATAAGCAAAAGGAGCCCCAGAGGATCATGTGACTTTCCCAGGGCCTCACACTCAGATCTGTCCTTTACCAAGCCTTTAGGGCTTACTTTAAGGGAAAGTGGCCAGCCTTCCCCAATACCTCCCCATCATGCATCAGCAGCAACAGCTTGGGTAGGAAGCAGTGGTTTCCATTGAAGACCTGGCTCTCCACTCATGACCTGAGCATTCTCTTCAAAGAGCTTCTTTAGTGGAGGGGAACTCTGCAGGGGAGGGCCTGAAGGCCACACTGTCAGTCAGCCAGAGGAAGAAAGGAAGAGGAGCTAGCCCTCAGGGTCAGCCTCTAGCCAGAGCCCTCCCCCACTGCAGGGCGGAACAGAAAGCAGCAGAGAACCCTGGGCCGCTGCCCACCAGCCTGGAGGAAGCAGGTGCGCTGGGATGGCTTCCTGCAGTTGCAGAAGGGCCAGGGCTTCCTCTGACAGACAGACAGGCCTGCTGGAGGCCTCCCCTCCCTGCGGACACTCAAGGCTTCTCTGCAGGGCACTCTGCCATCTGCTAGCACCATTTCCCATGGCCCCGAATCTGTGACAGTCAAGGTACTGGTGGCCTGGGTATCAGGAGGGGGTGGGGAGTAGGCCACAGCAGAGCAGGAAGCAGCCCGCTCACAGAGTGAAGAGCTCTCTCAGGCACCACCCTGCTCTGCCCACACACACCTCCACAACAGTGCTGGTTTGGGAGCTGGGACAGGGCAATTCCTTGGGCATAGAGAGATGCAAACGTTATGGGCACACCTCAGACTCCTGCTACACCTCCGCACTAGGCCAGCCCACACTCTGCCAACTGCTGACTCAATTGAAAACCTTACCCTTAGTGACTGGGGGAACAGAGGGGAGGGCAGGGTGGCCTGGGAGGCAGCTATGTCTCTCCTCACTTGCTTTTTTAAGGAACTTACTTCTATGGAATAATCTCTGCTAAAAGAGAGCCATGTACAGGGAGAATGGCTCAGTAGGTAGAGACGCTTGATGCCAAGCCTGAGGATCTGAGTTTGGTCCACAGAATTCACATGGTGGAGGCACAGAACTAACTTGCATGAGTTGTCCTCTGACCTCTGAACACACGCCGGGCACGCATGCGCACGTGCACACAGACACATACATACACACACACACACACACAAAACTGAAAATAAAAAGGTTTCTTCAAATTAAAATAAAAAGAGGCTCACAGGCAAGACATCCCTGAGATGCCACATGTGTCCCTTCTAAGTATCCTGGGTACGGGAATAGAAGAGGCCATGCTGGGTTCTTCCTGAAGATAGTAAGAAGACTCCAACCAACTTCAAGGACCATCCCCTGTCAAACCCCTTTTTCTGTCTAGAGTAAGAGAGGAGAAGGGGGTCACAATACCAGCCCAAAGCAGGACCAAAGTCTCCAAAGAATGCTTGGGCTCGGGCTTTATAAGAATAAAAGCCTCCATAGCAATCATTACTGTGGGCAAGGCGTGCCTCGTCTGCGGGGTGGCGGATCAGCCCCAGGAAACTGAGGTTTAGAAGATGATTCCCCATCAACACTCCCCAGATCGTGAGTCAGGCGAGATATGTGGCTTGCCTCTTAAGAGGTTTTGAGGCAGCTGGAGCTGTGTACTACCCCTTCAACCAAGTAACTGAGAGAGGAGCCCCAGGGCGGCACCACCCCTTCCTCGCCATCTACTGCCACATCTGGGGAAATAACAAGACATCTTCCTTTTCTAAATGAGGAAACATTATAGGGATCCCAGGACATTTCCGGGGTTGGGGGTCAGAAGGACACTCACCCGCATGGCCTGGCCTGGAGCAGCCCAGAGAGCAAGGAGTCTCCTTCTCTGCTGCTCCCGTTAGCTGCTCAAAATAGCACAGGCTGCAGCCCCGCCCCTGGTCCCCTCCCTCTCCAGGCCCCTCCCGCTGCAGCTGCCCAACCCTGCCAGGGCTGGGGAGACAGCAGAGGCTGGAGGACTGCAGGTACCAGGTATGCCCACAGCCAGAGAGCAATGGGGTCTAGGTGGAGGAGAAAGGGGGCTATTCAAATAAGGGTATGGGATGAGACAGTCAGTGTCCTGGGGTTAGGGACCCAAGACAGAAAGGGTGGCACTTTCCTTCTGACACACACTCAGGCTCCTGGACAGCTGGGCTGATACGGCCCCTAAAAATAGCAGAGGAATTTGAGACCTGCAGCCCCCGGCCCCACAGGCCAGGACTAAGACTAGCACGCGCAGGCTCTCTCAAATCACACATACTAGCAGGCATGAAGGCCATCACAGCACAGTGGACTTGAGAACACTTCAGTCATGGGTGTTGATGCACATACACACATGTATGTATGATACATACATGTACACAAAACATTCATACGCATAAAAGAAAAATTAATAATCTAGGTGTCAGGGCACATGCCTTTGATCACAGCACTCTAGAGGCAGAGGAAGATGGAGCTCTGTGAATTCAAGGGAAGCCTAGTAGTCTACATAGTGAGTTCCAGGAGCTACACAGTGAAACCCTGTCTAAAGTAAGTACATAATAAGTAAATCTAAAACAAACTTTTATTATTATTATTATTATTTTGGAACTGTCTATAGAGCTAGTTCCAGAACAACCAGGACTGTTACACAGAGAAAAGTTGTCAAGCACAATAGCATGCCTATACTCCCATTGCTGGAAGGAGCAAGACAGGAGGATCCCCAGGACTTGCAGGCCAGCAAATCTAGCTGGACTGGTTAGCTCCAGGTCCAGTGGGAGACTGAAGATGTAACTGAACAGAAGAGCACTTGCTGGGCACCTGCCAGGCCCTGAGTTGAATGCCTGGCACTGGGGGAAAATGGGCAATGTTGTCTAGTATATCAGCCTTTCAGTAAACTATCCTTATAGACTGAGATTACTAGGAAGCTAAAAGGGGGTGCGGGTGCTATAGAGGTGGCTCGGTGGTTAGGACCACCTGCTGCTCTTCCTGAGACTCAGGCTCAATTTCCAGAACCCACGTGGTAGCTCACAACTGCCTGTAACTCCAGTTCCAGGGGATCTACGCCCTCTTCCTTCACATATTCAATTCATTTCCACACCCTCTTATACCGAAGGTACACTGTCCCCACTATGATGGCTCTGGGCCTTGCTGCTTGACGACACAGCCTGGTCCTGCCCCACCAACACCACAGGCTCTCTTAGAGGGCATCAGCCGCATCGGGGCCCGCCACCAAGCTCAAGCCTAGGCATACATGCATGAGGAAGGCCAGGCACCCTTTGCAGCTGTGTGTTTGCTTTTTGGGTCTTCTGTTTGGAACTATGTCAGGCTGTCCCTCACCTGACAGCATGCCTGCATCCAGTAGCCTCACTTCCTTCCAGTAAAGACTTCTGCAAAGACCCGAGAAGCACACAGCCAGCCTGGGAGAGGAGTGCCCAGGGCAGAACAAGAGAAGGTCCTCTGGGGAGCTGGAGAGATGGCTCAGAGGTTAAGAGCATTGCCTGCTCTTCCAAAGGTCCTGAGTTCAATTCCCAGCAACCACATGGTGGCTCACAACCATCTGCAATGAGGTCTGGTGCCCTCTTCTGGCCTGCCAGCATACACACAGACAGAACATTGTATACATAATAAATAAATAAATATTTAAAAAAAAAGAGAGAGAAGGTCCTCTGCTAAGCGCAAACTCTGGGCTTTCAAACAGGGTCTTAGCATCTTGGACTGTGGCTGCCACCTGCTTCAGCAGTGCCCCAGATGACATCTGGGTGACCGGGATGCAGTCTTGCTCTGAGTTACCAGCAGCTGTGCTCCCGCCTGTGGGAATGACTGAGTTTGCTTACACAGGGAAATCATCCCAAAGTAGTCTCACTTCCCCCAGGAAAAAGGCAGACTCTTAGGTGAGAGAGAGCAGCCCGAGACCCCAGAGCCCACTGGGTTTCACCGGTTATCACAGTCAGGCCTGCTGTGCAGGTGCTGCCCACACGTTCCCCATCTTAGTGAGACCAAGAACATCATTGCAGCCATGCATCCTTCCACAGCCAGTCAGACCAGGCCTGGGCAGCTCCCCCTGCCTCCAAGCATGGTCATCATGTGGAACCTGCCCGTTCCACTTATCCTCGGCCTTTACCCCGTCCTGCCCAGCTCTCCCCATTCCTAGAGACTCACCCATAGCTCTCCCTTCTTCAGGAGACATTTCTTGCATGTAAGGAAAAGCAAGAAACAAAAGGCTGGCTAGGTAGTGGCAGCATAGGCCTTTAATCCCAGCACTTGGGAGGCAGAGGCAGGTGGATCTCGGTGAGTTCGAGGTCAGCCTGGTCTACAGAGCAAGTTCCAGGACAGCCAGGGCTACACAGAGAAACCCTGTCTCAAAAACAAAACAAAACAAATAAATAAATGGCCCGCCCCGAAGTACAGTGCAAAAAGGGATGCTGCAACAGCACCCCCGGGGCTGAGTCCCGCCCAGCTCAGCCTCTTTCTTGCTGTCTGATCTAAGACAGAATTATCCCACTCCTTACAGTAGTATAATATAGTTCCTGCTGTGTGTGGTTGTTGTGAGGATCGAAGACGGCACATATTTTAGCCTATGCTTGACAAATTAAATTGTAGGTGGTAACGCCATAATTAACATCACAAAATTATCATTTGAAACCACAGCCCTCACCGTGTCTGTATCTACGCACCGCACACAGGGGCTCCTGGTTACACTTGGGTTGGTATTCTACCGCATATGGAGAGTCACACATTATGTAGGATTCCGACTCTACAGTCATCATGTAGTAAAAAAGTAGGATCCAGTCAAAACTCCCCGGGAGATGGTTCACTAGTGAAGACCACTAGCTGCTGCTCTTGCAGAGAACCTGGGTTCAAGTCTCAGCACCACAAGGTGGCTCACAACCATCTATAACTCCAGTCTCGATCCTAAGCCCTCTTCTGGCCTCCACAGGCCCCAAGCACAAACATGGTGCAAAGACATACATGTAGGCAAAACATGTCCCCCACACAAGAATAAATAAATAAATCTCCTAAAATCCCTAAAATGGCTCAGCAAATAGAGCGCTTGTGATTTTGTGTATACAACCCCTCTATATGCAGCTTCCTGGTCCAGACTTCAAGGTGTCTGAGATTAACCACGGTTTGAAAATATTAGATGATGCCAAAAAAACCCAGTTCTTATAAGTTTTATTGCATATTGTCCTGAGGAACACAATGAAATTTCCCATTATCCTACTCTGTCCTAACCAAGACATGAGTCCATGACACAAATGCCATCTGTCCAAGAGTCACTGAGTAGCCATCCTTGCTGTGAGGCTAGCTGTCACAGGATCCCGGGGCTGTGTTTGATAAGTCTGATAATATCAAGAACAATAATTCTACTTAATAATGATCCCGGAGATGGGAAGGCAGTTCAGTGGCAGAGTACTTGTTTGCCATGCTCAAAGCCCTGGGTTCAATCATCAGAACTGTTAAATAAAAACAATACTGTCCTAGCTGGGTCATGGTGGTGCACGCCTTTAATCCCATCACTTGGGAGGCAGAGGCAGGCAGATCTCTGTGAGTACGAGGCCAGCCTGGGCTACAAGAGCTAGTTCCAGGACAGGCTCCAAAGCTACAGAGAAACATTGCCTCAAAAAAAAGAATACTGCCCCTAAAGTGGGGAGCAATGGAGTCAGCAACGCAGATGTGCCAAAGAGAAGCTGCAAACTGCTTCCTATAGGTAAGGCTTTCTGAGAGAGATGACATTAAGTAACCTTTAATTACAGCATACTGTTGTTATTGCTGCTATTTTATTACTTACCGTTAATCTCACTTTACCATAGGTATGCATACAGGAAAAAAGTTAGCTCTAGGATTTGGTATTAGCCAAGATTTTGGGCATTTACTATGGGTCTTGGAACACATCTGTGGATGGTGGGGACCACTGTACCCATTCTATACAATATATCACCATGGAAGCACAATGTACAGTGTGTACAACACATAATAAAAATACACCAAGTACTATTTTCATAATTTTAGGCCAATATAATTTCTTGCACAAACATATAGTTGAACTCATTGAAGTTTATTGTGTGTATGTGATGACTATGGAGCCTAAATTAATGTTCTGAACGGTTATCAATTGATAACCACTATGTTTAAGCCTGCTCTCCCATAAGGACCACTTTCTGCCTCCTTTATATGCCGTCTGAGTTGACTCCACCTTGCAGCAAGCCTACACGCCATACAACAAAAAACAGCCATCTTTCCCACGGCTGGACGGTGCTGGCCGAGATCACTGGAAGCCCTGCTAAGAGCAAGCACGGAGTACACACATGCGCTGCGGGATATTTGGTCAATCTGTGTGAAGATGTGTCTCTGTCCTTCCTCACCTGCCTAAGGCACCTTCTGATTGGCTTAATAAAGAGCTAAACAGCCAATAGCTAGGCAGGACTTCCGGACAGAGATAAGAACTCTGGGAAGAAACTGAGGTGGCGATTTGCCAGCCAGGTGGGGAGGAAGTCGAATGTACAATTCTGAGGAGAGGAAGCGAGCCACGTGGCAGAACATAGATTATCGAAACGGGTTGGTTTAAGCTAAGAGAGCTAGTTGGGAACAAGCCTAAGCAAGGCCAAGTTTTCATAATTAGTAAAAAGTCTCATGTCATCTTCTGGGAACTGGCGGTCCAAAGAGAGACCTGTCACACCTACTCCAGACTCTGCTCTGCCGTTCTGTCGTCCGGCCCTGAAGTTACAGTGGGTGGCACACGCAGCCCGGGTTTATAACAATTCTGTTGCAGGCTAGAGGCAGATAATCGTGGACCTTGGTGCCGGGACAGATTGGTGACTTCAGGAAGACACAACTGTCCAGTGTCCATCACTCTGTAAGTAACCCCTAATAAACTTGTTTTTACTCAGCAAAATAAATTTTTTGAAGGGCTGTCATTCAGTGCTTGCCTAGTGTGTCCGAAGCCCTGTGTTCAAGAACAAGTACAGCTCCCCCCCACCCACGGGACAAACTTGAATGAGTCATTCTTCTGGCTGTTGGTGTTGGGAGCATATTTAATTTTATATTTTCCTGAAAGACTTGCTCAACACCACCCTACTCTCCAGCACTAAGCACACAGTAGGTGTTCAGCACTGGATTGACCCAACTCATCCAGAAGGTGCAATAATAAGCTGGATGGATGGGGCTGAGTAAAGAGGATCCACATGGAGCCAGAGCTTTAGTACTCTGCCCTGCCATGATGAGGGGAGCGGTCCTTGGCTTCCTTGGTGGCTAAGCAGAGCCGTGGGAAGCCTGGTGGGAAGCCTGGTGGGAAGCTGTGAGAGGCTGAGGAATCTGGCCATCCAGCTAGCCATGCAGTGAACCCAACCAGCTAGCCTCGCAAAGAACACTACAGGGAACCACAAGGTCTGGGTCTTTTCCAGCTCCAGAGCACTGACTGCTCTTGGAGCAGGCAGAGGTGGGATGCTTGCTGTTGTAACCCCATCACTCATCCACCCTGGACTGATGCAAGGATGGGTGAATGGCACAAAACGGTGACTTAGCTTCTAAGTCTCTCCCCACAAAAAAACGACCAGCAGAGGAAGGAAGAAACGCACTCCGGTAGTTATTATAGCTGAATTGAGAACGTGCTCCTCCAGCAAGGGACACCAACCAAATTCTGGGGAGACTCAAGGGCTGAGAATGTCTCTAAGTGAGGAGAGGGAGAATTAGACAAATGTTACAGACAGCTTGGAGCAAGGCCATGAAAGGGAGTTTTTTGTTTGTTTGTTTATTTATTTAAAAAAATTTGTTTTGGTTGTTTGAGACAGGGCTGTATATCTCTGGCTGTCCTGGAACCATTCTGTAGACCAAGCTGGCCTCAAATTCAGAGATCTACCTGCCTCTGCCTCCCAAGTGTTGGGATTAAAGGCGTAAGCCATTACTTTCTGGCCGGGGGTTTTGTTATTTACTTGTTTGTTTTTAAAAACAGGATTTCACTAGGATGAGTACTCCGGGCTGGCTTCCAGCTCACAGAGACCTCACTCAGCTACACAAGTGATGGTATCACAGATGACTGGTTTATCAGAAAAGATGCAGTGTGCAAAACACGAAAACCACGGTTCTCTTTAACGATTCATTTGTTTTTACTTCATGTGCATGTGTATCTGTGTGAAGATGCCAGATACTCTGGAATGGGAGTTATAGACAGTTGTGAGCTGTCACGTGGGTGCTGGGAATTGAACTTGGGTCCTCTGGCAGGGCAGTCAGTACCCTTAACCTCTGAGTCATCTCTCTGCCCCCCCGATGATCTCTCTTTTTTTTTTTTTTTGGTTTTTCGAGACAGGGTTTCTCTGTGGCTTTGGAGCCTGTCCTGGAACTAGCTCTTGTAGACCAAGCTGGTCTCGAACTCACAGAGATCCGCCTGCCTCTGCCTCCCAAGTGCTGGGATTAAAGGCATGCGTCACCACCGCCCGGCCCTGATGATCTCTTTAAAACAATAAAGAAAGCATGTTTCCCAACCTCACTTGTCTCTATTTCCTCCTATAAATCAAAACTCCGTAAACATATATATACATATGTATGTGTGCTCATATATAAATATATATGTCAGGTTGGGCATGATGGCCCACAACTTTAATCCCAGAGGCAGGTAGATCTCTGTGAGTTCCAGGCCAGGCAGAGATACTAGTGAGATCCTATCTCTAAATATGTAAATAAGTACATCAGACTGAGAAGGCTCAGAGGGTAAAGGCACTTGCCAGCAAGCTGAACAACTTGAGTTTGATCGAGGAATCCACATGATGGAAAGAAGTGAGTCCGCAAGTTCTTAGCTTCCATCCATGTGTGCTGTAGCGTGCTCATACTTTCACACACACATAGATAGGTAGATAGATAGATAGACAGACGGACAGACGGACAATGGATAGACAGATGGATAGATGGACAGACGGATAGACAGATAGATATGAAAGAATCTATATGGCTGGAGAGATGGCTCAGCAGTTAAGAGCACTGACTGCTCTTCCAGAGCACCTGGGTCCAATTTCCAGCAACCACATGGCACCTCACTACTGCCTGTGACTCCAGTTCAGAGGATCCAACACCCTCACACAGACACACATGCAGGCAAGACACCAACGAACACAAAATAAAAATAAATCATTAAAAATAAAAGAATGTAGCAGGGTAGTGGTGATGCAGGCTTTTAATCCTAGCACTCGGGAGGCAGAGGCAGGCAGGTGGATCTCTGAGTTTGAGTTGAGGCCAGCCTCATCTACAAAGTGAGTTCCAGGACACAAAACCCTGGTTTCGAAAAACAAACAAACAAAACAAAAAGAATCTATAAACACTGTTTCCATAAATGAGCACCAGTTACATAATGCTTATATTACTAATTTGCAGTATGCAATAACATAAAGCGAACGGAACACGTTGTTTAGGGAAGTTGTGGAGAGCCCTGTTTCAAGCACTCAGCTCTACGGACTAGGGAGAGACCACAGAACTTGTGCTTCCTGGGTAGGAGGTTACCAGCTACCACTGGTGACAGGTGCACCCCATCAGAGGACTACCGAGGTTCCTAGACACCAGCCTTAAAGACGGTATTTACAGAAAACACCAAAGCAGGGGTGTCTCCGTATTTAATGCACTAAAGTGATCAGGGAATCCTGAAAGGGAAGAGGCCAAACTCCTTTTAAGAAGGCTAAAGATGACCTCAAAGAGGGTAGGGGCAGGTAAAAGGAAACCAGGATTGGCTCAAAGTCCATACATTGGGAGCTCTCAAAAGCGGTACACTCAGGCTCAGCCCTGAAATACCTTCGCACTTCCTGTTCCGCCCAGCCGCCAGCGCAAGGGTGGAGCCAAGCTTAGCACATGCGCTTGGAGCGCCACAGCCACTCCACCCTGCATCTCCACCGCAGCCCGGCAGAGGGCAGCCTTCCCCTTCTCATGGATCTGCAGGCACCGCCGAGGCTACGGAACTTCGCCTCTGCTGGGCCCCCGCCTCCAACAAGCGTCCCGGGGAGCAGAGGCTTCAGGGGGACTGCAGCCTGCAAGATGGCCTCTCGCTTTACCCATGAGAGAGACGGCAAAGAAGGTACAAAAATGGGCTGGCGCCTACATTTATTTTTTCACTACTGACTTATCCTCGGTACCCGAAATAGTTCCAATACATAGAAGACATTTAATAAGTGCCTACTGATGGAATACACTGAATGAATGAATGAATACCCGAGTTTACAGTTGGAAGGTTCAAGGGACACCTTGGGTTTTATAGTGGAGAGAGGGCTGAGACAAGCAGTCAGTAGAGTCGGTGGGCAAAGAGAGGGCAGCCACAGATCACTGACCAGCCGGAGTCAGGGATCAGTCATTCCCCATACCCTCCATCACACCAGACTCCATCCTAACACATCCGAAGGTCTGCCCAGAGCCCTATACACACCATTTTGCCTGCTCTGCCAAGAACTCTGTCCCAAAACCAAGCAGTCAGATCCAGGGGAGAGTCCAGGGGACGCTAGGCTGCTGGGGATTTCCTCAGCTCCTGGGGATTTCCAAATTGCCTCTGCTTTCCCAATGTTCCACAAGGCCCAAAGCCCAGGGCCAGTCTTGCTGACAGTCTTCCCAAGCCTTCCACGCTCTGCCTCAATCTCGGGGAGACTCGGGGCTACTAAACAACACATTCACTAATCCACATCCCAGCCGGTCTGGCCGACATTGGAGAATGAGCATAGTGAAGTATTGTGCTCTCTTCCTATAAATGACTACTTTTCTCTATTCTCACAGAAGAATCAGGGGAAACCAGCGTAAGGGTCAGCCACACTGATGAATAAAGCCTGAGGGAGGCCTTTCAGGGTGTTCTCAAAGTTCAGAGAGACCCCTCCAGACACCCTCGGGTTTCCCGAGTTGGGGGTGGGGGTGTGAACAAAACCAGAGCTTGAAGATCTGTGTGTTCACTTCTGGGCCTGTTTCTGGAACCCTTTGAAGTAACAAGGAAGAGAAGAAGGCTTCTGCTTTGCCTACCTGGTCTCCACCCCTCCGCCCCCACGTGCACCGCCAGCCAGACCTACTGGGCATGTGAGCACCTGTGCTGTTACCAAGCCGGGCAGAAGTCATGCTTGGCAAGGAAGCACTGCCCCAGTTGTGGTGGCACATTGCCAGGGACCTGTTGTCCCTAGGGCATTGGGATTCCAGAGCTGGTGAAGTGGAGAAATTGCCCGAGAGAACAAACCTTCCTTCCTTCCGGAAGGGCAGGGGAAATGCCACCAGGCCCAGCCTTGGTGGGGGGGGCACTCTGCAGAAGGTGCAGAAGGAGATAAGACCTCAAAACCTGCCTCCCTGCCCCCACCCCACACTTCTGGGAGCCCTGTGGAGCTGCACTGTTCAATACAGTAGCCACCATTTAAATTTAAATTAGATAAAAACATCGGGACTATTTCTCATTAAATTAAAATCAAAATACAAAGTTCCGTTTCTCTGCTGCACTAGTCACATTCTAGAATGCTTCTGTTTTCACAGTGTTTCTGTCTGACCGGTCTGCTCCAGGAGATCCCCTCCACAGGGCTTAAGGTCGGTCTTGTCCAAGCCTCTTTCAGATGGTGTCCTGACCTGCTGCTGTTCTCTCCCACCCCTGCCCACAGCCTGCTTACACCCTGGTCCCATGCCTGTGTCACACTTGTTCCCTGGGCCTCAGAAAGAAATGGGGAAGAAGAGGGAGCAGTCACAATTAGCATCCAGTCAATAAGCAGAGGCCAGATGCCACAGGGCTGAAAGGACAGACTGAATGGAGGCCTGCCTCCATCCCAAGGCGTCGTGGCTCAGAGAAAGCCCCTCAGTCCAGCACAATCCGCCCTTGTTTCAAGACTCTGGGCCAGGCAGGGGTAAGGCGTCTGGAATGCAGTAGCCTGAGGGTTTCCCCGCCACAGTCCGGGCTGCAGGACTCACGATGGTTGGTAGTGCCCCAGAAGAGCCCTGAATGAAACCTTCAATGTTTAAGTGCAAATAAAGTCAACGAAGTCACCCTGTCCCAGGTCAGGACTTCTGTCACAGGGCAGTGGAGGCCATAACTGACCTCTCCTTCTAGTCAGCCAAGTGAAGCGTGGTTCAGACAAGGCCTGGGTGCATGGGAGAACAAGGCAACAGAGCAGATCTGACGGCCTGCACACTCCACCACAGGGCCTGAGTCTGAGGGGCTTGCTATGTTAGAAAATCCACGCAAGAGTTTGGGCAGTGTGTAATGAGGATGAAGCCAGGAAAGAATAGGCTAGGGTTGCCTCCAGCTCTGTGCTTATGCTTGCTAAGCCCTCCTGGAGATGGGCTGCTAGGAGCAAGACAGACGAGAAGACAGACAACAACAAAAAGCGGGGTAGGTTTGCCAACCAGAAAACAAACAGGAAGAAGCCTGATACGCTAAGGGCATTGGCACCAGACGGAATCTGACTGGGAAGGCAGGAGAAACCCAGCACGATTAGAAAAACTGGCGTGTAACTCTAAGGAGCCGGTTGGAACTCAGGGCAGGCCATCCAGGCTGAGGTTCCAGAGCGGCCCTGAGGAAGCTGGGGCTGCTGCCCAACTCCACTGGAAGACACTGTGGGCAGAGGCGCTAGCCTGAGGGCATGTGCAAAGGACATCAGCTGAGTCATTAGAGGAACGGAGCCTGCGGCACTCCGTGGGCAGATGGTCTCCATGCTGGACACCAAGTGCTCCCTGCTCCCTGAGGTTGGGAGGGGGACTAATGACAGTGCCACTCACTGCTGAACCGCACAGGAGCCCCTGAGTCAAGGGTCCCACAGTTTCAGTTAGCCATAGTCAACTGCAGTCCAAAACATCTTAATAGCAAATTCTAGCAACAAATAATTCATCAGGTTTTTTATTGGCTTGTTGCTTTTGCTTTTTGTTTGCTTGTTTTTTGTTTTTGACAGGGTCTCGTGTAGCCCAGGCTGGCATCAAACTCACTATGTAGTCCAGAGTGATCCTGAATTCCTGATCCTCCTGCCTCCAGTTCCTAAATGCTAGGACTGCAGGTGTCAAACACTGCACATGGTAATTTATAAGTTTTATTACAATATGTTTGTTAGGATTGTGATGTGGGATACCCCTCTGCATGCTGTGAATACCATTGGTTAATAAAAGACTGTCTTGGGCTGGAGAGATGGCTCAGCGGTTAAGAGCATTGCCTGCTCTTCCAAAGGTTCTGAGTTCAATTCCCAGCAACCACATGGTGGCTCACAACCATCTGTAATGAGGACTGGTGCCCTCTTCTGGCCTTCAGACATACACACAGACAGAATATTGTATAAATAATAAATAAATATTAAAAAAAGTGTCTATCCATACAGCCGGCTAGGATATAAAAAAAAAAAAAAAATAAAATAAAATAAAAGACTGTCTTGGGTCTGCGCAGGGCAGAATGGAGATGGGGGGAAACTAAACTGAATGCTGGGAGAAAGAAGGCGGAGTCAGTGAAATGCCAAGTAGCCATGGTCGGGTACAGACAAGCCTGAACCTTGCTGGTAAACCACAGCCACATGGCAATACATAGATTAATAGAAATGGGTTAAATTAAGATGTAAGAGCTAGTCCATAAGAAGCTAGAACTAATAGGCCAAGCAGTAATCTAATTAATATAGTTTATGTGTGGTTATTTCGAATCCTGCTGCAGGACTGTTTTGTCTTACTGTTAATCTCTTACTGTAACTAATTTAGAAATTAAACTTTACTATAAATATGCATGCAGAAGAAATAGTACGTGCAGGGTTTGGGGCGTCCACTGAGGGTTTGCACCCTCTGAGGATGAGGGAAACTACCTTAACAGCTTTGAGGAGGCACCATTTAAACTGATTACAAACGCCCAATATCCATCAGTCCTCAGAACACCTAGAAGAAAGTGCCATGATCACTCTTATTTTATAGGAAAAGAAGGCCCAAAGAAATGAAGGAATTTGTCCAAGGTCATTCAGCCACAGGCCAGATTTGGACTGGGCAATCCAGTTGGATCCCATACATAGCCCAAAATGTTACAACATGTTTAAATGGACACACAACCACACGACAGTCCTGATTCCTGGGCCCTTCTCTCTGTGCCGCTGTCCTCAGTTTTCTTGTCCCAGATGAGCTGGAGCAGCCCCTATAGACAAAGCCAGCCCTCCAGCCAGGGTTGTCCTACGTGTCTCACAAGGTTCTACAGCGACAAGATGAGCTGCAGACAAAGGACTTTGAGAATGGGTGCGACTGCCAGAAGGGCACCTCTTACAGATTATGTTACCCCACCTCTATTCCTTATTCTTTTTTAATAAGTCAAGCATTTTTAGGCTTATTTCTCTTTATTTTATGTATAAGAGTATTTTGTCTGCATGCATGGATGTGGATGCCTGGTGCCCAGAGGCCAGAGAGGGTGTTAGCTCCCTGGGACTGGAGTTATGGGTGTCATGAGGCATCTAGGTACTGGTAACTGAAAGCTGATCCTCTGCAAGGCGAGAGTTCTTTTTTTTTTTTTAAAGATTTATTTATTATGTATACAACATTCTGCCTCCATGTATGCCCGCACGCCAGAGGCGGGCGCCAGATCTCATTACAGATGGTTGTGAGCCACCATGTGGTTGCTGGGTATTGAACTCAGGACCTCTGGAAGAGCAGCCAGTGCTCTTAACCACTGAGCCATCTCTCCAGCCCAAGGCGAGAGTTCTTAACACCGAGTCTTCTCTCCTCTCCAGGCCCTCTTTTGGTCATTTGTTTGCTGAGGCAGGGTCTTATGTAGCCCAGGCTGGCCTCAAACTGGCTATGTAGCTGATGCTAAATTTGAACTCTTGACCTTTTTGCCTCCAACTCCCAAGTGATATGACAGATTACAGATGTCCACCACACCCAAAAAGGTCCCTCTTCCAATGGCAAAGAAGAGACACCTGAGCATCAATAGTTGAAGAAAAGATGAAAGGGCTATGTAAAGTAGAAACATTGAACCTCGCCTTCCCAGAACCCGCTCCTCTGCTCTGGGGTTTCATATGGACAGAGAAGATAAGACCGAGAAAGGACCAGAGGTTAAGAGCAAAAAATGTTTTGGAGGAGTCTGGGAAAAAGAACAGCCCAGTCCAGACTCTGCACGGGGTATACGGGCAGCACCTAGGCCATTCTCACACTAAGGGTAAAGCTACCGAGTCCAGTGGAGCCAGAACCAGACACAGTGCCTAAGCAAACACAAGGGCCTCGGGTTGCCTGTGCAGTGTGATCCGCTCCCATCAGCGAGAAAAAGGGCATCTCAGGTGGTCAGGCTGGTACCCCTCACTTTTCCCAGTCCCCACAACCTACACAAGAAACTCCTGTCATCCAGAAGTCCCGAGGTCAGACTCTGAGGCTAGGGTACAGTGGAGGCACTGTCAGGCATAGCTCAGTGCTGTGGGGAACAGGGTTGTTTGTTATCACTGGATTCCAAGAAGGCAGACCACAGCGAGCTCCCCCAACACACACACACCACACACACACACCACACACACACACACCCTGCCTCAAAGGCCATGGGTGCAGTTTCTCTCTTGCCCCTATTGGTATTCTCCCTCTCTCTCTCTCTCTCTCTCTCTCTCTCTCTCTCTCTCTCTCTCTCTCTGTGTGTGTGTGTGTGTGTGTGTGTGTGTGTGTGTGTGTGTGTGTAGGCAAGAAGCTGATGTCAGGCATCCTCTATCTTTCTACCTTTTCTTTCTAAAGATTTATTTATTTATTATGTGTACATCATTCCTTCCATGTGTGCCTGCATGCCAGAAGGGGGCACCAGGTCTCATTATAGATGGCTATGAGCCACCATGTGGTTGCTGGGAATTGAACTCAGAACCTCTGGAAGAGCAGTCAGTGCTCTTAACCACTGAACCATCTCTCCAGCCCCCTCTTATTTTTTTCTTTTAAAGATTTATTTTTTTTATTTTATGTATATTAGTGTTTTGCCTGCATGTATGTATGTACACCATATGCATGCCCGGTGCCCAGAGGCCAGAAGGGCCTTTGATGTCCTGGAACTGGGGTTACAGACGGTTGTGAGCCTGCATGAGATGCTAGCAGCCAAGCCCAGGTCCTCCGCAAGAGCAATAACATCTTAACTGTTGAGGAATCTCTCCTGTTCCATTGCTTGTTTTTACAAAGACAGGGTTTCTCCTGAACCTGGTGCTCTGTGACAGTCTGGCCGGCCAGTGGTAAGCCTCCAAGATCTCCTATCCGTGCCTTCCAGAGCGAGAATCTCAGGCATTTCCATACACTTAGCTGTTTGTATGAGCACTGTGATGCAAACTCAAGCCCCCTCTCTGCCCTACCCACTGAGCCATCTTTCCAGTCGCCACTTTTTCTTTTAATCTTGATGTGTGCCCAGATGGGTGCAGCACAAGCCTGGTCCCCCCAGTGCCTGGAGCATCAGGAACTCAGGCTGTTATAGCCTGGACTGCTCAGGGGCCAGCGCGGTGGAAGACGCCAGCCCAGCCAGGGCTTCTGTAGTCAGTTCCCCAATCAAATCAGTTCATTACGGAGAGAGATGGGAGGCAGATCCCATCAGCCAGAACTCACAGGAGACAGCATCAAATCTCTGCCCCTTGCCATGCATCTGAAAGGTTCTATTGAAAGCTCCAAATATCGCCCCTTCAGTGCGATGGGTCTGGGCATGAAACTGGGTGTCACAGAGGGCCATGACGTTCTCAGGCTGCATGACAGTGCTGTCACCACTTGGCCTCTGGCCCATGCCACCCAGGGCTGAGGTCTAGCTTTCTACAGGAGCCTATAGTTCTTGTGAGAGCATGGGTTCCTTCATCGCAGGGCTGGGACTGTCAGCCTCCTCCCCAGACAAGCCCACAGTGTGAATGAGCAGGTGTTCCCTGCCGTTCTACCCAGACTGCACCATGGCTGCCGGGGGATGGGGGATCCCTATGGCCTGGAACCGTCGCTCTGCATGAACTCACACTCAGTGCTTTCCTGCTCCAGAGCCAAGGATGGCCGCCAAGTCCCAGTGAAATGCCCCTGGTGAGGGCTCTCTCCTTGGGTACACCCTCTTTGCCACAGGGCCTGGCAGTGAGAAGTTAGGGAGGAGGGAGGAAGTGAGTCAGCTCCTTCCAGAAATGGGAACGGGAGGGAAAAGAAATGAGATCAGGGGACAAAGGGCACAGGGGCTGCAAAGGTCATCAAGAAAGGAACCAGGTCCCACAAAGGTGGAGAAGACAGATGAGGCTGACAAATTCAGGGGAGTCTGGATGGTCCCCCTGGCCAGAGAACCTGGTGCTGGCAGGCAGGCCCCACCTGAGGATGGAATCTGAGGCAGCTCCCCTTCCTGTTTCATGTCAGGGCTGGACAAGGCAAGGCCTTGTGGGGAAGGACCAGTCTCCTCTACCCACAGGCCTCCCAGGCCTTCCCTTTCCACTACTGAGCCCTGCTGCTCCCATGCTCTTGCAACCGAGGCTCCTTAGAGAGCGAGAGGTTTACATCTGCCAGTGGGGGGACTGAAAGCCCACCACTGTGAGATCCAGGAATACAGCAGTTCCCACTGGCCTAACCCTCCTGCAGCCATCTCTGGTGGCCTCCATACCCACGTGGGAGCTGTCCTCAGGCTCCAGCTGGAATTTGTTGCTGAGACTGGAAGAGATCCTTACCATGAACCTTCCCAGCCTGCTGACATTCCAGCACAGAGAGAGGCAGCCTAGGGAAAAACAGCAGGGGGAAGAGGAAACTGGGAACCCAAGCCGCATTCCAACCCCTCCGAGACCGAGACCGAGACCAGCAGATAGGCACATTCCATTAGGGTCTCCTGGAGAGGACATTGGAGGCTCCCTTGGGACCCTGAATCTCCAGCAGCTCCTGTGGATTTCCCTGCAGGCATAGGAACAGGCTGAACCTGGGTTTCTCTCGCTACCCAGGATCCTGCTCACAGATACCTGTAGAACCTCATTCTCCCTCTACTCCTATGAGAGATGCCAAGTGCTAAACACACAAGAGATAGTGAATCAAGGGAAGGTAACGTACTGCAGACAGGTCACCAGGGCCTAGCAAAGAGAAGAGTTCTAGTAACCAAACTTTAGCTGCAGCAAGAATACCAAGCAAGAGAATGGGAAACCAGTTTCTGGCTAAAGAACCATCTTATCATCCACGAATGCCCACACAGGCCCCGCCACGCCCTCAATGCTGACCTCTACCT
Source organism: Microtus pennsylvanicus (assembly GCF_037038515.1). Classification (NCBI taxonomy): domain Eukaryota; kingdom Metazoa; phylum Chordata; class Mammalia; order Rodentia; family Cricetidae; genus Microtus; species Microtus pennsylvanicus. Next base: position 43,645,574 of record NC_134589.1, read on the forward strand.
GCTGCACCAAGTCGCAACGGGTGCCATGAAGGAGAAGGCTGGGTGCTGCCAAGGTGGACCCAGACATGGTGTGAGGGGACCAGGGAAGGCTTCCCTGAGGAAGTGACATCCAAACTTTGGGAAATACACAAGTGTGCTTGCGGCACACGGGAAAGTACTGTGGACAAGGGGACTGCCTCAGAATTCCAGTCTAGGAACCAATGAGAACCTCAGGGGTGGACGCCCGCCTGATGGGCCCTCCACTGGCCTTACTACCTCAATGCCCACAAAACACACAGACCAATGACAGTGCCCAGCCCTGTGCAATGCAGGGGAGCCTGCCATTGCCAGAGGTGACCCTGCCATCCTCAGTTCTGAGGGGAATATGAGAGAATGGGCCAAAAAGGAGAGAAAGACACTGCCCATGCCTCCGAGATCTAGGGTCTGCAAGGGAAGCTACATAAGGGGCAACACAGTGTATTCCTCCTCCGGTCTGGGGGACCACATCCTAACCTGCCAAAGGAGCTGTCCTAGCCCTGCGGGAGGCTTCCTTAGCCACCATCCTTCAAGCTTCAGTCACACTGGATACCACCTGGTGCCATCTGCTGCTACTCCAGCTGACACACTGAGAGCAGCAACACACCCTTCTTCAGAACAAGACGGACACCTCTAGCTTCCTCTTCCTTTCTCAGGGTTCCTGTTCCTAAGGCTTTTCTGTTCCAGTCATCACCACGAGGGCGCACATCTGCCCCCACATCCACACTGGCCAGGGCACCACAGAAGCCCATACTCTGTGGCCAGAGTCCATGCCAAATGGAGGCTGAGCCAGCCAGGGCAGAAAGCTGGGCCCTGATGCCGAGGGGCATATGGCAAGAGATTAAGGAACTCAGAGTGGTGACCCAGGTCTAAGGAAAGAGTCTCCCAACCAAACTGCAGCCAACTGAAAAACAAGTTGTGCTGACACTGTCCTCCGTTTAACAGATCAGGCTGTTGCCAACCACCGGCCGCCCCGCCCCGCCGGGAGCTGGAATTGGCTGTCCCCCTGAAACTGCCCAACAGGGGACAGGAAAACCATGAAAATGCCTCTCCTTCACAGTGTCTGTCTGACACAGTAGGTGCCCACAGACTTGCCTGACGCCTGGGGCGCTTCCTACCGAGGACTGACAGTGGAGGCGCCAGCCGTCCTGTCCTGGCAGCAGGGGAGCCCCTGCCTCAACTGGGTCCTGGATCTCCATCACTCCCCCCACCATGCTGACTTTCACTCCAGGCTTCACGAGGAGAATCAAGCTGCTTGGTGCAGTGGGGTGGCGGGAACCCTGCTGGCAGGCGGAGTACATGCTTGTGGTTTCTGGGAAACACTGTAGAGATCTGCAGCATGTTTAAAATACTTGTGTTCCCACCCGCCACACACACCCCCCTTTCACCCCACGCCCCAGCCACCCCCAGTCAGGGTGCTTGCCTATCTGGTATTTTCCAGAACCATTTCAATGTAAATATGAGATTAGAAGGAAGCAGAGGGCAGAGGGCAGTGTCCTGGGTGGCTCAGGGCAAGCTACTTTAAAAGACCCTGCCCCCATGCCAAGCTGCGCCTACAAAAACAACCATTGACCGGGACATGTACCCACACCCCGTTCATGTGGCCTAGGCACTGTGCCCACCACCCACGGGCTGGGTGGCCAAAGCACTCTGGGACTGCCCTTCATCACAAGGAAGTGGGAGAATGGAGCCTCTAAGGACAGAGATAGGAGACCTGGCAGAAGAGAATTAGCCTCACTGCTGGGCTCTGGAGAGTGAAGCCCTGAGGACTCCCAGGACAGTGAAGGCCCAGCACCCCCAGGACAATGAAGGCCCAGCACCCCCAAGACAGTGAAGGCCCAGCACCCCCAGGACAGTGAAGCCCTAGCACCCCCAGGACAGTGAAGGCCTAGCACCCCCAGGACAGTGAAGGCCCAGCACCCCCAGGACAGTGAAGCCCTAGCACCCCCAGGACAGTGAAGGCCCAGCACCCCCAGGACAGTGAAGCCCTAGCACCCCCAGGACAGTGAAGGCCCAGCACCCCCAAGACAGTGAAGCCCTAGCACCCCCAGGACAGTGAAGCCCTAGCACCCCCAGGACAGTGAAGGCCCAGCACCCCCAGGACAGTGAAGCCCTAGCACCCCCAGGACAGTGAAGCCCTAGCACCCCCAGGACAGTGAAGCCCTAGCACCCCCAGGACAGTGAAGCCCTAGCACCCCCAGGACAGTGAAGGCCCAGCACCCCCAGGACAGTGAAGCCCTAGCACCCCCAGGACAGTGAAGCCCTAGCACCCCCAGGACAGTGAAGCCCTAGCACCCCCAGGACAGTGAAGGCCCAGCACCCCCAGGACAGTGAAGCCCTAGCACCCCCAGGACAGTGAAGCCCTAGCACCCCCAGGACAGTGAAGCCCTAGCACCCCCAGGACAGTGAAGGCCCAGCACCCCCAAGACAGTGAAGCCCTAGCACCCCCAGGACAGTGAAGCCCTAGCACCCCCAGGACAGTGAAGCCCTAGCACCCCCAGGACAGTGAAGGCCCAGCACCCCCAGGACAGTGAAGCCCTAGCACTCCCAGGACAGTGAAGGCCTAGCACCCCCAGGACAGTGAAGGCCCAGTACCCCCAGGACAGTGAAGGCCCAGCACAACCAGGACAGTGAAGGCCCAGCACCCCCAGGACAGTGAAGCCCTAGCACCCCCAGGACAGTGAAGGCCCAGCACCCCCAGGACAGTGAAGGCCCAGCACCCCCAGGACAGTGAAGGCCCAGCACCCCCAGGACAGTGAAGCCCTAGCACCCCCAGGACAGTGAAGCCCTAGCACCCCCAGGACAGTGAAGGCCCAGCACCCCCAGGACAGTGAAGGCCCAGTACCCCCAGGACAGTGAAGGCCCAGCACCCCCAGGACAGTGAAGCCCTAGCATGCCCACGACCTCCCACTCACCACTCCTTGCACTTCTGACACCTGTCCACTGGCCCTTCATTACCAAAAGAATTTAGCTTGTGCTCTCATGTACTAAGATTCTGATGTCAGAGGTGCCTGAAGCTTTGGCATAAAATGAAATAAAAATTTCCTGTTTAAAACAAACAAAAAACTCCTCTAAAGATCATTTGGGAAAATAATTAAGAACAGAAGCGCTATCAGACCCCATACCCCAACAGCACCCAAAGCTCCACCCCCCACCGCACCCCCACCCCCCAGCAAGACCAGCGCTCAGCAGCTGGCCTGAATACCCTGGAAGCTGTACAGTTTCCACGCTGTCCGTGAACCCTGCAGGTCCCATTCCTGATGGCACCTGGAACCTCGCTGACAAGGTTAATGTGGTTTATTCCATTTCCACCCAGGAGTCTTGATCCACAACAGTCAAAGGGACTCTGGTGCCCTCTGCCAGACATAGGCAACCAGGACCAGCCAGTCTCTCACTGGTCTCCCTACAGAATCCTGGGTAAGGATTCGGAGCACCCAGAATGCCTTTTCTTCCATCAGCTGACTTGTTTATTTTGGTTTTTCATTTATTTATTTCAGTGCTGGAATAACACCCAGGACTTCCCCACATGCTAAGCAATGCTCTACAGTAGCCTGGCTGCTGCTGGCCATCTTAAAGAGAAAGTTTAGGTAAAAGCCTGGGAATCTCTTAAATACAAAACTGTACCAGGAGGAAGCGCTGAAGGCTGTGAAAGAGGAAGCTGCATCCTTGGATGGCTTAGCAGACTGGGCACTGTGGTGGAGGAGGAGGTGGTGATGGAGGAGGTGGTGGAGGAGGAGGTGGTGGAGGAGGAGGAGGTGGTGGTGGTGGAGGAGGTGGTGATGGAGGAGGTGGTGGAGGAGGAGGTGGTGGAGGAGGAGGTGGTGGAGGAGGAGGTGGTGGAGGAGGAGGTGGTGGAGGAGGTAGTGGAGGAGGAGGAGGTGGTGGTGGAGGAGGAGGTGGTGGTGGAGGAGGTGGTGGTGGAGGAGGTGGTGGTGGAGGAGGAGGTGGTGGAAGAGGAGGTGGTGGTGGAGGAGGTGGTGGTGGAGGAGGAGGTGGTGGAAGAGGAGGAGGTAGTGGAGGAGGAGGAGGTGGTGGTGGAGGAGGAGGTGGTGGAGGAGGAGGTGGTGGTGGAGGAGGAGGTGGTGATGGAGGAGGTGGTGGTGGAGGAGGTGGTGGTGGAGGAGGAGGTGGTGGTGGAGGAGGTGGTGGTGGAGGAGGAGGTGGTGATGGAGGAGGTGGTGGTGGAGGAGGTGGTGGTGGAGGAGGAGGTGGTGATGGAGGAGGTGGTGGAGGAGGTGGTGGTGATGGAGGAGGTGGTGATGGAGGAGGTGGTGGTGGAGGAGGTGGTGGTGGAGGAGGAGGTGGTGATGGAGGAGGTGGTGGAGGAGCTAAAGGTATTAGTGGCAGGGAGATGGTGGGATAGGGGTAGGGGTGAGGTGGTGGGGGTAGTGTGGGTGAGCGAGGTGATGGGGGTGAGGGTGGAGGTGAGGTGGTGGGAGGGGATTGGTGGTGGTGGTGTGAGCAGGGAGGTGGGGGTAGGGGTGCGGGTGAGGTGGTAGGGTTGTAGGGTGGTAGGTGGTGGTGGTAGGGATGGTGATGAGGACAGGGTGGTGGGGTGGGGGTAGGAGTAGGGGTGAGGTGTGGAGTAATGGTAGTGATATGGTAATGGGGGCAGGGTGGTGGGGCTGGTGAGGGTGGTGATGGTGGTAGGGGCAGGGTGGAGGTGAGGTGGGGGGTAGTGGTGATGATCACAGGAGCCAGCTCGCCTTCTACATGAACCCCTTTATCTTCTATAAAGACCCACAGAAGGCAGTGCCCCAGACTAAGTTGCTGTCTCCAGCTCTGCCTTCCCAGAGATCCCCAGAAGAAAGTTGCTGGGTGTTGCTGCTTATCCAGTCTAACCCTGTCCTCTGGGAAGAGAGAACATGCACTTTTATGGAATCATGGGTCACTTCCACTAAGGTGGCCTCTGCTGAAGGCCATCTTTCCTGGGGTCAGACTTGGCCACTTCCCCCTTCCCAGCATTCTCAGCCTTATGCAAAAGCAGCCACACCTCTCAGCTGCAGTTCTGCACCAGGGGCTGTGCTTCCTCAAGGTCATAGTTTCCCCCTCGTGCCCAGCACTGGGCCTGGCCCTTAATCAGACTTCTCTGTTTATTGGGGAATGAGTAAATGGCTCAGGAGAGTTTGGAAACTCGCAGAGCCCAAGCCTGGCTCTTCAAACAGATGTGCACTTAGTGGATAGTTTACAGGACAGGTGGCAGTGGCATGGGAACCAGGTGCTTCTTGCAGGCCTGCTGAATGATTTCTGTCATCAGACCCCAAGTTTCTCCACCACCCTGGTTCAGTCCTCACCCCCTTCAATGACACTCATGTAGTAGCTACAGGACAGATGAAAAGGATTCACAAATTCTGCCTACACCTTGTGCAAGGGAATCCCAAAGGTTGCCTCACCCTTGTGGCCTTCAAAACAGACCACAAAGAATACAGGCCTTAGCCTCCATCTGTATAGGGGAGAGAACAGATGGTTAGTCAACTCCCTCGGAGGCCCCTGGAGACAGGCAGCGTGTGGACAGTTGATGGATGACCTGATGGACAGGGTGGCTGCCAGTAGCTGTCCCTACCCCACCCAGAGGCTTGAGGATGCGGGAAGACTCTTGGCATGGAAGTGAGGTTGCAACTAATGCTAAGACGATGAGCAGAAGTTGGAGCGGGAAGAAGAGAAGATAAGCTGAGGGCCCCAAGAGAGTTGGCGAGCCTGCGCACTCAGCTCCTGGGGTCTGTCTCCAGAAGCTGGGAATGCTGGGCTCGCCCTGCTCCCCTGCTTGTGCATGAGTCCTCACCACAACCCAACTGGGCAACGGTACAGAGATCCTTCCAGCCCCATGTGTCTTACGGAGCTGTTACATCGCTTCAGAAGTCGCACAGGCACGGGGTTCTCTATGGTGTCCTCTGTAAGATCTGTTAAGCTAACGGCTGGTGAAGATGGGCACCAGCTGGGCTTGTCCCATGGGGGCCAGAGCAAGCCAGACTTCAGGGATACCAGCTGTAAGGTGGATGCTACCAGCACCTTCCACGCTAAAGCATCCTCTTCCCTGGGGAGGGGGTAGCAGCAGCTAGCTGGGAAGGGAAAGTGACTGGGAAACCTGAGATACCGGCATGGTCCCTGAGCTATGACGACAAGTAAATGTAGTGGCATCTGGGATGCCAGGCTCAGGGTCCCAGAGGCATGGCGGTGGTTCGACAGGGAGCTGGCAACAGTACTCTGGGGGATTCATGCTTGAACAAGAAAATTCCATCTGTTGAAAGCAGCACTGGCAGAGGAGGAGCTAGCCGAGCATGGTAGTATATTATGACCCTGGCTCTGCGATAATGTGCTTCCTTCTCACTGTCCCCTTTAGAGCAACGTGCCTGGAGCTCAGCGTAGCTAGGTGGCAACACGGAGAAGATGCTGTACAAGCATTTTGTCTGCATGTATATATATGCACCTCAGCATGCCTGGAGTCCCAGGAAACTAGAAGAGGGCTTCAGATCCCCTGGAACAGGAGTTATGTTTGATTGTAAGATACTGTGTGCATGCTGGGAACCAGACCTGTGTCTTCTGCATGAGCAACACATGCTTTTAACTGGCCAGTCATCTCTCTAGCCTCTTCTTTTCCTTAATTATTATTTCTAGAGTGTGTGTGTGTGTGTGTGTGTGTGTGTGTGTGTGTGTATGAGTCAGGTATGCGTGTGGAGGTCGGAAGACATTTTTTAGAAGTTCTCTCCTGCTCTGGGACCTGAGAACCAAACTGAAGACTGTTAGGTTTGTATGTTAAGTACATCTACCTGCTGAGCCACCCGACCCTCAATGTGTATCTCTAGAATGAATAAGTCCAGGTTCCTCTCTGGATTCCACATAAGCATCTTCCTATCCACTAACCTCCTTTCTACAAAGCTGATTAAACCCAACCAGTTCCAGTATAAAGGAAGGCCTGGAACCCAAGTCCAATGCATCGGCCTGGGTCTGACATGCTACTGTCAGCCTCCTCTGGGCCTAGCATGCTGCAAGCCTGAGCCAACATGCTCAGCATCCTACTCCCCCTCCCTGGGAGCCAGGCTCTGCTGCTTCCTCCCCACTTCCTCCCCTTCTGACTTTGGCACATCTGGCTAGTCACTTAGTGCTGGAAGGTCCCAGGTAGGTCATGCATCGCCCAGACTGCAGGGCATAGATCTGGACGGTCCTAAAACACACAGCTGGACGGGAAACAGTGACTAAAGGTCACCTTGTCCTTCATATTCCATGTCCACACAGGACGTTCAAAATTCTTTCACTCTTCCTGCACCAAAAGACCCCTGAGGACAGAAGTCTTGATGCTCCACGGAGTGCTGCCTATGTCTGCTATGAATCTCATGCCCTCCACTGGGTTTTGTCTCGGGAACAGTCAGGATGCAAACTGTCTCTGAAGTGTAGGTAACTCTAAACTACAGTCTTGGTTTACAGGTTCTTTCCGACCCAGCTCCTGCTAGCTCTTCTGCTGTTCTGCGCCTCCCTCACTTGGGGTAAAAGGAAAGCCCTAGCAGACAGAAGTCATCTCCCCCAGAACTGTAACCACGACAACGCCCCAGATAGCCACGATTTTAAGTCACTTATCATATTGTTTTCACCTGAGATCTAAATAACATGGACTTCCTATACTCTTTCTTTTCTTCCTTCCTTCCTTCCTTTCTTTCTTTTTCTTTCTTTCTTTCTTCTTTCTTTTTTCTGAGGCAGGTTTCTCTGTGTAGCCTTGGCTGTCCTGGAACTTGCTCTGTAGACCAGGCTGGCCTTGAACTCACAGAGATCTGTCTCTGCCCCCTGAGTGCTGGGATTAAAGGTGTGCGCCGCCCATTGCTTTGCTGGACTTCCTATACTTCGATGCTCACACACTCTCAGATCTGGAAGTGGCACCTGTTAGCCTCCAATTTAGGGCTCAGGAAATATGGTACCCAGGCCCCTAAGCTATCTCTATATGATGAAGCTGAACACTTCCTCACCAACCACCCACGGCATCTCCCTCCTCCTGATTGTGCCAGGGAAGCAGTACAAGCTCAGGCAAAAGCTGACCTTTACGCAATGACCTTGAAAAGTCACAGGCTTAATTCAATCCTGTCACTCCAAAAGGGTACTGGAGGGAAACAACAGACCAGGGGGCCTGGCTGAATTGCTGAAGGCTTTGTCCCAGTGAACTTTTGGGGGACTGCCTTCAGTGTCTTGACAAGGCACAGGGAAGCAAAGCTCCCTCTCCTGGGGTGGCACCTCCCTACTGGTCCAGCTTTCCATTTCATCACTGGCCAAGCTCTGCTCACAGTTCCTGGGTACCCTCAATCACCCACTTAAGTACACCAACGGGAGATGTGCCCACTCCCTGCTCACCCCTGATACCCAGGGAAGCACTCACATCAGCCGGCTCCCTGCGGTGTCCTTCCCCAGTCCGCAGCCAGCTCCTGCTCAGCTCACTGAGCTCTGGGATGGGCTGTACCTTGAGCCGTACACTGTCCCCAGACTGCCGGATCATCTCCACAATTTCATCCCTGGACTTATTCTCCACATTCTGTCCATTAATCTCCACCAGTCGATCTCCTGGCACTAGCCCCAAGGCCAGGTCTTTGGTGCCTGCACCTGGCTCAGCAAAGTGAACCACCCGTCGATAGGCCTGACCCTCAGGGGCCCGGTCCAGCATGGTTGTGCGCCGAAGTGAGAAGCCAAAGTCTCCTGTGGGTCTTCGTTGCAACTCCAGCTCCCGGAGAGCAGGAGGTGGCGGGGGCACCACAGCGGGGAGACGTAGGTCAGCTGGGAATCTTTTAGTCACCAGCTCAGGGACTCGAGACCGTGGTCCCGGTCGATGGACGCCTAGGCCAGGATGTTGCATTAGCTGTCCCTCAAGCGTCCTCACCTCTACCTGAGGTGATGGGGCTGCAGAGTGCTCTGAGGGGGTGGAGGTCTCTGAAGCACTCTCATCCCGGCTCCGTTGGGAGAAAGAAAAACGTTTGACAATTATCTGAGAGTTCTGCTTGGCCAATGAGCCGAACTTGGCTGCCCGCTGCAGCACAGAGCCCCGGAAGCTGCCTTCCTCACCCTTGAGGTCATCACTGGAGCTGGCTGTACTTAGGTGGCCTGAGTCCAGGATGATGCTGCCCCGATTGCTGTCAGAGTCAATGTCAGTCAGGTGCAGGTCAGAGCCGCTGGCCACCTTGATAGGGATGGGGTTGGAGATTTCCAGGCGCGTCTTGGATTCACGCTTGGAGGACCGGTTCAGGTTGAAGAAGCCACGGCGCATGCTCATCTCTTCGAGGCTCCGCAGTTCTGCGGCTGACATTCGCTCTTTCTTCTCCTTTTTCTCCTTCTTCTCCTTCCGCCCGCCATCTTTGTCCTTATCTTTCTTCATGAGGTTAAACATGGTGGGTGTGCTGTTTTTAGGGGGTGTACCCCCAGCGGATTACGGGTGGTTAACGCAACGTCTTTGGACCCCACCTTGCAGCTGCAAGTAGAATAGAGAAAAGCTATTCAGTTTTTTCCAGCTCAGACAGAAGCAGCTGATACTGATAAACCAATCACCCCTCATCGAGTGCTAATGATGTACCAGGCACTCTGATTTACATAATTTGATCTAACTTCACTCTTTAGACCAAAGTGAGGTGTTCCTGGAGAGACTTGACCTACGGAAAGTGCGATGGCAACCTGGAACCCAAATGAAGGACGGAACAAAAAAGGAAGCAGGAGGAACTCTGCACCATCCCCTGCCCACAAGCAGGGAAACAATGGACTGAAGCAATGGACACCCCGTGTAACTAGGCTCCTTCCCATGCCTGGTATCCCCAGAGCAGCAGCCTTAGCCCCTGCCTCAAAGGCCTTGAAGGGTCCAACTTTTTAAAGCAATATTCATTTGTATGAGTGTTCTGCCTGCCTGCCTTCCTGCCTACCTGCACCACATATGCCATAGAAGACTAGGAGGGTGTTGGATCCCTGGTTCTAGAGTTACAGACAGTGAACAGGCCATGTGGATGCTGGGAACCGAATCCAGGCCCTCTGCAAAAACAAGTGCTTTTAACCACTGAGCCATCTCTCCAGCACCTGGGACCAGGCATTATTTGATGTTCTCTTATCGGGAACTACACACACACACACACACACACACACACACACACACACACACACTCCTTCCTATTCAACCCCCACAGCATTCCTGCAAACATCTTCATGTCTGCTTCACAAATGAGAAAAACGCACTTAGGAAGTTAAGGTTCTACTCATGAAATAAGTGTCTCTTCTAAGGCCCTGGGTGCCCAAAGTAAAGCAAGGAGGAAAGGAAGGGGAAATCCCAGACTGTACACAGGACAGACAGTTGTGTGGTGGGGGTGGGGTGGGGTCGGCTAGATAAACAGGATCCTGAAAAACTCACATCCTTCCCTGCCTCCCCGACCAACACCTAAATATAGCCTAGGGAAGAAAGTTGTGGTGGCCCCAGAGAAAGGCCCAGCTCCAAGATGTGTGCACCTATGGTCCCAACCTACCCCCACTCTCATGCATACCCAATTGGGGGCAGGACTAAGAAAAACCTGGTGGGGGTGGAGCTCGGAGAGCGGTTCTTGTTCTAACCAGCAGGGAACACAAAATAGAAGTAGGCCATACCATCTAATTAGAAATCAACTGTAATTTTTCTCTCTCCACGCAAGCCTCCCCTCTGAATTCCAGACAGAGGATCTATGAACTTACCCCTCCAGTAATGGCCTATTGCCAGCCCCTGAACAGGCATTTCCTCTCTCTGCCCCACCCCCACAGCCAGGCAAAGACCTGCAGAAGCCCCATTCCATTGAGAGGGACCAACTCCCACCAACCAAGGTTCAATGCCCAGGAAGGCATCAAGACTAGGAACTCCCAAGGGCCCTGTGCACTGCCTAATTGCTTCCCCTCTGCAAATCACCCTGATCCTTGTGGTTCCTGGCAGGTCTTCCTTCTAAAGCAGTACTATCTATAAGAAATAAAAAAATTAATACATATATTATGTACATACATTTTTTTTCAATGTTTAAAAAGAAACAAGTGACGAGGATGGAGAAATGGCTCAGCAGTTAAGAGCACTGGCTGTTTTTCCGGAGGACCTGGGTTTGATCCCAGTACACACATGGCAGTCCACAACCAACTCCAGTTCCAGGAGACCCAATGGCCATTTCTGGTCTCCACGGGCACCAGGCACATATGTGGTGTGCACACATACATACAAACAAAACACCCACACACATAACATAAATAACAACAAGAAAGAAATAGGTGAATTTAGGCAGGGTGACACACACCTACAATTCTAACTACAAGGAATTTTAAATTTGAGGCAAATTTGGACAGGAAATAGAAACCTTGTTTCAAAAACAAACTAAATAAACTTAAGTTTGATAATATATTTTACTTGATATAATATATCCAAATTATTGTCATCTCAACATCTAATCTTCATAAAACATTGAGATATTTAATATTCAATTTCCCATATTTAGTTCTGTTCTGGTCTTAAATAAGTAAGTAAACCAGGCAATGGTGGGGCACGCCTTTAATCCCAGCACTCAGGAGGCAGAGGCAGGTGGATCTCCGTGTGTTCGAGGCCAGCCTGGTCTACAGAGCTAGTTCCAGGCCAGCCAAGGCAACACAGAGAAACCCTGTCTCGAAAAAACAAAAATAAATATATAAATAAATAGATAAATTCCTGTTTGGGATTTACATTTAGAGCACAATTCAATTCAGACAGACTACACTTCAGATATTGAGTCCAGGGCTGCTGGAGGGACCAGTACAACTCTAGAGAACTCTAGCGATAGAATGTATCCTGGCTATAAGGTATAAGCAGGCTTAGCAAACTATGAGGAAAAAGCCAGTAAGCAGCACCCCTCCATGGCCTCTGCCTTGAGTTCCTGCCCTGACTTCCCTTCAGGATGAACTGTGAAAACCCTTTCCTCCCCAAACTGTTTCCCGTCATGGTGTTTATCGTGTCAAAAGCAGGCAAACTAGGACAGAATGTATTCACAGGGTAAGAAATCTGGTCCGGTCCCTAACTCCTTACAGCTATTATAGCAAGAACCCATTTCCCTCTCTGACTGCAGTTTCTGTGTGTGTGCACTGGTGGTTGTGTGGTTATCCATGTGCATATGGAAACCAGAGGTCAACAAACTCAGGCAGGGTCTTTCACTAGCCTGGAGCTCTGAGCAGGCTACTGAATCCCAGGGACCCACCTGTCTCTGCTCCCAGCACTGGGTTCCAGCCTGTACCACATTCATGCCCCACTCATTTGCTTTTTGTTTGTTTTGTTTTTGTTTGTTTGTTTGGTTGGTTGGTTTTGGTTTTTCAAGACAGGGTTTCCCTGTGTAACAGTCCTAGCTGTCCTGGAACTAGCTCTTGTAGACCAGGCTGGCCTTGAACTCACCAGAGATTCACCTGCCTCTGCCCCCAATGCTGGGATTAAAGGTGTGTGCCTCCACTGCCCAGCTTGTTTGTTTGTTTGTTTGTTTAGCCTAAGTCCTGGGGAAGGAACTCAGGACTTTGAGTGTACAAGGCAAGTCCTTTACCCACTAAGCTATGGCTCCAGCTCTTCTGGCCTCAGTTTCTCCTTGGTAAACTAAAATTTTTGCTCCTAAGTGTTCCAGTGAACAGTACCAATTAGGAGCAGTTGTGGTCAGCTGGCTCTGGACTCAGGGCAGTGGGAGTGAGGGACAGCTGGCCCTGTCTGGGGGAATATCTCCTCCCAGTGCTGATGGTGGAACAAGGCACAGATCCGTCCTGTGCCAGGCTATGGGGTCTCTGGCTGGTCACCACCCACACTGCCCTAGAGGACTAAGGACGGCTCCAGGATACCTGGAGAAGAAAATGAAAACGAATGGAAAACTCTTGGAGACTTAAGAGGGGACAAAGAAGGGGGTCTTAGCCACTGCCCAACCCATAGAAAACCCAACTGTCAGCCATGCTGTCCTTACCCAATCCTGGCTTTGCTGAAGGTTAGATAGCTGAGTACCATCAACGGAAAGCAGCCCCAAGATTCTAGAATCTTTGAGCTAGAAAAGTCCCTTCGAAGTTATCTCATGCAAACCCCTCTCTCATGGCTAGTTTGTCCCTCACTGTCACTGCAACAGCAAGACCAGACAGCACCACAGGGACAGCTCTGACTAAAACTGCTAAGGATCTTGTATCTAGGCCTGGATTTGCCACAGATCTCCAGGGGACCTTGAGCCTGTCACTTCACTCAAGGTTGAACTAAATGATCTATCCCTCTTCCAGCTTTAAAATTCCAAGAGTACAAGTCTCTTGTGGACACAAGTTAGCTATTAACTTTCAGTCAAAGACACTCCTCTCATTACAAGCCCAGGGCCTTGGAGGCTGCACCGTGAGTCACTTACCGCTCCTGTCCTGCCGCTACTACCTGCACAGCTCACAAGGCCCCCCATGTGGTTGGGCCTGGCTGTGAGGCAAGTCTCCCCTGAGCCACGAGTGTGTCTACCACTACTGGCCTGCCTCCACAGAGCCTCTCTCCAGAACCAAATCTGCAATGCAGTTGCAGAGGCCGCTGTATGCTTCAGCCTTGCTCACCCTTCTCAGAGTCCATGGACTTGCCAGCGGCCCCTGTCCTCAGAGGAAAACCTCCAGCAGCTCTGAAACCACCACCTCCCAGATCCTCATCCTTGTGGCAGGTCTCCTGCCCCGCCCCTTCCTCTCTTGCCCTCTCCCTTCCTTCGGTGACTTTAGCCTTGTAATCATCCTGACTTCTGTCTCTAACTCCCCTGACCAGGAAGCTTTCCCTAATTTTGACTGGAGGAAAGGTAAGTATGTCCCTAAGTTATCTTGACCTTCCTGTCTCGAAGAATAATCTTTCAATTCAGCTGCTTTATCATTTTAGGACAGTGAGCCTCTTTTTTGCTTTGTTTGTTTCTGGTTCCCTCCCCCTGTCTCGTCCCCCCCCCACACACACACACAGGTTTTCTCTGTCCCTAGCTGGCCTTGAACTCCCAGAGATCCACCTGCCTCTGCCTCCAGATTGCTGAGGTTAAAGACATGCCTAAACAACCCAGTTTAGGACAGTGAGCCTCTTGAAGGCAAGGACACCCAACTCAAAGATGCCCCCATCAGCCCAAAGCACACGAATAAATAGTTTACATGTCCACAAAATATACTGCTACTCCTGCAGCAAGAATGACTCTCAGAACCATAGAAACAAGAGCGAAAGGAACTATTGACAAAAGCATACACGTTAATACAATTCTGTTTGGGCTCTGTTTGGATGGGGTTTCTCTGAGTAACAGCCCTGGCTATCCTGGAACTCACACTATAGACCAAACAGGCCTCGAACTCAGAAATCTGCCTGCCTCTGCCTCCCGAGTGCTGGGATTAAAGGTGTAAACTACCAAAGCCTGGCTTTAGATCTTTGTATAAAGACGGTAAAGCCCATAGGTGTGAGGGTGGGCCAGTGAGCACATGGCCAGATGAGGCTGCTGGAGTCCACAGCCCCCATAACTACTGCTAAGAACAGACAGGAAATTCACGGATGCAGACACACAAAAGGCCAGCTTCCATAACAGACACAGACTTGTGATACGAACACATAGTATTTTTCACTTAGTAGTTTAATAAAAAACTTCAAGAGCAATATCACCTAGGGCATGGGAAACACTCTCATATATGCTGATCAAAGTACACACTGATGTGATTTCTTTAAAAAAAAACTTTTAATTGCATTGATTTATTCTAGGAGTGGGGGCAGATATGCACAGGGGGAGGTCAAAGGACAACTTGTAGAAGTCAGTTCTCTCTGTCCAGGCTCAGGGGATCAAACTCAGAACTCAGGTTAAAAGTCTCGGTGGCAATGCCTTTACCTGCTGAGTCACCTCACCGGCCCCATAAATTCTTTCTTTTGAATATCAAAAAGGTCTGGTCACTTTTATTATAAAAATAGGAACTGCTATGCTAGCCTAGCAGTGGTGATGAAAGCCTTTAATCCCAGCACTTGGAGGCAGGGGCAGGCAGATTTCTGAGTTTGAGGACAGTTTGGTCTATAGAGCGAGTTCCAGGACAACCAGGGCAACACAGAGAAATCCTGTCTGGGGGTGGGGGGATGGGGGAACAGGAACTGCTTCACGAACTTGTATGTGATCCTTGCCAGGCACCATGCTAATCCTTGGATTATTCAATTTTAGTATACACACTGTGGGAGTGAGCCCTGGCATAATTCTCTAGTAGAGCAAGCAGGTGGTTCTTATGAAATTACCTATATACATTCCTTTAGACCAGTTCAATTATCTTAAAATTTTATGTGTATATGTGTGTGTGTCTACTTGAGTAACACCATGTGTGTGTAGGTACATGAAAAAGCCAGAAAAGGGTGTCCAGTCCCTTGGAGTTGTTGTTACAAGTGGTTGTAAATCCAGGCCCTGGTAGCAAATGTCTTTGAAGGTGAATCTTTGTGAGTTCAAGGTCAGTATGGTCTACTAGCGAGTTCCAGGAGTGCCAAGGTTACACAGAGAAACCCTGTCTTGAAAAACCAAAAAAGAAAAAAACAACAACAACAAAGTTGTTATGAGCTGTACAGAACTGAATTTGGGTCCTCTGGAGGAGAAGCAAGTGCTCTTAACCACAGTGCATCTCCCCAGCCCCTGCCTGATCAATTCTACTTGTGGGTCGTCAAAAGTGGTCCACACAATAAACATAACTAATCTTTTGTGGCTTTATTTATAATGGCAAATCTATAAACATGAATGTGCAGAACTAGAGGAACTGCTAAATTATAAAATAACCAGGAAGTTATTAAAAGAATGAGGTAGAGGCTGTGGGTATGATTCAGCATTAGGGAGTTTGTCTTGCATGTACAAGGCTAGAGGTTCAATTCTCCAGACTGAAAAAAAAAGGAGGGGGTACATTTGTGTATACTGACTGGAAAAATTCCATAGTGTTAAATACGAAGAGCAAGTTATTGGACAGTATATACTGATTTCTTTTTTTAATGTGCACAAGTATTCTGTTTGTATGTACTTATAGGGGCTGCTTGCAAGTCTGGTGCTTTCGGAAGCTGCAAGAGGGCACTGGCTACCTTAGAACTGATTTTAGAAGGTGTGAGCCACCATGTGAGTGCTCTGGAAGAGCTGAGGTGTCTCCCTAGGCCCATGTTGCTAAATTTTTTCCTTGTTTTGTTTTTGGAGACAGGGTTCCTCTGTCTAACAGCCCTGACTGTCCTGGAACTCACTCTGTAGACCAGGTTGGCCTTGAACTCACAGAGATCCACCTGCCTCTGCCTCCAGAGTTCTCGGATTAAAGGTGTGCGTCACAACCACTCAGCTGCTAATTTTTTTAATGTATGTATGTATGTTTATGTGAATGTACACGTGTATAGTACATATTTTATTTGCACGTTCAAGGGGGGAAATGTATGCTTTGAAGAGATACAGATTTTAGAACAGCTAAAAAACCAGATTTGTGGTATATGTGTGCGTGTATACGTACACACTTTTAATTCTTATTACATTTTATTAATTTATCTGTGTATATACGCTTATGTACCACAGCACCACCGCAGACATAAAAGGTCAACTTGTGAGAGGTCTCTCCTTCTATCTACCATGAAGTTCCCAGGAATTGAACTCAGATCGTCAGGCTTGGCAGCAAGTACCTTTACCAGCTGAGGCATTTTCTGGCCCATGGTATAATTTTTTACAATGTGAATATTCAGCTGGTAGGTGCATGTGTGTCCGAGTGAGGGCGGGGGAACTGAGTGGAATAGGATTTTTTTTAATGTTTTCTTTATTATTATGTATATAGTATTCTGCCTGCAAGCATGCCTTCAGGCCAGAAGAGGGCACCAGATCTCATTACAGATGGTTGTGAGCCACCATGTGGTTGCTGGGAATTGAACTCAGGACCTTTTTAGAAGAGGAGGCAATGCTCTTAACCACTGAGCCATCTCTCCAGCCCCTGTGGAATAGGATTTTGAGCAATGTTTCTGCATGCTTTATTTTCTACAGAAAACATAAAAATACGTATGTTAACTTATATTTTGATGTAACATTTAACTTTCTCTCTACCCATCCACGTAACAAGCCTTTAAAAGTTCTGCAGAGCTGGCCAATAGCTCAGCGGTAAAGGGTTTGACTGACACCTGTGACAGGCCTGGGTTTGAATGGCCAGCACCGCACCAAAAACAAAACAAGAGGTCTGACTCTAGAGTCGGAGATGGGGAGGGTGACCATTTCACAACATGAAAAAGGGATTCTTGTAATCTAGTGAGTGAGCAATCTCCTGGCATCAAAGCTGTAAACAGCATTTGCCATGGTCAGTATAAGGCTTGCCTTCTTGTCTTCAAAACTTTCAAGTGGTGTTCTGTGGCTTTAGGACAGAATTAAATGGACCATCCTGCCGCGGGCAAAGCAGAAACCCCAGGAAATGGAAACTCCTATACTATAGCATTAGTGTCCCCAAACGGAGGCCCTAACTAGGCTGCTGTGGATGGATCCTTAGGTCAGTTCCCCGACCCCACCCCACCCCACACTCATAAATAAATACAAAGGAAATGCCTTTCCCGAGGGGGCCGGCCTCTCTCCCTTGGCCTCTGACCTCGGGAGCCATGGTTCCCTCCAGCCGAGGTCCCTCTTCCCCAGGCCGGCCTGCGACAGTGCAGCGCCACGCAGGGTCGCGCAGGTTGACCTGGCCCGCGCCCGCCGCTTCTGTTGAGCTCCGCAGTGCCGCGTGACTCACTGCCAGGTCACACGGAGCTTATCTGGCTCCAGGTGTGCACGCTTCTCACATGACATCAGCCGGCCCGCCCAGAGCAGCCCAGTAGCCCCGTGGCCCTCGGCGTTTCCTCGCCAGCCAGCCCGCAGAGCAAGCGACAGCATCTGCAGTCCGGCACCTCCTGCTGCTGCGGAACCCACTCCCACAACAAGCAGCAAGCTGCGGAGGCCCGGGAGGACCAGGGCGGGAGAATGCCCGAGGCCCAGCCCGCCCCCTCCTCCAAGTGTCACCTCAGCCTCCAGTGCCTCCAGTCCGCAGCCCAATCCTGCCACCCCTCCGCAGGTCACCCACCCCTTCTGCGTGACCTTGAGCAAGTGGCATCTCCTCTTCAGCCTCGGGTCTTCCAACTGTAAAATCTTTAAGGGTCTGACTGCACAGACTTGCCCCAAACCTCTGCTTGAGAGAAATTCTGCTGTACCACAAGATACAGGTTCGAATCCTTCTCTGTCTCAGACTTGCCATGTGACCTTGAACCCGACACTATCTCTCTGAACAGAGAATTTATAAATATATAAATTTGACTATATATGTATATATGTGTGTATATGACATATATATATATACATACACACACACACACATATATATATACACACACCTAGCCAAAGATGATAAAGTACCTGGCAAAAAGAGAAACCCATCGTTGAGCCCTGTAAAAGCCTCAGTCTACAACACAAAACCCCTGTTTGTCTAAACAGAAATGTCAAGGGAATGCGGATCATTTACAAGGCACAATTCCTACCTCCACAAAGGGGAGGAAGATGAAGAAGTGGGGGGGACTAGAGAGTCACCACCCACTCCTGCCGTTCTAGCTCCAAACTCTACTGCTCTGCAGCCTCTAATTCTGGCTACCCCAGAAAATAGTTTAAAAAAAAAATAGACGTCAGAAGAGCTGGGATGGGGAAAGCAGACGATGACTGGGGTAGGATGAGGCGTAAAGATCTTAAAGCAGCCAGGACCTAACCCAAAGCACAACTTTAAACTTCATTCCTGAGTGCTGGGAGGACCTGTCAGTCAGAACACACAGTGGCTCCCCAGCCCTTCAGTTTTACCCTCCAGACCAGGACTCACGTAAAAGCTCTGCTTCCAGTCTGCGGTGCCCACTCCGGAGGCTAGAGGCAGATCTGTGGTTTCACCCAGCAAGAACAGCCCTGCTGCCCCGAAATCCTTTGACACACTTAGACTGGATGAAGACTTCCGGAGTCCCAACTCCCTGCTCCACCCCAGCAGGGTGGATTCCCTTTTCACGGAAAGCCCAGTCCTGCTCCACCCAGTGCACCTACAGATACCTGCTTCGGGGGAGTCTTAGACTTTTCAGGTCCCATTTTTGAAGACACGTGCCCCCTTCAGGGAGCGGCCTCCAGCAAAGTCACTGAAAGGGATCTATCTGGGTAATAAGCCCAGACAGCACTGGAGTTAGGAAGGGCACCGTCCCTGTGATGACGGCTTCTGAGGAAGAAGCCTTCAGACACACAACCTGGGACCTGAGCCAGGCCAGGAGAGAGCAAACAAACAAGATACTCAGATACCAAGTATCCGGCAGTCAACTATCCAAAGTCCAAGCTCTCAAAGGAAGTATCCATAGCCTGCGACCTTCCTACTCAGTCCCTCCTCCCCGGGCTACAACCCTTCCTCAGTGCCCTCAGCCTGCAACACAACAGCTCACCCCATTGTTTTCCTGGAATTGAGGCTCCACTCCCAGTATCCTTAATACCCAATAGCCAAGCACACCTCCACCCAAGGCTATATATAACCAACCAAGTCTCGTCCAGCAACCAGGAAGATGCTTCCTGGAAAACCTCCTTACAAAAGGACGGAGGGGAAGCTGAGGAGGTTGCAGGCCTTTGGAAAAGACCCAACAAGGCCTGTCAGGAAGCTGGAGACATCAGGAGGGCAACTTTCAATATTCCCAAATAGAAAGTAGCCCCAGAACCAGAAAGGGTGGGTGCACAGTTTAGCCAAGCCTATTGCCATGGCAACAGGACACCAACCTGCTCAAGAAAAAAGCTCCAGATTTGGTGAGCATAAGCCAAGGCAGCCAGAATTCACCATCCTGCTAGAGGGGCCCCACGCTTAGCCCTGCAGCGAACTTCACCTTCTTTCCAATATGACCCCACTGCATTCGCTCAACTACCGCGGGGCGTTTTCAGGGGCGCCTCAGCCACAGATAAGTCCGGGACACAGAGAGGCACAGTCGACCTCTGCAAACAAGCCCAGTGCATTAGTGAGATGAAGGGAGACAGATCCTAATTCTATTAACTGGAGGACTACCTGAGGGCAGGAAGGCCCCACAGGGCAGCCCCCTCCAGGAAATGCTTCCTTGGCCTCTCCACCACACACCAGGAGGCTGACAAACACACGCCTTGCTGGATAAAAGACCAGGCAAAATGAGTACAGAAACAAGTTGGCTGTCCTCCCCTTCCCACCTCCAGCCACCCCGAGCTCCTTCTGGCGGCAGTCTTTCCAACTAATCAGTAGGACACATGTGCCTTGCCACAGGGAGACACCCCCACAACAATGCCTCAACCTGTGGTGTGTGTCGGCAGGCCTTATCTCTTCTAGGAGTGTGACCCCCACTCCTTGGGTCATGCTGGGTACCAACGAGTGCGCCTCCAGCACAGGGAAGGGCGGGGGCACCTGACCCTGCCACCTCCCCTTCCATTGGCGAAACAACTGGCATGGCAGGTTCGCAGGGCGGGGCATCGGTGCTCTCTCCCAAAGGCCCGGGGCAGGCTGCCCTACCTTCCCACACACACCCCACCCCTTGCAGGGAAAGGTGAAGTGGGCAACCAGTTAAGCGGGACAGCCAACACTGCTGATCCCCCTAGCCTGACATTGGCCCACCCGCCCCCATCATCTGTCCCAAGAGGAGGGGGCCCGGGAAGCGGGGTCTCCATTGTTTTGCCAGCTGTCTAGCAGCTGCTCTTTTGAGAAGAGCCCGCTGTCGGCCTGGCAGTGAAAGGGTGAAGGCCGCTGGCAGGGATAAAGGACTCGGCGGAGGTGCTCGCCTTCCTCGCTGTCTTCCTCAGTGCCTCACCCGCTCGGTTCATTTGGGGGTCTTGGGCCTAGCCCAGAGATGCCCCCCGACCCAGTTCCGAGGCTGCAGCCCCCATCCCACAGCTCAGGGCCACCTGGGTCCTCTAAACCTTCAGTCCCTCCCCAGCCAAAGGCCACCCTATTCTGCCTCCGGCGCCCAGCCTGCCAGCCCGGGCCCCGCGCTTTCCCTGCCCGCCGCTCCCGATCGGCCCCCACCCGGGCTGTCCAGCCCCGCGGCGCCGCCAGGGACAGAGCCTAGAGTCCGGGCCGCCGCTTCCAAGGGACAGGGGAGGAGCAGGAGCCCGCGGGCCCCGCCGGCCGGCCCGAGCCCACCGCGCTACCCTCCCGGGCCCGGCTCACCCCCGCGGGACTGCCCCGTACTCACCGGCCGCCGGAGCCCGCCCGGCAGGCAGCAGGAGCGGAGACGCGGCATCCAGCGGCCCCGGCCGGGTCCCGGCTGGAGCGCAGCACGGCGCAGCGCAGCGCCGCCCCCTGCGCCCGCGCGAGTCCAGCGGACCGAAGGGCGCCCCCTGCTGGAGGCTGACCGGATAGACACCCACCGGCCTAATGCCGGGGCGAGCCGCCAGACTCGAGCCAAGGGGGCGCCCGGCGCTGCCCAGAGGTGATCCTCGCTGGACTCCGAAACCCTAGAGGCCGTGTCCGAGAGGTCTTGCCTGGAGATTTTGTCCGCTCTAACTGCTGGAGACTGCGGGCATATCTGAAGATGCTGAGCTACACTGTCCAGGGAAGACACCAGAGGGACGTGCTAAATGTTTGGAAGTTCTACCCAAGGCAGGCACTGGACATTCATGGACTTGGTCAGGATAGAACTGTTCAAAAGTTGTAATTGAGTCTTGGTACTGCCGCTTCCCAGAGTGGCTCTGCAGAGGTACACCAAAGTCCCTGCTGGATGGTGCCAACTGGCTAAATCCAAGGGGCACTTCCAAAGCTCCACCCCACAACAGGCTCTCAATAGCTCAGTCTGAGAACGAACGCCCTTGAGGCTCTAAGAGGTCTAATACCCGCGAGGCCCCAAATTCAGAGCCAGCATGGGAAAGGAGAGGAACGACAAGCTCAAACACCAAATGGTGGCGGTGACGCAACTACTGTGAAAGACGGTTTATTTAGTTTAACTAATTTATTCATTTTGTTTTTTCAATACAGGTTTCTTTGTGTAGTCCTGGCTCTCCTGGAATTCTTTCTGTAGACCAGGCTGGCCTTGAACTCGGAGATCCACCTGCCTCTGCCTCCAGAATGCTGGGATGAAAGGTGAGAGCCACCACATCTGTCTCTCAAAGACAGTTTCTCACCAAATTTAACCTCTTCTTGATATTTACCCAAATTAATTGAAATTATGTACACACAAAAACCTGCATGACTTTCTAACAGCGTCCTTCATAATCGCCAAGACACAGAAGTGAGCAATATCTCTTCAGCTGGTGGCTAAGTCGATAAGGGTATAGAATATCTAGACAATGAAACTCGGAGTCAAACGGAAATGAGCAACCAAGCCACGGAACGATGCAGAGGAGCCCTTATTACACATGTCTAGGTGAAAGAAGCCAACTGGAAAAGGCTCCGTACTCTGTGATCCCAATTCTGTGTTGTCCTGGAAAAGGCAGAGCTAGTGAGGTTCCTCTAGAGGTGATGGAAGGTTGGCGGTGTCAGGAGCTAGGGTGGAGAGATGGACAGAAGGGCAGAGCCCCGGGATTTTTAAAGGGTGGTAATACTATTCTGTACGATATTACACTGGTGAACACATGTCACGATACAGTTTTGGATATCCATAGATTGTATGTCACTTCTGATGAACTTCAGCTGGTGTGCGGGATAGTTTTATGTCAACTTGACAAAGGCTAAAGGCATCTGAGAGGAGGGAACCTCAATTGAGACAATGTCTCCATAAGATCCAAGATCCACTACAAGCAAGCCAGTAGGGCATTTCTTCATTAGTGGTTGATGGGTAGGGCCCAGCCCATTGTGGATGGGACGATCCCTGGGCTGGTGGTCCTGGATGCCACAAAAAAGCTGGCTGAGCAAGTCATGGGCAGCAAGCCAGTAAGCAGCACCCCTCTGTGGCCTCAGCATCAGCTCCTGCCTCCTGTTTGAGTTCCTGTCCTGACTTCTTTGGATGATGAACAGTGGAAATACAAGCAAAAATAACCCTTTCCTCCCCAATTTGCTTTTGGTTATGGTGTTTCATCACAGCAGTACAAACCCTAAGATATCTGGGAATCTGGGCAGCGGTGGTGCACACCTTTAATCCCAGCACTTGGGAGGCAGAAGCAGGTGGATCTCTGAGTTTGAGGCCAGCTTGGTCTACAGAACAAATTCCACGACAGCCAGGGCCTCGCAGAGACACTGTGTCTTGGAAAAAACATAGACAACAACAAAAATCCTCTCTGTACTTTCCACTCAGTTTTGCCATAAATGTCAAACTGAGTGTTGTTTGTTTGGATTTGTGTTTGATTGAATTTTTGGTTTTGGTTTGAGACAGGGTCTCAGTATGCAGTTCTGGCTGATCTGGAACTCTCTATGTAGACCAGCTTGACCTCGAACTCACAGAGACCTGCTGTTTCTGCCTCCTGAGTTCTGGGTTAAAGGTGTGCACCATCACTTTGTCTTTGCTATAAATGGAAGTAAAAGTAAAACCTTTCCCCCCTCATGGGGCATGGCCCCATAAAATAATGCAAGGGCCAGTTCTTTAATAATTGTTCTTGACACACCGATTTGTGTAACTCGGGCTGGCCTTGAACTTCTGATCTTCCTGCCTTTGCCCCCAAATGCTGGATTGCTCAATGGGTCACCAGGTCATTTTATGGGAGACTATGATGAGATCACACCCAGGATTTTGTGCATGCTAAGAACTGGGCTATACTCCAACTTTGTTCTTTTGTTTTGTTTGTTTTTGTGACAGGGTCCTGTTCTATAACTCTACTGATCTGCAGCTCACTATGTAGCCCAGGCTCCTCCCTAAGCCTCTAAAGTACTGAGATTACAGATGTAGCCCGTACTCATCTTGTTTTGTTTTTGTTTTTTTAAGATTTATTTATTGGTGGTGCATACCTTTAATCCCAGCACTTCAGAGGCAGGAGTATCTCTGTGGGTTCGAAGCCAACCTGGTCTACAGAGTGAGTTCCAGGACAACCAGGACTACACAAAAACCCTGTCTCAAAAAACAAAACAAAAATCATTTATTTATTTATTTATTTATTTATTTATTTATTTATTTATTATGCATATAGTATTCTGACTGCGTGAATGCCTACATGCCAGAAAGGGCACCAGATCTCATTATAGATGGTTGGGAGTCATCATATGGTTGCTGGGAATTGAACTCAGGACCTCTGGAAGAGTAGACAATGCTCTTAAATAACCTCTGAACCATCTCTTCAGTCCCCTCCATCTTGTTTTTTAGAGACTTTTTCTAAACTCCTAAGGTAATCTGACTTTGGTAGGCCAACTGAGAAACAAGAAAGGTTATTAAAAACCCGTTCCCTCAGTTGATCCCTCAGTATCACGCTGACTCCTCCATAGAACTGTCTCATTTAATCTCCACCATTGCCCTGTTAGCAAGTTGTTATTATTATTTCTATCTTCCGGATTAGAAACCAGGCTTTAGAAAGCCAAGCCACACACACACACACACACACACACACACACACACACACACACACACACACAAGGTGCTTGCTCAGAACTGCTTAGATAAACTGTATCCTGGAAGTTTTCAGTGACTAGCAGCTGGGTTTTGGGGCCACATGGAGAGGATCCTGGACTCCACCAGCTGCCAGCAAGGTCCTTGCCCTCTCTAAACCTCAATTTCCTCGTCTATAAAATGGGGATAATAATAGTGCTTAGCTCAGCTCTGAAGGCTGGGAGAAGATTAAATGAATAAATTCACTTACAGCAATTAGCCCAGGACTTGAAATGTGGTGCGTGGTTAGCTAATGTTAGCTATTATTCATCTCTCTGGACCTCTATTTCCTCATCTGTAAAATGGGAGGCTAATAAAATGTATGTCATAGAGTTAGTGTGAGGCTTAGGAGACGGCAGGTGTAAAACTCACAAAATGACTAGCTACAGTGCTACCCTCCTCCAGTATGAACTAGGCAGGGGTCAGTAGTCCTGGATACTGGGGGAGGAGGTGCTGAATGAGAGCAGCTTAGGCAAGCAATGATAATGGACTTAAAACAAACACCAACAACAAACCCTTGCAAATCAAGAGATTTGATTTTTTTAAGATTTATTTATTTATTTGCTTTTTATAATTTAATTTTTTTATTTGCATTGGTATTTTGCTACATTACATGTATGTACTTGTGAGGATGTCAGATTTTGGAGTTACAGACAGTTGTGAGCTGCCATGTGTGTGCTAGGATTTGAACCCAGGTCTTCTGGAAGAGCAGTCAGCGCTCTTAACCACTGAGTCATCTCTCCAGCCCCATGTTTATTTATTTATTATGTATGCATTATTCTACCTGCTTGTACACCTATAGGCCAGAAGAGGGTGTCAGATCTCATTACAGATGGCTGTGAGTCATGTAGGTGCTGGGAATTGAACTCAGAACCTCTGGAAGAAGCCGGCGGTGGTGGCGCACGCCTTTAATCCCAGCACTCAGGAGGCAGAGGCAGGTGGATCTCTGTGAGTTCGAGACCAGCCTGGTCTACAGAGCGAGTTCCAGGACAGGCTCCAAAGCCACAGAGAAACCCTGTCTCGAAAAACCAAAAAAAAAAAAAAAGAACCTCTGGAAGAGCAGCCAGTGTTCTCAACCCCTGAGCCATCTCTCCAGACCCAAGATTTATTATTGTTATTATTGATTGTAATTTATCAGGTATTTATTATTAATTTATTATTATTTTATTATTTTTTTTTTTTTTTTTGGTTTTTCGAGACAGGATTTCTCTGTGGTTTTGGAGCCTGTCCTGGAACTAGCTCTGTAGACCAGGCTGGTCTCAAACTCACAGAGATCTGCCTGCCTCTGCCTCCCGAGTGCTGGGATTAAAGGCGTGTGCCACCATCACCCGGTTTCTTATTATTTTATTATAATTTTCCTTTTTTCATAAATTTCTCTTATGTCTACAAGTGTTTTGCTCCCATGTTCGCCTGTGTATGTGCATGTCCAGTGCCTGTGGCAGTCAGATGAGAGCTTTGGATCCCCTGGAACTGGAGTTATGGACGGTTGGGCGCCACCATGTGGGTGCTGGGAATGGAACACAGCCCTTTGCAAGAGAAGCCAGTGCTCTTTACCGCTTTGGCATCTCCCCAGTCCCTTTTTTTTGTTGCTGCTATTGTTTGTTTTATTACACTTATAATTTTTGTTTTGTGTAGAGAGGGGGCATGCATGTCCCAGCGCACACGAGGAGGTCAAAGAACAACTTTCAGGAGGTGGATCATCCCTCTACTGCGTGGGTCCCAAGACTTAAACTCAGGTTGTCGAAATTGGTGGCAAATGCCCTAAAATACTTATATTCTAAACCGAATGTACCAACTTCTCCATCAACCTCACTTCGTTTCATTTTCTGTGTTGCTGAACTGGAGGGAGGGTCTGGTGCATGTTGGATAAATATTTTACTACTGAGCTTCACCCGTATCATTAAAATAAAATCTTTTCATCCAGGCATAATTTGTACACCTTTACTCTCAGCACCTGAGAGGCAGAGGCAGGTGGAAATCTGTGAGTTCAAGACCAGCCTGGTCTACACAGAGAGTTCCAGGACAGCCCGAACAGTTACAGGGCTACATGGAGAGACTACTTCAATTTTTTTTTATTTATTTGTTTTTTAGACAAGGTGTTGATAAATTGCCTAAACTGGTCTTGAACTTTAGATTTTCCTGCCTCAGCCTCCCAAGTAGCTGGGATTCCAGGCCTGGGCCCTTATCAACTTCTGCCTTTAAGACTGACCTTAACAAAAAAAAAAAAAAAAACTGTCCTTAACTCTCAGTTATTCACAGGTCTGCACTCCTGCCCCGCTCCTTCAGTCCCCACCCACCCAGATGTCCTAATGATGCTCCTCCATGCTTCTCTTTGTCCTGCTCACCTGCCATGTCATCTTTCATACTTCATATTGTGTGTCTAGACAACCGCAACAGCCACAGTTGCCTGCCTCCTCTGCATCCTCGCTCTCTGTGACTGTCAATCATATTTAGACCAATTGCTTCCTGGTCTCAGTTCCCTGACTCCCATGAAAGGTTCATGGCCTGGTACATGGATCAGCAAAATTCTCCATAAATAGCCTGAGAGTAAATAGTTTCAGCTTTGCTAAACAGATGGTCTCTGTCCCAGCTTTTCAAAACTAACTCCAAAGCAGGCAAAGAGAATACATGAACCAATGGGCATGGGTGTGTTCCAATAAAACTTTATTTACAAAAGCAGGTGTGCGTCAGATTTGGTCTCAGAGCTACAGTTTACTGACTCCTGGGCTAAGACATGGAATTGGACTCCCTAGCATGACGAAAGGCCCTTACTTACACAGCAGCAACAGGGAAGCTTCATGGTTCCCTAAAGGGTCACCAGGACCGAGAGGACGCTGTCCTTCATTTAAGCCTTCTGCCCATTCCCCTCAGTAATGAGTCTTCCCTGACTCTTTAGGTCCCTTCCAGATGTTGGCTTCCCTGGGAGATACTCACAATTCCATTAGGAAGGGCTGATTCTCTCTCCTGGACTCCAATTTCTTACAGTGTGTGTGTGTGTGTGTGTGTAGGTTCTGGGGATCAAACTCAGGTTGCTGGTCTTGGCAGCAAGCCATCTTTCCCACAGCGCTATCGCACCATCACCGCTCCCTGCTTCTGTAGAGTTTACCCTTTGGGGAGGATGTGCAGCTTTTGTGCTTCTTCTTTTTTTCTTTTTTTCTTTTCTTTTCTTTTTTTTTTTGGTTTTTTGAGACAGGGTTTCTTTGTGGTTTTGGAGTCTGTCCTGGAACCAGCTCTTGTAGACCAGGCTGGTCTGGAACTCACAGAGATCCGCCTGCCTCTGCCTCTGCCTCCTGAGTGCTGGGATTAAAGGCGTGCGCCACCACCGCCCGGCTTCTTCTTTTTTTTTTCTATTTGGTTTTTCGAGTCAGTGTTTCTATGTGTAATAGCCCTAGTTGTCCCAGAACTAGTTCTGTAGACCAGGCTGGCCTCGAACTCACAGAGATACAACTGCCTCTGCCTCCTGAGTGCTGGGATTAAAGGTGTGAGTACCACCACCTGGCCTTTTTTATTTTTATTCTTTTTTTTTTTTTAAGAAAAGTTTGTAGCCGGGCGATGGTGGCGCACGCCTTTAATCCCAGCACTCGGGAGGCAGAGGTAGGCGGATCTCTGTGAGTTCGAGACCAGCCTGGTCTACAAGAGCTAGTTCCAGGACAGGCTCCAAAGCCACAGAGAAACCCTGTCTCGAAAATCAAAAAAGAAAGCCACAGAGAAACCCTGTCTCGAAAAACCAAAAAAAAAAAAAAAAAAAAAAAAAAAAAAAAGAAAATCAAAAAAGAAAAGTTTGTGGGGCTGGAGAGACTTCCAGAGTTCCTGAATTTAATTCCCAGCAACCTCATGATGATCCACAACCATCTGTAGTGAAATCTGATGCCCTCCTGCAGACAAAACATTGTATATATAATAAATAAATTAAACTTGTTTTTAAAAGGAAAGTTTGCTTGTTTGTTTAGAGTCAGTCAGGTGGTTTTTGTTTAAGATTTATTTTATTTACTTGTATGTGTGTGTATCTGTGCGAGTGTGTGCCACATGTGTGTGGGTATCAGGTCCTTTGAGCTTGAGTTACAGGCCATTGAAAGCTGCCCAACATGGATGCTAAACTTAACTCAGGTCCTCTGGAAGTACACTGAGCCATCTCCTCAGCCCCTATACATTTATTTATTTTTGAGACAGGATTACTTACGGTTCAGGCCAATCTCAAACTCACTGTAGTTGAGGATGACCTTGACCTTCTAATCCTCCAGCGGCCACCTCCCCAGGTCGGGATTACAGGTGTGTGCCACCCTGGTGTTTCAACTGAGCTAGCATAATGATCTGAGCCCCTAATCCATGTATCCCCTGCAAGACACACACACATACCGCACCCCATCTCACCCCCTGGCCCTGCCCCTCCTTGAGACTGAGACGCTTGCCCAGAGAGCATGCAAAGCCACCCAGCAGGATAGACTGAAATGACTCAAAGCAACCCAGCAGGCTAGACCGACATGTTCAAGACCACGACAGGAGTAAGTCATAGTGCTAGTTATGAAATGGAATGTGTGACTAATTGTTTAGTGGAATGGGCTTGGGGCCTCAGATGGGTAGGACAGGAGCTTCCCAGAAAGAGAGGTGATCGGGCACCTAAGGACCTCACATGGGTTAATCAGGCACTCCCATGGGGCTCTATCCAGCCTCTCTGCCTGTTGAGGAGTGTGTGCAGCTGGCATTTGCATTTTTAAATTTAATTTTGCAATCAGTAGCATTTATGAGATTCCTTCTCATATGTGGGGAAAGCATCATCACAGTAGCAGATAGCCTACCCAAGGCGACACAGCCCGTCAATGTTGGGAGGGTGTGCAGAGGTGGGCATTGAGCATCTTTCTCAGTCACTAACCACCTGATTCTTTGAGATAAGGACCTCACTGAACCTGGAGACGAGACTGGGGTAGGCTGGCTGTGGTCGCAAAGCTTCAGGGGTCTTCCTGGGTCTGCCTCTCTAACACTGGACTTACAAGCACATGCCGCTGTACCCAGTGTTCCCTGGGTGCTGGGAATTAGGCTCCAGTCCTCATGTTTGTGCAGCAAACACTTCACTGACTGGGCCATCGCCCCAGGACCACAGACCTCTTAGATCACTATCTCAGTCGAGGTCGCACCCTTGGGAGGAAGATTTGTTACTGGAGGTTTCTCTCCCGCCCTCCAATTCCCGAAAAAACAATTCTGAGGCTTAATATTAATTACAAAGTGTTTGGCCGATGGCTCAGGCTTCTTACAGGCTAGCTGTCTATATAAATTAACCCATTTCTATTAATCTATGTATTACTACGTGCTCTGTGGCTTACCAGTAAAAGGCTCTGGCCTCTTACTCCTCTGGTGGCTGCTGGTGCCTCCCCAGCTCTTCTCTCTCTCTCTCTCTCTCTCTCTCTCTCTCTCTCTCTCTCTCTCTCTCTCTCTCTCTCTCTGTGTGTGTGTGTGTGTGTGTGTGTGTGTGTGTGTGCTTGAATTTTCTGCCTTGCTATAGTCTGCCTTGCCATAGGCCAAAGCAACTTTATTATTAACCAATGGTAATAAAATATATTCACAGCATACAGAAAGAAGGGGGATTTACTGCACACACTCCACAGTCCCCGCTTACAAAGATAAACAAGATGCCAGGATTTCTCCCTGAATGACTGTCCTGGATAGTTTTATATCATCTTGACCCAAGCTAGAGTTACCTAAAAGGAGGGAACCTCAGTTGAGAATTTGCCTCCATAGGGTCTGCCCAGGTTCCTGCCCTGGTTGAGCTCCTATCCTGGCTTCTTTCAATGATGGTCTACAATACGGATGTGTAAGCCAAATAAACCCTTTCCTCCCCAGCTTTATGTTCAGTCACAATATCTCATTACAGCAGTAGGAACCCTTTCTAAAACGACGATGATGATGATGCCCGATCAGAGGCTGGGTCCCTCCTGCTACCCTGTGTTGTAGCCTGGGGACCCACACCCTTGGGCTTGACTTGCCCAGGCACTGACCAGAACGGGAACAAATGAAACCCAGTCCTTCCTCAGAGTGGAGCAGCATCTGGTAAACAGAGGCCCCAGCCATGGTCTCTGCTGGCACAGGCTGCGGAGAATGTAAAGACTAGCCTGGCAGTGCAGCCCTGTGTTAGTCAGGGCTCTCCAGAGGAACAGGAATGATAGAAAAAAAGAGTACACACACACACACACGCATACCACACACACACACACACACACACACACACACACACACACACACGCATACCACACACACACACACACACACACATCACACACAAACAGACATACAATATTGGCTTACAGACTGTGGTCCTACTAGCCCAACAATGGCTGACTACCAATGGAAGATCCAAAAATCCAGCAGTTGTTCAGTCCATGAGGCTGGTCTTCAGAATATTCCAGAATTCTGAAGAAGTAGGCTTTAATGCCAGTGAAGGAATGGATTTGCCAGAGACAGCAAGCAGACAAAGAGAACCAGCTTTTTTCTTCCATGTACTTTTTGTTTTGTTTTACAAGACAGGGTTTCTCTGTGTAACCACCCTAGTCACCCTGAAACTAACTGTGTAAACCAGGCTGGCCTCAAACTCGCAGAGATCTGCCTGTCTCTGCCTCCCAAGTGCTGGGATTAAAGGCGTGCGCCACGACCACCTGGCTTTCTATGTCCTTGGCTGTCAGAAGAAGTGAGTCCAGATGAAAGATGGATCTTCCCCACCTCAAAAGATATGGATTAAAAGTGGGTTGTCCCACTTCAAATGATTTAATTAAGGAAAAAAGTCCCTTACAAGTGTACCCAGTCCCTTGGGTTTTAGTTAATTCCAGATGCAGTCAAGCAGACATCACAAGCCCCGCCAGGTATGGAAGGGAGCAGCCAGCCACCTACCACACATGGACGGCAGGACGCACTGGACAGAATGTGATTGGCATTTCTGAGACAGCAGAAGACTGACAGTGAAATAAGCCCAGAACACCACACCCAGAGAACATTGCCCCAGCAAGTCCAGCTCCATAGTGTTCCACAGCACCCTGGGGAGATGGGCACTGCGAGACCCTGTGTGTCTAAGGCAGGCTACTAGGCTGCAGATCCAAAAATGCAAGGGGAACCTCCTCCTTTGCTGTGTTCCTCTAGGAAGGACCAAGACCCCGAGTCTCAGATTGGCAGCTTCTGTAAAGCCCCTCGTCTCCGTGCCCATCCAACCTCACATCTCCCACAAACTAGTACAGAACATAGAAGCTGGAGGGGATGGCTGCAGCGGTTTCTAGAAACCCTGCAAGTAGACGGCAGGGAGCAGAGGCAGTGGTTTGGTGTGGTCTGACTGTAACATGTGACCAGGGAACATGCATGGCTTGTCCTCGCAGCTTCTCCTGCTGGGGTGACCAGCGAGACACTGAGTTATACTGACAGTCACTGTGGAGTGTCTGAGCACTTTGGTCGGGAGCTGAGCACAGAAAGGACCAGTCACCGTCTGTGGACACAGAGATCACAAGCCTGAGAGAAGGTGAAAGGCCAGGCAGGGGTAGTGGTGTGCAAAGGTCATCTCAGCACTTAGGAGGCCAAGCCAGGAAGACGGTCAGTTCTAGGACGGTCTTGGATACATGAAGAGCTTAACACTGTCCTGGGAGACATAAGGAAACCTGTCTCCAAATTAACTAAAGAGAAAGAGGAGGGGCCAGATAGAGTAAAAATGCCTGTAATCATATCACTTGGAAGGCTGAGACAGGAGGATCCAGAGTTCAAAGCCAAATATGAGCTACGTAGCAAAACCCTGTCTCAAAATTAACTAAATCAATTAGCCAGATATCTTAATTTGAGGTAGGGGAGAGGTGGAAGAGGACGAAGAGGAGGAGCGGGGGGAGAAGGGGGAGACTGAAAGGATGGTGCTCAGGAGAGACAGGGATGAAAAAGAAAACATCTGGGTTCACTGGAAGCCCTGAAGGCCGTACTGCACTGGAGACATTTCTCCAGGAGACTGCTGGGCCCTCGGCTTGCAGTCCAGTGAAGTCATTTTGGGTTAGGCTGGAGCTGCATCTGAGAGTGTCTGTTCTGTCCTTTCTGCACCCATGTCCTTTTGTCCTCTAGTTTGTTCCTCCTGTCCTTGTCCAAGCTAACGGTGTGCCTGGTCATCAGAAACAAACGACGGGAGCTCTCGCTGTGGGCCTGAAATAGCTTTACCTACATCTGGACTGAGAGGGACAGATGACACTATATGTCTCCTCCCAGTGCTGGTGGAAGACTCGTGTTGCTGGGATAAAAAAGAGATGGAGACTTTGGGGGACAAGAGAGGGGAGAGAGAAGAGCCCCACACTCAGGGATCCAGTTGAAACTCCTGGCCAGCAAGGCAGCAGAAAGGCCAGCGTAGTCAACCTCTTAAGGCCTCCCTCCCTTCCCAGCTGTGAACCTACAATTTTCTAAGAATCTCACCAGAAACCCCATTTACAAGGAAAAGACCTGGACTAGCCTTCTTATGTAGCCCTAGTGGTTTCTGGTTTTATCTTATCAGATTACAATTCCAAGCAAGGCCTCTCTGGAGCTGCCACACTTACTTCACTCTTCAGAAGAGCAAACAGTGAGGCGAGCTGGCCGGGCGAGTAAGCGTTAGTGAAGGCCCTCATGCCGCAACACACAGGGAGCACAGGGTAGCCTGTGGGAATCAGTCCTCTCCCCTACTGTGTGGGTCACTGGGTTTGCCGCCAAGCACCTCTACCCATTGGCCTCCTGTCTTAGCATGTTTAATAAAATCCCCACCCTTCTTCACCACACCATCTATTCTTGAGATTCTTTTCAGTATTCAAGCCCTGAACCCTGACTTGGACTGTATCAAGGTCCCTAAAAGATTAGGGGAATTCCTCAGGTTACCAAGGGTGACAGTAGGGAATTGTGTCCCTATCCCATCATGGTTGACGTTTCTTTACATCTCTGTAGCTCTGACCCTGAGGCGTCTGGAAAATTTAGTCAGTGGTAGTTCAGGGAGGACAGTGAGACCCCATGATCAGAATGAACACCCTCCTTCTGCCTCCCAGACAAACAGAACAAGGGTGCATCCGCAGCAGGCGAGCCTTCACGGACTGCAACCCCTGCTGGCCTCAGAAACTGCACGTGGGCCTCTTCCTTAGCTTTCAGGAAATGGTTGCTCCATTGTGATCGAAATGCCGCTCCCTTCCTGCTGAAAACATCCATGTCTCCTAAGATGTCTCAGCCTCTGCCTGGTCCCAGTGAAAGCAATCTGCTATGATTCTGCAAGCATCTGCAACGAACTCAGCATGTCCCAGGTCACTTTCTCCTGGGGAAGAGAGAGGCAGCCAGTCTACGATGAGCTAGGTGCTATGTTAAAACGGTAACACGAGGGAACGATTAGATATGGAGAAGAAGCAAAAGACAATAATTTTGGGTGGGATTTAGGTTTAGACAATGGTGCCATGCCATTCACGTGAAGACAGACACGTTCAGAGGAGTGACAGAAGCATCTATTATTAATGAAGCACGTCGCTCCATGTGTGCCCAGCTCTTTCCTCTGTGCGTTATGTGGATTCATTCAAGAGAGCAGCACAACTTGAAGAGACCAAAGCCAGCGTGCTCCCTAGTACACCGATGAAGGAGCACAGGCGCAGGAAGGTAAAGCACTTGCCCGAGACAGCTGTAGTAGCTCCTTTGCTCTGCTGTGGCAGAAGACCCGACAAAAACATCAGGCAGGAAGGGCTGACTCTGGCTCCCAGGCTAAGGGTGTAGCCCACATGGTGGGGAAGGCACGGAGGCCGCTGCTCACATCTCACTGCGGTCAGGAAGCAGAAAGTAGAGAGACCAATGCTGAGGCTCACTTCACTGTCTCCTTCGGAGACAGGCCTCTCTGCGTAATCCTGGCTGTTCTCAAACTCACTCTGTAGACCAGACAGACCTCGAACTCACAGAGATACCCCACCTCTGTGTGCGACACCACTCTTTTTTATTCAGCCCAGGAACCTGGCCCAAGGATGATAAGAAGGGACGGGGCCACCCACATTCAGTTCCCAGCACCTACATGGGGGCTCACAACTGTCTGTTACTCCAGTTCCAGGAGATCTGATGGCTTCTTCTGATGTCCATTGGCATCAGGCTTGCGCACTGCCAACTTACATACATGCAGGCAAAACACTCAGACACATAAAATAAAATAAAAATAAACAAATCTTTAACAGTTTTAGTAAGTTTAACACTATTCAACCTTATAAGTGCAGAAGCTGGGCACACCTTTAATCCCAGTATTTTGGAGGCAGAGGCAGACAGATCTCTGTGAGTTCAAGGCCAGCCCGGTCAACATAGTGAGTTTCAGGACAAGTAGGTCTATGCAGTGAGACCCTCTCTCAAAAACAAAAGCAAAGGTATAAGTAAGTACAGAGGCTCTTCTGAGACTCAGACAACCTAACACTTTTTTTTAATATTTATTTATTTATTATTTATACAGTATTCTGTCTGCTTGTATGCCTGCAGGCCAGAAGAAGACACCAGACCTCATTACAGATGGTTGCCACCATGTGGTTACTGGGAATTGAACTCAGGACCTTTGGAAGAACAGGCAGTGCTCTTAACCGCTGAGCCATCTCTCCAGCCCCAACCTAACACTTTTTAAAAAATGTATTTAAGGCACACACTATATGTATGTGGAGGTCATAGAACCACTCAGAGAGTTGCTTCTCTGCTTCCACCATGTGGGTCCTGGGGATTAAACAAACCTAAGTTGTCGGGTTTGGCAGAAAGTGCCTTAAACAGCTGAGCCCTTGCCAGCTCTTGGACAAATTCTGAACTGTGAGCCTCTATAAAAGACAAAAGTCAGGGGCTGGAGAGATGGCTCAGCCATTAAGAATTCCTACTGCGTTTGTAAAGCTTGGTTCCCAGCACCATGTCGTGTGGCTCACAAGCATCTGCAATTCTACATCCAGATGATCTGGTGCCCTCTTCTGGCCTCTGAGGACATTGCACTCACATGTGCATAGTCACACAGAAACACACACAAATAAAAATAATATAGGAGGTGGAGAGATGGCTCAACGATTAAGAAAACTGGGTGTTCTTCAAAAGGACCTGGGACTCAATTCCCAGTACCCACATGGCAGCTTACAACTGTCTGTAACTCCAGTTCCAGGGGATCCTATGCCTTCTTCTGGACTCTGAGGGTATCAGGCACTCAAGTGGGCACGGACATACATACAGGCAAAGCACCTGTACATATAAAATAATAAAAACATTTTCTAAAAATGATGGTAGAGAAATAAACCAATAAGACCCAGGGATTGGGAAGGAAAACACCAGGTTGCCCAAGGAGAGGATGGGACGAAGAAATTGTCTGTGTTTGGGCTAGTGGTAAGAGAAGGCCACAGGAACAGCACTAGACGTGAACAGGGTAGATGGCTCTGCAGCCCCGGGCTCCAAGGCGAAGGAAGAATACAGACTCCCAGGAGGACCTTGAAAATGGGACAGAGCTCCAGCTATGCAGCCAGTTTCTCAACTTCAGCTGCAACCTCAGCGCAGTGGCACTGGGGACGCGGTTTGGGGTCTCTCGAGGTCACTGTGAGAGCTATGGCAACATCTTGGCCTGGTCTACCCTATATGTTGGCAACATCCCCATCCTCAGTCAGGGAATCAAAATCATCTATTGCCACATGTTCCCTGGAAGACAAAATCCCCCCCCCCCGACAATCTGAGAATCACTGATCCAGATCAGGCAGTGTTTTCTGAATGGAGGCAGGAGAGCTACATCTTTTTATTTTCTTTGGTAACACTGGTGATAGAACCCAAAGCCTCTCACATGCTATTCAAGGACCCCACTAAGTTGCATCCCTACCCTTATTTTTTTTTTTAGATTTATTTTGCAGGGCACAGTGGCACACTCCTTTGATCCCAGCATTCAGGAGGCAGAAGCTGGCAGAACTCTATGAGTTCAAGACCAGGCTGGACTACAGAGTGAGTCCCAGGGTATTTGGAATGACACAGTGAGACTCTGGCCTCCAAAGTTATGTGGGCTCCCCTCTGTATGCTGTGAATACCATTGGTTAATAAAGAAACTGTCTTGGACCTGCATAAGGAATAGAGGTAGGCGGGTGGGGGGGAACTAAACAGAATGCTGGGAGAAAGGAGGAGTTAGAGAGAAGCCATGTAGCCCCGCCAGAGACAGCTGCCAAAACTTCAGCTGATAAGCCACAGCCACGTGGCAATACACAGATTAATAGAAATGGGTTAAATTTAGATGCAAGAGTTAGCCAATAAGAAGTCAGAGCTAATGGGCCAA
Source organism: Microtus pennsylvanicus (assembly GCF_037038515.1). Lineage (NCBI taxonomy): Eukaryota > Metazoa > Chordata > Mammalia > Rodentia > Cricetidae > Microtus > Microtus pennsylvanicus. The sequence continues at coordinate 43,682,290 of NC_134589.1, forward strand.
GCAGTGATTTAATTAATACAGTTTCTGTGTGGTTATTTCGGATCTGAGCTGCCTTAATACAGCACAAAAGAATATTTATGTTTCGCCGGGCGGTGGTGGCGCACGCCTTTAATCCCAGCACTCGGGAGGCAGAGGCAGGTGGATCTCTGTGAGTTCGAGACCAGCCTGGTCTACAAGAGCTAGTTCCAGGACAGGCTCCAAAGCCACAGAGAAACCCTGTCTCGAAAAACCAAAAAAAAAAAAAAAAAAAAAAAGAATATTTATGTTTTAATTATATGCATATGGGTGTCTGTGCATATGAGTGCGGGTACCTGAGTAGTCCAGAGAAGGGGTCAGATCCCCTGGAGCTCCAACTTGGACATCTTACCTGCCTCTCTGGCTCCCTATTCTTTGCACAGTGATCCTGCTCTCCATCACTTCCTTGGGAGGCTTTGATCAACACAACAATCTTTCTCTCTGGTCCTCATCTATATAATAAACCAACTATACCTGATGGCTTCCCAGGGCTAAACACATGAATGCTTAACATCCCGGCCTCATCACACTGATAAAAGAATCTCGGCTGGGGGCTAGAGATATGAGTCATTGTCATAGAGTACTTAGAGCATCCACATGGTGGCTCACAGCCTGCGGCTCCAGGGAGTCTGACGCCCTCTTCTGGTCTCCTTAGGCACCAGGCCTACATGGGGTACACAGATAACAAGCCAAGGCCCTAGCTTCATGTCATCAATCACACAGTACTTGACCTAAGCAGACAGGAGTGACTGTCCTTAATTGCAGGCTACTTTCGTATACCCAGGCAGCATTCAGTTCTTCTCCCAGTCACATCAGCATTTTGTCCGAATGTCCTTAAACAGGTGTGACCATTCAGCCACTAAGCACCCTGCTCCTGGTTGGTCTCTCCAGGCCACCTACCATCATCCATTTAAAGCCATGGTGCCCGGCATACTGGTGCGTGTCTTAAATCCCAGCACTTAGGAGGCAGAGGCAGGCAGCTCTCTGTGAATTTAAGGCCAACCTGCTCTAGAGAGGGAGTTCTTTTTTTTTCTCCCCAAGACCAGGTCTCATGCCGAGGCTGGCATCAAACTTGACACTCAACTATGACCTTGAACTCCTGATCACCCCCCCACCTCCATCTCCCATGTGCTGGGATTACAGGTGTGTGGCGCCATGCTCTGTAAATGTGGGGCTGGGCACCAAGACCAAGGATTTATGAAATCTAGGAGGGCACCCAGCCACCCGAGTTCCAGCTAAATCTCCAGCCTGAGACGCATCCTACTGTCCCCATTTTACATAGACGGGCACTGATGGTCAGAGAACAAGCTGACACACACTTCCTGGAGCCACATCCTCCAGAAGTACCAAAAGCCCTCCCGTGTCAGTGGAGCTGCCCTGCCAGCACCAAGAGCTATCAAGCTCACTCTGGTCAGAAGGGTTCCTCCCCAGATGCTGATGTAATGGAACACTGGTGCGAACTGGTCTCACCATGCAGAACCACAAGCAGGACAGGAGGGAGGTCACTCCCAAGGACCCCAAATCCGTATCATGTGTCCTTTATCCAGGTGAGTCCACCTGGCCAGGGGCTCTCTAGGTGTTCCCAGAACCCAGGCTGGAAACCCTGTCTGTCCTTCCTCTGCTGAGTGGGGCAGTACAACTCGAGAAGTGAGGGATCAGGTCTGGGACCAGAAGCAGCAGCGCAAGTCTAACCACTCCCTAGGTGCACACACACAATCATACACACAAACACTGCATCACATGCACGCGCAATCACATACACACAAACACATACTGCATCACATGCACACACATCATACATGTACAACACATCATGCACACACCACATCACACACACGCACGCAAATATAGACACACAATCACACACATACCTCATATACACAAACACACATACTACATCACATGCACACACATCATAAATGCACAGCACATCATACACACATAGACACAACTCATACTCACATACACACACCCTACATACATACACAGCTCACACTACACACATGCATGTTACATCACATACACACATCACACACCACACCACATATACATCACACACATATACTACATGCACACACACATCTCCCATGCATACTATCCTACATATACACATCACATCACAAATACACACATAGACACATCACACATGTACACACAGTACCTTTCTCTCTCTCTCTCTCTCTCTCTCTCTCTCTCTCTCTCTCTCTCTCTCTCTCACACACACATACACACACACACACACACACAGAGTGGCAAAGACTGCTTATCTTTTCCTGATGATAAACTGCTTTTCTTCTATAGTAATAGGACAACCTTTATTTACAGCTAGGCATTGTTCACTCAGATAAAGACCCATTTTCCAGCTTGCTTTTTAGCTGGCTGTGGTCATGTGACCTACACTCTGTTGAATGCTGGTATACATGATCATGATTCAGCATTTCCAGGCAGACTCAGCTGGATGATTTATTTGCTCCTTGTGCCATTGGCTGAGGTCACTCAGTGGCATTTGTCTAGGGCTGTAAAGCAGCTCCATTCATGTGTCTTGCATCCCTGCAGGAACAGCAGACAGAGTCGACCGGCCGCGTCAGCTGGAATACCGCAGGTACCTACCTCTCCAGCATGACAGCCAAGGAAACACAGCCTTCTTACCCAGATGCTCAGGACTCTGAAAGGAATCACTCCAGTGACAAAGAGAGGCCCCTGAGCCCATTTGCCTCTGAGCTAGGTACCACTTCTGCCTATTCTGTTTGACATACTCTACTTGTCAAGGTTGTCCCAAACACCCCATCAACTCAAAAAGAGCACTGGCAAATAATTTGCAATCCATTGTAGCACGAATTCTAATTGGTCTTAATAAATAAAACCCAGCGTTTGTTAAAACACAAACAAAATATCACTACAGTCCATTTTTCAAGATCTTGTGTTTCTCTCTCTTCTTCCTCCATGCCTCTCCGGAGTTGTGTATTATTTGTGTGTAGATACACACTCGTGGCGGAGTACATGAGTATCACAGTCCAGGAACAATCCACCTGTAGAGGTGTTGGTCCCCACCATCACCTTGCTCGAGCCAGGGTCTCTTTGTTCTCAGTCACACACACCAGTCTGGCTGGACCTCGAGTTTCTGGAGGAATATTCTGCCTCTCTCTCTGATCTTGCTGTACTGGAACCCTGATGTCACAGCTGCATCACCTCCAGCTTCTATGTGGGTCCCAAGGATTCAAGCCCAGGTCCTCACACCTGGGCAGCAAGTGATTTACCCACTGAGCCACCTCTTTAATCCATGACTTTGTTTTGGTTCTAAATTTATTTATTTTTATTTTGTGTGTATGGGTCTTTTGGGCTGGAGAGGTGGCTCAATGGTTAATAGCACTTGCTGCTCCTGCAGAAGTCTCAGGTTCACTTCCTAGCACCCACATGGAGGCTCACAACCATTTGTAAATCCAGTTCCAAGGGATCCAACATCCTTTTATAACTGGGGAGGGTACCAGGCACACACATATACACATGTAGGCAAAACACTCATATACATAAAATAAAAATGAAGGTAAAGGGCTGGAGAGATGGCTCAGAGGTTAAGAGCACTGGCTGCTCTTCCAGAGGACCCAGGTTCAACTCCCAACCCCCACAGAGCAGCTCACAACTGTCTGTAGCTCCAGTTCAGGGGATCTGACACCCTCTCTCACACAGACATGCAGGTAAAACATCGATGCACTAAATGGTTAAAAACTGTTTGCCGGCATGTATATGAAGGCTCTGTAGCTTTAAACCTGTCCTGGAACTAGCTGTTTTAGACCAGACTGGACTCAAACTCACAGAGATCCATCTGCCTCCCGAGTGCTGGGATTAAAAGTGTGCACCACCACTGCCCAGCCCCAAGCTGGTTTTTTGTGACTAAGGCTCTATAGTCGAGCTTGAAGTCAGGGGTGATGATGCCTCCAAGAGTTCCTTTATTGTAGAGGACTACTTTGGCTATCCTGGGTTTTTTTGTTTTTCCATATGAAGTCGAGTATTGTTCTTTTGAGGTCTGCGAAGAATTGTGTTGGGATTTTGGCAGGGATTGCATTGAATATGTAAACTGCTTTTGGTAAGATTGTCATTTTTATTATGCTGATCCTACCTATCCAAGAGCATGGAAGATATTTCCATTTTCTGATATCTTTTTCAACTTCTTTCTTCAAAGACTTAAAGCTCTTATCATACAAGTCTTTCACTTGTTTGGTTAGAGTTACCCCAAGCTACTTTACATTATTTGTGACTATTGTAAAGGGTGTTGTTTCTCAACTGGTTTATCATTTGTTTAGGAGGGCTACTGATGTTTTTGAGTTAACCCCGTATCCTGCGACTTACCAAGGTGTTTACCAGCTGTAGGAGTTCCCTGGTAGAACTTCTGGGGTCACTTATGTATACTATCATATCATTGGCAAATAGCAAAAATTTGACTTCTTCCTTTCCAATTTGTATCCTCTTGATCTCCCTTTGTTATCTTATTGCTCTAACTAGAACTTCAGCTTACTTCAAAAAGGATGATGGGCATTGAAGAACCTCCATATAAAGTTCCCATTAATCAAGAATTAAACTTAACAGGTGGCATCTGGGGAACGGCACTTAAGGTTGACTGCTGATCTTCATATAATAAGTGTGCACACATACAACATAAATGTAAAAGGGAAAATGACATTTTTAGACTGACAAAAAGGTCAGAAAGGACAGGAAACACACAGGGAGGTGATAATGGGAAAACCTAGTGATGGAAGAGGCAAAATGATGTGGGATGTTGCTCTGTATGCTGTGAATATGTTTTTGTTACCTTTGGTTAATAAAGAAGCTGCTTTGGCCTCTGGCAGGCAGAATATATAGTTAGACAGGAAATTCAAGCAGAGAGACATAGAGAAAGAAGGCGGAGGACAAGATGCCAGGAGCCTCTGGGGAAGCAAGATGTGAGATAACAAGCCATGAGCCTCGTGGTAAAATACAGAAAAACAGAGATGGGTTAATTTAAATTCTAAGAGCTAGTTAATAATAAGCCTGACCTAATAGACCAAACAGTTTATAATTAATATAAACCTCTGGATGATTATTTTATAAGCAGCTGAGGAGACCAATAGGTCCAGTGGGACCAGGCAAATGTAGAAAATGAGATAAAGCTACAGCCATATGACAATACATAAAATAATAATAGAAATGGGTTAAGTTGTAAGAGCTAGTTAGTAATAAGCCTGAGACAAACAGTTTGTAGTTAATATGAAGCCTCTGATGATCATTTTATACGTAGCTGTGGGGACTGTCAATCAGGATAGAAACTGGGCCAGAGGGACTGGGTAGGACGCAGAAAAGCTTCTGGCTACAGCAAAAGGAGGGACAAGGTCCTGCGACAGTGTCAGATAAAGGAAGAATGTTGAGGACTCATTAAAAGGAAGGAGCAGAATTGAATTCCCCACCAAAACTGATGGCTGAATGCCTAGTCTCTCATAACTCAGAATATTTCGGTATATGGCTACTACAGGTATAAAAGTGAGATCCTTTTGGGGGCATTTTAACCCTGATCCTGCCTGACTGGTGTGGTTAAAGAGGAGACATATCCTCAGCTCCCATGCCCATCAATGCCCGAGGCAGGTGGGAGAGCAGGCCTAGAGGTTATAAGGGCAGGAGAGCTTCTCCTTATCTGTGGTAGCACTTGGGAGAGAGGCCCCTGTATCACCCCTGGGCAACACAATAGAGCTGGCCCTGAAGGTGTAGGTGTGGGAGATCTGACCCGGAGGATGTGAAAGCCTCACCCCTGCTCTTGCTGCAAATGGTGAATTCACCAAGGCAACACAGCAGAGCTCACCCCAGCTGACCAACCCTACAACTACCCAGGCCCAGAACCAGGGTTATGGGTTAGCCCACCCCAATACACACGACGTCTGTGATCTGCTAGAGCATATGAAGGGCCTGGTCCTGCAGATGCAAAGTTGCAGGATTTCTACAACACAGGGCAACAGCAGGATAACCAAGAGAGGTTCCAGTGAGGGACCAGCATCAATAGTGTAGCAGAAACCAGAGATGTTGCACCAGGCCTGCGATGAACACTTCCAAGTGAAGATGTATGGAGAGAGGGGTTTACAGTGTGACTCACTGCATCACACTGCAGCTTCCACGAGACGCCTTCTCTTCATTTTTTCTCTTAAATTTTATTGGGGGTGGGGGAAGGTTGCTGCATAATGTAAAAGGCAAAGAATAAATAAAAAAAAATAACTCTGTAAAGGTAGATGGCAAAGCATTTAATTTTATTAACTGTTCAAAAGTGCAAGTTATTCAAAAGTTAAGCTGCATACAGCTGAATCTCTTCTTTGGGAAATACATAGAAAAAATTTAATTTCCTGGGTCTGGTGCACAGTTTTAGCAGATTTGTGATGTAATTTTTTTTCATTCAGCCTGGTGGATTTGCTCAATTGTTACTCTGACTTCAAATGTCCTTATGCTATCTTGCCAGTGTGTATATCTGATCTGATGATTGCTTTGCTTCTTCAAAGGTGAAAATATGCTGTTAGACCCAAAGTTAAGCCCCAACTACCCAAGGACCAAGTAACTTCCTGGAATTCGGGGAACTGTAGTTCTTGACAGATAACAACCGCCCAAGGACCAGCAACTTCCTGGAATTCTGGAAATCGGAGTTCTTGAAAGATAACACCTGCCTAAGGACCAGGTAACGCCTAAGAACTCTGGGAATTGTAGTTCTTGCAAGAAAACACGTGCCCAAGGACCAGGTAACTTCTGGAATTCTGAGAACTGCAGTTCTTGAAAGAGAACACCTGTCCAAGGACCAGTAACCTCCTGGAATTCTGGGAATTGTAGTTCTTGAAAGATAATATTTGCCCAAGAACCAACCAGGTAACTTCCTGGAATTCTGGGAAAGGTAATTTTTGAAAGATAATGCCTTCCCAAGGACCAGGTAACCCCCAAGAATTCTGGGAACTGTAGTTCTTGAAAGAGAACAACTGCCCAAGGACCAGGTAACTTGCTGGGGTTCTGGTACTTGGAATCCTTAGAAACTAACAACAAAGTCTCATGATAAAGTAAGGTGACCTCTTGTGTTGTTGGTGGTGTTGTTGTTGTTTTTCCCCAAATAAGCTCCACCAACATATGTCTCAAGGCCACTTACCTGGAAAGTTTCCAGGTGATGGTCCTGACCAAATTCCATCTTGGTTAGTATTTAAAATGTTAACAAAAGCTCGCTTAAATTCGGGGGTGGTGGTGGGGAGAGTAGGCAGGGATACAGTATAAGATACACAAAAAGGAAAGGTGGCCATGTGAAGACAGAAGGAGAGACTGTGGCCATGCTTCCATAAATCAACATACTTGAAAATATTAGTAGAGAAAAAAAAAGACCCCTCAGAGCTTCTGGAGAGCTAGAGCGACTTTGAGGTGAGGTGGGTCTGGTCTGGCCTCCGGAGCTATGAGCTAGCTGATAGGCGTGAGCTACGGTAAGCTGCTTCTTCTGAGGACTTTGTTGGATGCACCTAGAACGCATAGGCAAAACTACCGGTGGGGAATCGGGCTGGTGTGCACAGTGCGTCAGGCCACACAGGGCCTGCAGGAGCTTCTTGGAGCTCGTTTTTCTAGAAGCAATGGCAGGACAAGTGGCTGTTTTCCTAGGAATGTGGCAGCTGTGGCTGTGTAGTCCCTCAGAGGGCCAGACTTGGTTTTCACTGCAGTCCCCTGGAAGGAAAGGACGACAATGAGGGGTCACCTGCTGTGCTGTGTTGTCTTCAGCTGCTCGAGATCTCATACATCATTCCTTCTGTTTTCATCCATGCTGGATGCCCGAAGCGGCTTCTCCAACTCTGTGCCAAGGGGTCTGACTTCTCAGAAACACATCTTTAAAAAATTTCCATTATCGAAATAATTTGAAAGTTGCGGACTTCTCATTTATGAGGCATTTCTTTTTCTTTAGGAAATCCCAATGCACATTAATATATTAAAAGCTCTGGGAAGGTCTACAATAAAAGAACAACCTAACCCTAATTCTCAACTGTATTTGAGAATTCACTTTGGAAATGCGGAGGTTTTTTATTTTTATTATTATTTTCTGCAGGCATGGCAAAATAGGGTCTGAGTCAGGTGACTTATACAGAATCCTGGGATCCATTCCCAGGGTTACATGAAGCCAGGTGCTGTAGCATATTCCTGTAATCCCAGAACTCTGCTGGAGAAATCTGGAGGCAGGAGGATCAGGAGTTCAAGGCCATCATCCACTGTATTTGTTGGAGGAGAGCCTGAGGTGCATGAGATCTTACTCTGGTTAATTTTTTCATATCCCCACTGTCTTGGTCACTGTTCTATAGCTGGGGACAGACATGATGACCACAGCAACTCTTATAAAGGAAAACATTTAACTGAGGCTCACTTACAGTTTCAGAGGCTCAGTCCACTCTCATCATGGCGGGGAGCATGGCAGCACGCAGGCCAATATGTTGCTGGATAAGTAACTGAGCATTATACATCTGGATCAACAGGAAGCAAAGAAGGGAGAAAGCCACTAGGCTTGGCTTGGGGCTTTTAAATCTCAAACCCCACTCCCAGTGACACACTCCTCTAACAAGGCCACATCTCCTTATCCTTCTCAAGTAGGGCCACTCCCTGATGACCAAGCATTCAGATATATGAGCATCGGGGCATTCTTTTTTTTTTTTAAAGATTTCTTTATTTATTATGTATACAACATTCTGCCTCGATGTATGCCTGCACACCAGAGGAGGGCGCCAGATCTCAGTACAGATGGTTGTGAGCCACCATATGGTTGCTGGGAATTGAACTCAGGACCTCTGGAAGAGCAGCCAGTGCTCTTAACCTCTGAGCCATCTCTCCAGCCCCCCATAGGGGCATTCTTATCAAAACACTATGCCTGTCTAACTTTGGGACCAAGAAAATCTACCCAACGCTTACATTGTAGATCTTGCTGTTCTCTTTCCTGGATTTGCGGCTCAGGAGATGCCAGCTGCTTACTATCTGTGGAGGATTCTTTTTTTTTTTGTTTTTGTTTTTGTTTTTGTTTTTCGAGACAGGGTTTCTCTGTGGCTTTGGAGCCTGTCCTGGAACTCGCTCTGTAGACCAGGCTGGTCTCGAACTCACAGAGATCCGCCTGTCTCTGCCTCCCTAGTGCTGGGATTAAAGGCGTGGGCCACCACCGCCAGGCTTTGTGGAGGATTCTTATTTTCGAGCTCAAGCATACTTTAGGTCTCCCGTTTCCAACCTTATCCCCATTTGGGAGGCTTGACCACCAGCAATTTATAAATGCGATGTGGAGAAATACTTAACTAGTTTTTGAAAGACCCCTACCTAGCAGCATTAAGTTAGCAGCAGCAATAACGCTATTTTACAAGGCTTAAAGTTTGAGTAGTATAACTAAAAGCTAAGACAGGGGAGTTTAATTTAGAGATAAGGGCTGTGGTCAGCTTAGGGGCAGGGGCGCTGAGCAAGGCAAGATATCTCTGGTCAACCATCCGGACTGTCAGCAGGGGACTTGGGGTCCAAAGGAAGAATGACACCCTAGATAGGCCAGAATAGCATGTATATCTGATTTCTTGGAAACCACGAAATTGTACTCAGTTTGAACCCGAGCCTTGTTTGAATTGCCCAATCAGAACCCTGTAACTATGCATCTCGCTTCTGTTCCCACGCTTCTGCTTCCCTACCCTATAAAAAACCCACTGTTCCAACCTGAAGGTGCGCAAGTCCTCCAAAAGACTTGTTGCCCGCAGGTACCTGTGTTAACTCAATAAACCTCTTGCTGTTGCAGCCGTATGAGTGGCCTCGCTGTTCTTTGGGAGGGTCTCCCCAGACTGAAAGGCAGCCCACCTTGGGGGTCTTTCATTTTGGTGCATTGGCCGGGAAGTGGAGACCCCTGCCCAGGGATCACCGACCCACCACATCGGGAGGTAAGCTGGCCAGCAATCGTTCTCTGTGAATATCTGTGCTTCTGTGTTTCTGTGTATGCGCATGCGACCGTATCTGTATCTGTATCTGTACTAGTTAGCTAGCTAGAATCAGTATCTGGCAGATTCGAGGAGAAGCTGACGAGCTTGTACTCCCGGCTGCAGCTCTGGGAGACGTCCCAGAGTGTCTGGGGCCAAATTTGTGGCCCGTCTGTATTCTGTGAATCCTACCAAAATAGGACTGTTTGGGGCACCCCCGCTGTCTGAAGGGTATGTGATTCTTCTGGGAGACGAGAGATCCGGACTCTCGCTGTCTCCATCTGAAATTTTGCTTTTGGCATCACGCCAAAACCGCGCCAGCGCATCTGTATTGTCTGTGTATTTTTGTGCTTAATATGTTCTTTGTTTTGTATATCTGTTTGTACTCGAGTCTAAATCTGGTACCATGGGGCAGTAAGTAACCATCTCTTTGACCCTAACTCTATGAAAATCCAAAAGGAACGCTGACAGCCTGCCCCTCCTTCACTTCCCTAGGCTGTGCTGCTGAACTGCCCTGCTTGCTGTTGCGAGGGGGGAGGGAGCAGGGCTGTTATCTCCTGCGGCACAGCCTGGAGACAGGCCTAGGAGGGGCAACCAGCTCCAGCTCCGAGCAAACTTCTCAGCAGGATGCAGGGAGGGGCATGGCAGCAACCCTGGCCCGAGTCAGGGAAGGGGGCAGCTGTGGCCCCCACATCTGCAGGTGAGTCCCCTCCCCGGCCCAGCAGCAGCCGCCTTAGCTGTTACCAAGGGCGCCAATGCAGAGACGCTTGAACTGAGTTGAGGCTTCCAGGTGGCCCACCAAACCTGACCTGATGAGTTCCCTGGAGGGAATGCCTCCTGGGGCCTCTGGAATCCCATTCAGAGAAAAGCTGCTAGATTGCTGTGAGTACTGAGGTGGGGTGCGGGAAGCTTGTGCTATAAAACTAGGAGCTCACTGTGGACAGAGCTGAGGCTGAAGCCAGGTCCTGGGAGGATCCCCGGTGGGGTTCCCTGTGGAGAAGGCTTGTTTTCCTTGGAAAATAAGGTGCTAGAGACTGAATGGCAGCCCCCATCTGCAAATGCCATGTAAAACCTTGTGCCAAAGATCTATGGCCCTTGCCCAGGGGAAATAGCTGGTGCTAACGCCAGGGTCACGGAACTAAGGCCTCCTGTGGAGACACATGCCAGCCAGTTGGGTCCAAGCTGGTGCTAATTCCTCCCCACAGGACCCAGTAAGCCTGGGAACCTGCAGTAGGCTATTTCTCTGGGATTGGATACCCTATTAAAAAGCAAAAGGTCCCCTAAAGAACCTGGACCTTTCCGTTTTGGCAATGGGGCAAAAGATTGCAAGTAAATATCCCTGTGGCTGTTGGTAAATGATGAATGTGGATTTAGGAGTGGCAGGTAATGGAGTAAGCTGACATTAAAAGGGCCTACCAGCCCTGATAACATCTGTCTTCTGGGGATACTCTATACCAGTCATCATGTGCTACATCCAGGTAAAAGCCTCTGGTTTAAAAATTAAAAAAAATTAAATTAAGTCACTTTAAAATAATATGCTTATAAAAAACTACAGGTGTTGGTTTTTATAGTTCTTACTATGCAGTGTGTCCAGATGAAAATAAATTCAGGCCTGGCACAGGGCCAGGGCCATATGAACAGCCCAGCTGAGCTTCTAAGCCAGCCCATGTTTAGATCTAAATTTAACACTTGTCTGCTCACAATGCTTGTGATAAGGAGGGGACCCCGCCCACATGGCCACATGGCAAAGATCTGCTAAAGCCTCTCACCCCACCACAATTGCAAGGGGGTGTTACTAAATGATGAAGTAGAGATAAAATGGCCCTTTTGACTCTTTATAATGTTTATGGATATTTAAAAAAAAAAAAACATGGCAAAGATTCTCATTCATTATTAATATAAAAAGGTGCATTTTAGGTTGTTTTCAGATTCTGTCTATAATAATAAAAAGGATGTCGCTAAGTTTTTAAGGTAATATGTTATCTAATTCTAAAAATCCACCATGCTAATGTTCAAAGTAGCTGTAAGCATAAATTGTCAAATGATATTTTTAATCCTGGTCAGTTTTACAGGAATAAGATAAAATCTCAGAATTGTTTAATTTGCATTTCCCTGATGATTAAGGATGTTATATTTAAGCAAATTTTAAATATCTTTCAGTCATTTCAAGTTCATTTTTTGAGAATTTACAGTTTTGGTCTGTGACATAATTGTACTGAAATATTTATTTTTATGAGGATTAAGCTTCTAAATTCCTTATATGGTTTTAACATAATTGATAAAGACACCTTTCCTATTCTACAGGCTGATATTATGTTCTGTTAATTATATCCTTTGTTATACAAAAAGCTTCTCAGTTCTGGAGATTTCAATTACTGATTGTTTCCTTTAATGTCTACGCTACTGAGGCTATGTTCAAAATTCTATTTATATTGTTGCCCTTATGTTAAGGCCTTTAATTTGTTTGGATTTCAGTTTTGTGCATAGAGATAAATATGGATCTATTTTCATTCTTCTACATGATAATGTCTAATTAATTCTTAAAGGGAGAAACTGACAGTCAAAATGTTGGGCTCATGGCAAATCTCAGGGGGGGGCTGCAAGGCACCCCACTAATTCGGCCAAGATAAGAGAGGTTCTCCAGGGGCCAGTTAAAATCTGTGTTCCTTAAATGATTAATAGAAGTTTACAAGCATTTTTACCCAACCTCTAAAGGTCAGCAGACAGCAGTAGTCATGGCCTACATAGGACAGGCAACATCAGATATAAAAAAAGATACAGCAAATAGATGGGTTAAAAGATTATACTTAGTAAAGATTTGGAAAAAATAATGTTAAACAAGGGACAGAAAAAGAAAAATGAGAGAGAGAGAGAGGCGGAAAAAAAAAAAGAGAGAGACAGGACTCAGACAGATAAGGAGCGAGCCTGGGCAACAGAAGATCAAAGACAAATGAAGAGGGACACTGGAACTGAGTAAAGAATATGAACTGGACACCTTACAAACTATAAATTTGGAAAAAAGACAAATAAATGACTCGTTCCTCCCTGGTCACTTCTGAATGTATGACCAACGCCTTTTGTTGACCAAACGAGGGACTTTTGCTTTCGATGCTGTTTTCGGTTCTGCAGGAGATACAGGCTGCTTGTCTACCTCTGCCTCTACCACGCCCTCCTCACCGGGATGACCACCTCTCCCTGCCATCACTGCTGAAAAAATCCTCACCTCCTAGCAACTGCCTTGATGCTGTGCTTGCTCTAAAGCCTGCATGAGCCCTAACTGCTCACTTTACAGTCTTGCTCCCCTCACCCATGTCAGACCGCGATACAGCAGTCAAATGCTACCACAGATGCCCTCCTGTGACAGACTACTGCTCCTGTGCTGGGCTGACGTCGATGGACTAAGGATCCTGCCAGCATCTGCATAAAGGACAGGTGAATGGCAAAATGGCAGACTAAGCTGTGCCAGGCAGAGCCGAAAATGAGGGCGAAGCTTGCCTGGGGCACAAGGCTGACGGTCCAAGCTGAGCAGGCACACAAGACTGAAGGTAAGCGGAAGGCGGGGGCAGCATTGGTGGACAGGAAGCAAATGATCTAGGCCAGTAGCCTCCCTTCAGAGATGGCGGCCCGACCAGAAAGCTGAACTTATGGCTTTGATACAAGCTCTACAGATGGCAGAGGGAACGTCTATACTAACAGCAGGTATGCTTTTACCCTCACCTGTATACACAAAGCAATATATATTTGCAGAAATTTTGAGCCTCCAGGAGGCCACACATTTGCCAAAGAAGATAGCCATCATACATTGACCAAGATTGAGACACCCAATATGATGGCTAAGAAGATCATAAAAAAAAAATCATCCTAAGGTTGGGGATGCCCAAGATAATCATGTCCCATAATAGACCTGCCTTTGTTGCCCAGGTAAGTTAGGGTGTGGCCAAGATATTGGGGATCAATTGGAAATTAAGCTTACCAACCCCAAAGCTCAGGTCAGATAGATAAGATAAATAAAATTCTAAAAAACAAATTGACATAATTGGCCCTGGAGACCAGCAAAAATGACTGGACAGACCTCCCTCCCTCCTGTCCTGTTCTGGGTTCAAAACACCCCGGCATCGTTGCCACTAGTTCTGCTGCCTGGCTAGTTAGCTGCCGCTCATGTATTTGCTGAGAATGGCTGACCTTGATGATGGAATCCTGAGCTCAAGGCTTACACAGGGCAGGCACATCTGCTATAAGATGGGCTTACATCACCTTTAAGGCTCTTCTTTCCTAAAGTCAGAAACCCACAGGGCTCTGCTCATTTTTTAATGTCTTTTAAAGCACAATATCACACAGCAGAAGCAAAAGGCAATTCTGTTCTCTTCCTCCTCTGTGTGTCTGGGACAGATTGACAGGAATTATTTTGTACTGTTTAAGACTTTTCCAGATCAGACCGTTTTGTGCAGATAACTGCAGAGATAAGCAAACACACCTAAAGCCTCCTTACCTCTTGACAGGTTTTGTTTTTCTAAAGCCTGGGTATTTATGTCCTCATTGGCTGTCCTCTGGCTTTAGGGCTTTTTTTTGTTTTAAACATTTGTCATCCTGTATTGCATTTTCTCTCATTGTTTGTTAAAGTTCTCACAATGGACACAACCCTGTACATTTGGATAAAGCTGATGCTACAGGATGCAATGGAAACCCGTAAATGCCATGTGGTGCCAGCTGGACCAAAACTGACCTCTCCGGCACATTCTCTGGAGTTGAGGATCAACACTCCCGGTGTCTACAGTAAAAGAGATTTGTCTTCATAATACTGAACTTGTCTCTTATGAAAAGGCATGTGTTTCTTAGGGCTGAGTTAAGCTCTTCGTAGTCAATAGACTATTATTGCCACAGTGTTGGGTGCTATTCTCGGGTCTACAGTGGTTCACAATGTCTACCATATAGTTAATTTCAAGCCTCATTCAGACAATTTTGCCAAGAGCTATTCTGCACACCCTAGAGGTGTTCTACTATCTTCTCAACAAGGATAGTTTAAAGGATGGTTTATAAACCGCCTGGTACAATTTATAAAAGACAGACTTTCAGCTATCCAAACCTTGGTCCTCACTCAGCAATATCATCAGCTTAAACAATATGATCCAGAACATGTTAAAAATGCCCGCTAGTTGAATAAATGATTTTATTCAAATTCACAAAAAGAAATGGGGGGATGAAAGACCCCTACCTAGCAGCATTAAGTTAGCAGCAGCAATAACGCTATTTTACAAGGCTTAAAGTTTGAGTAGTATAACTAAAAGCTAAGACAGGGGAGTTTAATTTAGAGATAAGGGCTGTGGTCAGCTTAGGGGCAGGGGCGCTGAGCAAGGCAAGATATCTCTGGTCAACCATCCGGACTGTCAGCAGGGGACTTGGGGTCCAAAGGAAGAATGACACCCTAGATAGGCCAGAATAGCATGTATATCTGATTTCTTGGAAACCACGAAATTGTACTCAGTTTGAACCCGAGCCTTGTTTGAATTGCCCAATCAGAACCCTGTAACTATGCATCTCGCTTCTGTTCCCACGCTTCTGCTTCCCTACCCTATAAAAAACCCACTGTTCCAACCTGAAGGTGCGCAAGTCCTCCAAAAGACTTGTTGCCCGCAGGTACCTGTGTTAACTCAATAAACCTCTTGCTGTTGCAGCCGTATGAGTGGCCTCGCTGTTCTTTGGGAGGGTCTCCCCAGACTGAAAGGCAGCCCACCTTGGGGGTCTTTCAGTTTTAAAACCATGACAATGTTCAAATGTGATTTCAAACCCATAACCCCAAGCTTTAAGGTTTCTGTGACTGTCACCGATGCAGAAAATGTCAGACTGTGCAGAAAGGCATCCATAAACCACCTAGCAAAGCACGATGGTTTTGATCACAGGCAGACGAAGGTTCGGGTCATTGAGGAGATGGCGTCATCACCATGATGGCATGGCGCAAATCAGGCCGTGCAGCGGGTAGCCAAGCTCTGCTTCCTTTCGGCATATCTTTCTTCCGAAACACATCTTCTAGGGCTTCCCAAAGGCTTTCCATAAAACTTCTCATAACACTTAAACCCACGCATTTATAGTGGCTGTAAAGAAGATCATCAAAACTAAAACAGCAAACTCATATCTCAATCGAGTGCACCATCTTTATGAGCGAAAATAGTCCATTCAACTTAAAAAGCAGAGAGAGAGCCGGGCGATGGTGGCGCACGCCTTTAATCCCAGCACTCGGGAGGCAGAAGCAGCGGATCTCTGTGAGTTCGAGACCAGCCTGGTCTACAAAGCTAGCTCCAGGACAGGCTCCAAAGCCACAGAGAAACCCTGTCTCGAAAAACCAAAATAAATAAATAAATAAATAGCAGAGAGAGATTAGTGCAGAGTAAAGGAATAGCTGTAATTTGAGTTTTGTGTACTAGCTACACATCTACCACACAACCAATTTCCATTAAGTTAGCAACAACAACTAACATTGCTGTTAACAACTTTGTATGCTGATACTAAGTTCTCTAAGAAGACTTTTTCATATATTCTTTTCAACAACAAAAAGTTAAGAGAGTGACTTTGGGGCCGGGGTGGTGCTCAGTGGAGGAAGTGTTTGCTGTACAAGCCTGAGGACTTTGGATCCCCAGAGTCTGTGCTGGGCATGTGAAGCAAGCAGATCTCTGGGCTCCAAGTTCACTGAGAGATCTTATCTCAAAACAGAAGGTAGAAGACTACTGAGGAGGACACCCAGTGCTGGCCTCTGGCTTCTACAGGCGTGCACACGCACACATCACATGTGCATACACCTGCATTAACATGTTGACACATAAGAGCATGCACGCACGCACACACACACACACACACTCACTCTCTGTCACACACACATTTGGAAGCTACCACCATTGACTCTCTTCTCTTGTATCCTTTCTCTGTCCTTACATCAAGCATCTCTGGCTACATGAGCAGCGATGCTCCCATCAGTACCACATTTAGAGGGGTAGAGTTGGGTTTTACTACATCTGCTCTCTATTCTCTGACTACTTAAATCTTTATGACTGACTTGTGGAAGGGGAATTTCAGCCTGTCCTGTCACAGTTGCTACACACACACACACACACACACACACACACACACACACACACACAGAATATTGAGATGCTCCTTGCCTTAGGGTTTCGGTTGCTTTCAAGAGACACCAGGACCATGGCTACTCTTAAAAGGAAAACATTTGACTGGGGTGAATCACTTACAGTTTCAGAGGTTCAGTCAATTATCATCATGTTAGGGAGCATGGTAGCATGCAGACAGACGTGGTGCTGGAGCTACGTCTTGCAGGCAATAGCAAGTATCCTGAGCAAAGGAAGCCTTAAAACCCACCCCCACATTGACACACTACCTCCAAAAGGCCACACACACTCCAAGAAAGCCACGCCTCCTAATAGTGCCACTCCCTGTGAGATTAAGGGGGCCAATTACATTCAAACTACCACCATTCTTTTTTTTGTTTTGTTTTTGTTTTTGTTTTTTCGAGACAGAAAAACAGGTTTTGGAGCCTGTCCTGGA
Source organism: Microtus pennsylvanicus (assembly GCF_037038515.1). Lineage (NCBI taxonomy): Eukaryota > Metazoa > Chordata > Mammalia > Rodentia > Cricetidae > Microtus > Microtus pennsylvanicus. Next base: position 43,699,806 of record NC_134589.1, read on the forward strand.
ACTAGCTCTTGTAGACCAGGCTGGTCTCGAACTCACAGAGATCCGCCTGCCTCTGCCTCCCGAGTGCTGGGATTAAAGGTGTGCGCCACCACCGCCCGGCTAAACTACCACCATTCTTATGGTCAATATATCACAAGGTTCTTATGGTCAATATATCATAAGGGCCACACAAACACTCACAGAAACATAATTGTACCAAAAAAAAATGAATCCCATTATGTGTCATTTAAATCTCAATAAAAGTGAAAGAAACATGTCTCTGGGTTTACTGAGATTCTTTAAATGAATGCAGCCTACAGACACAGTTTAAATGGCAGAGGGCCCTTTCAAGGCAGCACCCTGATGAAAGGGGACCTTGTTGGTTTAGAGAGACTGATAGCTGGCTGAGGCATAATGGCTTTGGGTCTGGAAGCACTGGAAGAAACAGCAGCACTCTTTCTGAGACACCAAGTGTCTTAACCTTCCATTTTAAACTCCTTTTGTGGGCCCTGCCTGGTGCCCTGGGATGTAATCATGGTTCCCCCCAGCTTCCTCAGGCAAGTGACCACATTCAGATGTTGCCCATATTTCTGAGCAATTTCTTTTTTGGGACTTACCTTTGTGTCAGGATAGATCAATGTTCCATAACTGTAGTAGAAGGTCACTTGTTTGTTCCCGGCTGCCCAGACTCAAAATAACCACCCAGAAACTGTATTAATTAAATCACTGTTTGGCCAATCATTTAAGCATATTGCTAGCTAGCTCTTACATCTAGAATTAACCCATTTCCATTATTTTATATTTTATCATGAGGATCATGGCCTACTGAGAAGGTTCCAGCTGGTTGCTCCATGGCTTCTCACTGACTCTGCCTTCTTTCTCCCAGCATTCAGTTTAGTTTTTCCTGCCTAGCTCTACTCTGCCCTATCACAAGCCAATGCAGTTTCTTTATTTATTAACCAATAAAGGTAACACATATACAGGACTTCCCACACCATTTCTCCTTTTCTGTTTAAATAAAAAGAAAGGTTTTAACTTTAACATAGTAAAATTACATATAACAAGACAGATATTAAGCAATAATTACAGTTACAAGATTTATATTGTATTATATTTATATTTATATCTAATTTATCTTTTATCGTAACTAAGAAAAGCTATAACTGTCTATCTATTATTCATCTCCTTCAAAGACTCCAGAAGGATATAATATTACCTAAGTAAACAGGATTTGCATTGTAAGCAACTTCCAAAATTCTAGAATTGACAGAGACATCTCGCTGCCTGGACAGTCACCCAAAGTTCTTCTGTACCGTTGGGGCATCCATCTTCAGTCTACAGCCCCATAATATCCAGCAGACTTTTCCACGAAGCAGGAAATTTCAAAAACAGTTCCACCTATATGGGCAGTTTGTCAGCCACTTTCTTCTGTGTCCTGTAGAATGTCTGGCAGACTCTTTCATGAAATAGAAACCCTGAAGTAGATGCTCTGTTGTGGAATATTATTGTAAGATGTGTTACATTTGTTTATGCTGTGAATGTTTGTTTAATGATGCCAGGATGTATTGCATTCTTTTTTAAAAAAATATTTATTTATTATATATACAATATTCTTTCTGCCTGTATGCCTGAAGTCCAGAAGAAGGCACCAGACCTCATTACATATGGCTGTGAGCCACCATGTGGTTGCTGGGAATTGAACTCAGGACCTTTGGAAGAGCAGGCAATGCTCTTAACTGCTGAGCCATCTCTCCAGCCCTGTCTTGCATTCTTTTATGTTGCATTTGTTTAACTCTGTGAAGCTGTGTTACTTTGCCTGCCTAAAACATCTGATTGGTCTAATAAGGAGCTGAATGGCCAATAGTGAGGCAGGAGAAAGGATAGGCAGGGCTGGCAGGCAGAATAAATAGAAGGAGAAATCTGTGAAGAGAGGATTGAGGAGCAAGAGAGGAAGAGAGGAGGACTCCAGGGGCTAGTTGCACAGCAAGTCACAGAGTAAGAAGTAAAGAAGGGGGCTGGAGAGATGGCTCAGTGGTTAAGAGCATTGCCTGCTCTTTCAAAGGTCCTGAGTTCAATTCCCAGCAACCACATGGTGGCTCACAACCATCTGTAATGAGGTCTGGTGCCGTCTTCTGACCTGCAGACATACACACAGAATATTGTATCCATAATGAATAAATAAATATTTAAAAAAAAAGAAGTAAAGAAGGGTATATAGAATAGAGAAAGATCAAAGCCCAGATGCAAGAGGTAGACAGGATAATTTAAGTTAAGAAAAACTGGCTAGAAATCAGCTAAGCTAAGGCCAGGTATTCATAAAAAAGAATAAACCTCTGTGTGTGATTATTTGGGAGCTGGATGGAGCCCCCCCCCAAAAAAAAGTAAGGAGAAAAAACAATCAAGCAAACAAAAACAACTACAAGTCTCTCCTTTTCTGCTTTTTCAAAGTATAGAAGGAATCAGCTGCCAGGGCGTCTGGGCTGGAAGGATCAGCAGCCTCTTCCCGATGTGTGGTGACTGGAAGGCACTCCGTCTGGCCTCCCAGTTTTCTGTTTTGTTTCAAATGAGAAGAAGGACACCGCAGGCCCTCCTCTTCTCTTCTACCCCTTAGATTCAAACTATGATTATAATTTAAGAACTTTAAAAATATATCTATGAGTGTTTTTCCTGCATGCATGTCTGTATAACACTTGCATGCCCGGTGCCTGAGGAAGCAGAAGGCACCAATCTCCCTGGTGCTAGAGTTAGAGACGGTGTGAGTCACCATGTGGTGCTGGGATCCACTCCTAGTCTTCCAGAGGAGCAGCCACTGCTCTTAACTAGATGGTGTGTGTGTGTGTGTGTGTATGTGTTATGGAGATAGGAGCTTCCAGGTCCTACTTTTTATGCAAATTGATTCCTTTACTGTTCATAGCAGTTCTAAGAACTAGCTGTGTTTTTGTGTCAGCCTGGAAGATAATAGTGAATTCTAGATTAACTAAATACTGGAGATCACAGAGTTAACATGCCCAAAGTCAGTGTTGAGCCCAAGTCGTCTGAATACAGTCAGTCCTGCCCGGGGGAGGGGGGGTAGGAGGGAATGGCTATTGGCATTGCTTAACATGGAGTTCCCAGGCTCCATCCTCAAAGAGTCTGACTCTTTAGGCCTCAAATAACAAGCAGGCCTGCATTTTAATTGCATATCCTGTGGACCACACTTTGAAAAACTCCCATCTTTTCTTCTAGCCAAGTCTTTCTTGTGCCTCTGATCTCTTTTCCCCAAGAAACTTGCTTTCGGAATGGACTGGCGTGTGCTCTCAAGTCAGACGTATGCCCTCTGGTGGTCAGAGACGAAAGATCAGGAGAGTAGCCAGCGGGATCCTTAGTCAACAGGACAAGTTCCAATATTTTAGAATTCCATTCAGCAATGATCCCCTGCCAAGGGTAAGCCAGTGTCACACACAATATACCTAACAGAAACGAGACTTCATATGGCAGATCTTCGAGGTGACTGTCTACTTTTTAACCCATAGATATATTCATTCCAAGGGACAGGTGGACAAATTGTATCTGATCCAGTTATTTGTATCTTACAACAGGTGGCTCTAGATTCTCGGACCTTCCCAGGCTGCAAAGAAATTTTGTTTTGTTTTGTTTTTTGCGACAAGGTCTCAGGTAGCTGGGCTGTCCTCCACCTCTAGGCTGGGATTACAAGCCTGTACCACCTCCCCAGACATAAATTTTTGTTTCCACTTTGAGACAGGCTAACCTGGAACTTAAGATCCTCCTGCCTCAGACTCCCAAAGTGCTGGAATTACAGGTGTGTGCTGTCTCGCCTGCCTTCACATCAGTCTTAAATCATTCACCTTGAAAAGAAACAGCGACAAATATCAATGAAGTCGAGGAACAAGATATGGACTAGCTCTGAGTTCTCTGTGACCTGCGGACCTCCAAGCCACACCATACTGTGAGTGCAGATATAAGTCAGCAATGCAGAAAATCTGTCCACAGTGCCTGCTGAGATTCACCCAGTGATCCCGTTCCTGTGCTTCTCCCAAACAGCTATGGTTCCTTGTGAACTTGAAACTCAGATGAGACCGTTTCTACCAATGCTGTGAATGAAAACAGACGCAAAGTGGGGAGTGCCAAGTCAGTGGTTCTCACATGTGGGGGGTCGAGTGACCCTTTCACAGGGGTCACATGTCAACTGTCCTGCATGTCAGATGTGTGTACTACAATTCATAACAGTAGCAACATTACAGTTATAAAGTAGCAACGAAATAATTTTATGGTTGGGAGTACAACATAAGGAACTGTATTAAAGGGCAGAAGCATTAGGAAGGTCAGGAAGCACTGGCTGAAGTGAATAGCGGCACGAGAAGAGCACTTTTACAGAGAGCAGGGTATTGGCCAGCAAGGAGAGTAAACATAGCCCAGCTTCACGCAACATGGCAAAGCTCGCGCACACAGCTGTGAGAGAAACGAGGCCAACGCTGAAGAGTCAATCTGTGTGTGACAGGCATGTAAAATACCAACGGCTAAAATGAATCTACAAGGCCAGAACGGACTAGGAGCTGGCTGTGAGCGGACAGACTGGATGTACCTCAGAGGGCTCAGCAGGGCATGCTGGGTAAGCTCCACGAACTGATCTCAGAATAGTTCATAAAGATCTCATCGGAGCCGGGTGGTGGTGGCGCATGCCTTTAATCCCAGCACTCTAGAGGCAGAGGCAGGTGGATCTCTGTGAGTTCAAGACCAGCCTGGTCCACAAGAGCTAGTTCCAGGACAGGCTCCAAAGCCACAGAGAAACCCTGTCTCGAAAAAAAAAAAAAAAGAAAGAAAGAAAGAAAAAATGTCTTGGTGGGAGGTGGGTGTGGTGGTACACATCTGTAATCCCAACACTTAGGGTACGAAGGCAGGAGGATTGTGAGTTCGACTCACATCTGATCCTGTCTCAAATATCCACCACCAAGTCAAGCAAACAAACAAAAACTCCTCTGTGTAGGGCAATGCTCAGGACCCCCTTACATCAGTTAAAGTCCAGATTTCCTGCTCAAAGCCAACCACAAACGGGCTGTCCTGAAGATGATAGAAACACTACCGCACTGGCTGTGAAACACAGCAGGAGAGAGAGGCATCTGCCCAGAGTCTGTGGGAAGAAAAGCCAGGGCGCTAACATCATGCCAGTGTCAGAGGTGGGCACACTAGTCCTGCAGGGAATGCCTGGCCAAGGGGTTAGTTAATCAGAACTGTTCAGCTGTGATACAGAGCAATCAAAGCGAGAAGCCCAAAATAGGCACCACGCACTCAAGACCAACCTGCTACAAAAACCAAGTCAGCAAAGAAGCAAATGCCATTTGGTCCTGGTAGTTCAAGCCTGAAACCTTAGCACTCAGGATGCTGAAGCAGGGGGATTCCTGTGAGTCTGAAATCATCCTAAGCTACCTGGTGAGATCCTCCCTCACAAATGACACAAATGCCATGACAGGGAGAGAGACATGCAGTGAATGAGAAAGTTCATAGCCCAGCTGCGACAGTCATTAGGACAAGCGTAAAAGATGTTTCCAAATGGAGGTGAATTTAAAATAATGCTGAGGACCAGTGAGGACCAATGGGAAGATGTTCATTTGTAGACCCAGCATTTGATCCCAATGGAAAGATGACAGATTAATCCATGATAGACAGAGAGATCATTTAAAATGACCAGAATATGTGAAAGAAGGAATTGAATCTGAATAATAATGAGAGGTTATGGAGGAATAGATGCATCTAGAAAAAAAAAACCTAGGGCACTGGGGAGCTGCTCAGTCGAGGGAGTGCTTGCCTTGTGTACTGTGGGGCAATATTAGACAGGCCACATATTTCTGCACTGTATTGGTGGCCAGGAGTTCAAGCCACAGTCGCACCTGAGGTGGTCACAAAAACACTTACAGACTGGCTGCCGCCTGAGTCAGGATATGCTGATGTTGTTCTGCTCCCTTCTTTGTAAATATGGGGAACACCTGGAAAGAGGTGTTAATCCAAGCTAGTGACAGAGCTGCAGACATGACTTTAGTCCAGCTACCCCGGAAACAGAACGCTAATGAACTTCCCCCTCAGTTTTCCTTTGGAGATAAAAGCTGTTTGGAGAATAAATGTGGGTGATCTTGGATTTGAATGAACCCTGAGACTCCCTTCCGATATTGCTGTGTGAACTGTGTCTCAATTATTCCCACAAAGGATAGTTTGTGTTGGGGTTGGACCCCAACAGTGTACATAAGGACTGAAGTTCAAATACCTACCACCTATGTTTAAAAAAACAAAACTGGGCATTTCAATGGGTGTCTGTAACCCCAGCACCGGTGTGTGTGCGGGAGATGGGAGATGGAGACGGGGGATCCCTAGAGCTCATTGGTCAACCAGCTACCCAAATTAAAGAGTTCCTCACTTAATGCAAGAGAGTGTCATAAAAAATGAGGTGCCAGTTGTAGCGATGCACCTTCTCCAGAATTCAGGACATAGAGGCCAGCTTGGTCCACATAGCAAGCTCCAAGTCAGCCAGAGCTACATAGTGAGACTCTATCTCAAAAAGAAAAGAAAAAACAAATTTAGGAAACTGAAATGGGCTGGGTGGTAGTGGCGCAGGCCTTTAATCTCAGCACTCAGGAGGCTGAGACAGGCAGATCTCGAGTTCGAGGCCAGCCTGGTATACAAGAACTAGTTCCAGGACAGGCTCCAAAGCTACAGAGAAACCCTGTCTCGAAAAACAAAAGAGTAGAAAAATAAACAAATGAGGAGGAACAAAATGGAGGGGGACAGTAGACATGGACATGTGGCCTCAAGCGTACTTGCTTATACCGTGTACAGGAACACACAACACACACAATTCAGAGTGCAGGAATAGTGGCCAGGGTGTAACTCCAGAATAGAGTGCTTTTCTATCATGTTCCAGGCCCTGGGTCAACCACTCAGCACCACACACAAAAAGATGGGACTAGAGGGCCAGAGACAGAGAATTACAAGTGAGAGAAACAAAGTAGGATTATACATTACAGCTAGGCAGTGGATTACAGCTGGGCGGTGGTGGTGCGTGCCTGCAATTCCAGCCTTGGGAGGCAGAGGCAGGTGGGTCTCTGTGAGTTCGAGGTCAGCCTGGTCTACAAACCAAGCTTCAGGCCAGGCAGGATTACATTGGAGACCCTGTCTCAAAACAAACAATCAGAGAAAAGATATGAAGTCAAAGCAGCCAAATGTCTATACCTTCGGCTGATCTTATCCTGGAAGGCATGGAATGGGGATTGCTGGGGCTCCTTGATCTCTAGAAAGTCAGAAAGTCACAGAAGCCTCTCTGTCTCTTTGTGTCTGTCTCTGAACCTCCTCTCCAGAACGTCCCCACAAGTGACTCTGTACAATGAAGCACACAACCCCAGCTGCTACTGGAAAAGACCCAACAATGAGAAATGAAGTTAACACTGACGTCAGTAGGGCAGGATGGAAACAGCCTCCATCTTAGAAACATCCCTGGAGGGCTCAAGCTCAAACTTACCCTTGTGGTATTAAAATAATTAGATAATTTTCTTCGTTTCTTAATGTCTAAGGCACTTTGCAGTAACTGATGAAATAGGGCTGGAGAAATTGAGGGGAAGGGCACAGAACTTTGGAGAAAGGAATTTGAAAGATTAAGCCAAAGACTGGATCCAATGGTGAGAAAGAGAGTGGTTCAGAATGGGTTCCCAAGGAGATAGGTTATTTGTGCCTATCATCCCAGCCCTTGGGAAGCAGAGGTAGGAGGATCAGAAATTCAAAGTTAGCCAGTGGTGGCTCATATCTTTAATCCCAGCACTCAGGAGGCAAAGGCAGACAGATCTCTGTGAGTTCAAGACCAGCCTGGTCTATGGAGCGAGTTCCAGGACAGCCAGGACTACATGGAGAAACCTTGTCTTGAAAAAACAAAAACGGGGGCTGGAGAGATGGCTCAGAGGTTAAGAGCACTGGCTGCTCTTCCAGAGGTCCTGAGTTAAATTCCCAGCAACCACATGGTGGCTCACAAACATCTGTAATGAGATCTGGTGCCCTCCTCTGGCATGCGGGCATACATGGAGGCAGAATGTTGTTTACATAATAAATAAATCTGAAAAAAAATTAAATTAAAGAAAAAAACAAAAACATGGTAAGTTTGGGATCTCTTTATCCTGATGCATTTATTGTTAATTTGGAAACTGAAATTTAACTGGGTGTCCAATGTTCTCCTGCAGTCAGGCAGGCCTAAGGAAGAAGCGATCAGCCTCTGCTTGTCAGAAGTAGAGAGCGGATTGTGTCATCCTAGACACCCATTCCCTATATCAGCTTTAGGGATCCTAGCAGGAGGAATGGGCCAGCCTGCAGCACTGAAAATTCTGTGAGGTACCTCGGAACTGGACCGCTCGAAAGCCCGTCTCAAATGAAGGAAGCCAGCTTCGGAGTTCTCTGGCCAACGGGCATCTAGCTCTCTATGCCTTGAAAGCAGAAGATGATCTCAGAAATTTGAGATGTCTCCCAAAATCTCCGCTACTGCCTGGGCCTCCTAGCCTTTTCAGAATCAGCCAGGTCCCCGCTCTCCTTCCTGTTTAAAGAAGTAGAAAGGGACAGGGGAGAAAAGGTCCCCCAGAGCAGGCTCTTGTGGGGGAGGTGGGAGCTGACTGAGTGCTGACGGGCCCTTTGCTTTGTACCTTTCCTGCTGTGTCCAACAGAAGTGCGGCTCAGCTGCCGGGCTAGCCCCATTGTCCTCTCCACAATGTGCTGAGTCCAAGGGCTTCCCTGGCCCCATGGCCTCACTCCCCTACCCCTGGGCCCAGAGGCAAGGCCAGGGCGACAAACCACCCACAAAATTCAGTTGAACACCAACCATCCCTAGCATGTGGCCAAAGTGTCAAGAGGTCCAAGTTTTAAACTGTCCAGCTTACACTTTGGAGAGGGAGGATTGTCGTATTCGCCCTATGTCAATCATCGTCCCTATATCTAATAGTTCATCTCACTGAACAGTTGTCTTACTTGCTTGTGCAATGAACGTGTGGGCTCAGAAGACATTTCAAAATCCATGTCTCGCCGGGCAGTGGTGGCGCACGCCTTTAATCCCAGCACTCGGGAGGCAGAGGCAGGCGGATCTTTGTGAGTTCGAGACCAGCCTGGTCTACAAGAGCTAGTTCCAGGACAGGCTCCACAACCACAGAGAAACCCTGTCTCAAAAACCCCACAAAAAACAAACAAACAAACAAACAAACAAACAAACAAATAAAAAACCATGTCTCTGATAGACAGGATTAGGGGTAGGGGTTAGGGTTAGTGTTAGAAAACCAGCCTAGCAAGTGCTGGGGATGGATCATGCTCAGGTCTCTTGGGTTCCATCCCCAATGCTCATGAACACATACATACACACACAGAGAGAAGGGTGTAGGGGGAAGCTGATCAAAGACCCTGGGGTGTGTGATAGAATTTACTACAGATAATAAAGAAAACTACTGGGAAATGAAAACTGAATAAATGTGCTCTTTCCCAGCTCAAAGAAAGCATTTATCTGACTCGTTTTTTCCTAAAGTCTGTTGCCTGTTTCCACTTGTCTCTGTGAGACCCTAGCATAAGGTGGGATCTTTTTTTTTTTTTTTTTTTTTGGTTTTTCGAGACAGGATTTCTCTGTAGCTTTGGAGCCTGTCCTGGAACTAGCTCTTGTAGACCAGGCTGGCCTCGAACTCACAGAGATCCGCCTGCCTCTGCCTCCCGAGTGCTGGGATTAAAGGCGTGGGCCACCACCGCCCGGCAAGGTGGACTCTTATTTGACACAATTAATGAAACAGTTATGATTTGGTGAGTCTTGAGTACCTAACACTGCCTTGATCCCTTCACCTTCCTTATCTGACAGCTGTAGGTGGCCAGCAATGATCATTCAATGGCAGGCACCAGACCAGAGAGGAAAAAGAGAGGTGACTTTGCTTACAATCTAGTCTTCTCGTTCCTCAGTCTACTCACCTGTGAAATAATTGCAGTGCTGACCTCTTCATGGGGCTGACTAAGGATCGAGAATGAACGGTCAGATTCACGGTCAACGTTATATATGCTATAGTCCCTAAGGAGGAACGGGAAATTGTGATTCCCAGCCTGGAATGGTCAACGTTATATATACCATAGTCACTAAGGATGGACAGGAAATTGTGATGCCTGGTCTGGGACAAGATTGCAAGCTGGTTTCATATGTTTCTACTCCTTGGATAGCCTGTGCTCAAACTTCCCCAGAAAGAAATGGGACTGGGACCTGGAGCTTTGATGTCTTGTTTGAAGCAGACAGACAAGGCAGAGTCTCAGACAAGGAGGGAGAAGAAGGAATGTGCCACACCTCTGTGAAGTCACACGGGGAGGCTGGAGGTGTGGCTCAGGGTCAAGTGCTTGTCTGACGTGTAGAGGCCCTGGGTTTGATTCCCAGCACTGTAAAAGAAACAATAGCATCTCAAAGCCCCATATTAGGTTATTTTGAAAGCTTGGTAATTATCACAAGAGACCTCAAAATCCTCAAGTTTCCGGGACATACGGTGATAGAAGAAAATGAGTGTGCTCAGGTTGAGGGTGGCAGCTTAGGCTGCCTGTAACGCTAGGAACCACTTGGTGAACATGGCAATGGCCTGCTCGCTGACCCCACGATCTCTCATGCAATAGTTGTTCATGTGCTGAGCTTTTCCTTCCTTCCTTCCTTCCTTCCTTCCTTCCTTCCTTCCTTCCTTCCTTCCTTCCTTCCTTCCTTCCCTTCTTTTGAGATAGGCTTTCTATGTGTAACAGTCCTAACTAGCTCTTGTGAACCAGGCTGGCCTCAAACTCAGAGATCTGTCTGCCTCTGCCTCCCAAGTGCTGGGATTAAAGGCATGCGCCACCACCACCACCGTCTGGCTTCAGTGTTTAGTTTTGTAAGAATACTTCCACTTTATTTATTTATTTTATCTTATTTTTTGAGACAGGGTCTCACTATGCAGCCCTGGCTGTTCTGGAACTCCCCCTGTAAACCAGCCTAGCCTCGAAACTCAGAGATCCGCCTGCCTCTGCCTCCCAAGTGCTGAGATTAAAGATGTGCACCACCACATCCAGTTTTACGTTCATATTCATGGAAAAATATATGTGGTCCATTTCTTTTTTTTAAAATATTTATTTATTATTTATTATGTATACAATAGTCTATCTGTGTGTATGCCGAAGGCCAGAAGAGGGCACCAGACCTTATTACAGATGGTTGTGAGCCACCATGTGGTTGCTGGGAATTGAACTCAGGACCTTTGGAATAGCAGGCAATACTCTTACCCACTGAGCCATCTCTCCAGCCCCTATGTGGTCCATTTCTGTGTGTTTGGTAGAACCTATCAAGATCGTAGGGAGAACCTAGGCAGAATAGGATAGGGACAAACATTCACTACAGAGTGCTTCTGTCCTCAACTCCCAACTGCTCAGAGAAGACCTCTCGGACAGCCAGTTCTGCCCAACAGCAGGGCCTCTGCACTTCTGTAATCCTAAACAAAGATCGGAGTAGACCCCACCCAGTAGACTGAGCCACTAAAGCTCTGAGGATCAGGAGAGACAAAGAGAGAGGGAAAACAGAGTGCTGACAGAGCCATTGGATGTCAGCTGCAGGACTATAAAGAGGGGATTCATAGCGGATGTGACAACAGATGGAGACCCAGACTGTGCAGAGGGAGCTGGGTGAGTAAGGCTTTCACGGTATCTTTGAGGAAGAGCCAGTTGTCTCCTGCCTAGAGGTTAGAGCCTTTAAAGGTGGGGAGAAGTGGAGAACTTTGGTCAGTGGACAGTTTCAGTTGCTACCTTGAAGAGTCACCTATATGGCAATAACCGCTTCCCTTTGGGCACATGGAGGTGCAATGGGTAGGAGATGCGGATTATTTGGATGCTCCACAGCTTTGGTGTGGTGCTATATCAATCACCCAGGAATTGCCAGCCCTGCTATTGAGATGCTCACCCAGTATAGAGTCAATAGCAACACAGATGAGTATTGTGAGAAGTTTTGGGAAGTGAGGGAGAAGTCAAAATCTGCAGACTGGAGAAGACAGAAAGGTAGGAGACAGAGGAGAAGATGAACATGCAGAATAGCAGGTCAATTTTGGTGCTTGGAAGACCACAGAAGATTCAAGTAGAGGTTGCCTTTTAATTGCGGCAGGTAAGGTGGGGAATTCTGATCCTACTGCCTGAATGACTAGATACACGGAGTATAGACATTTGTCAGAAAATTGATATTAGGATACGTTAGACCCAGGCAATGTTGTTTCTGAAGGCAAGCAGGTCAGAAGGTACATTTATCAAGAGGTCCAATGCCTTTGCAGTCCTTCATCTGCATTCCTGGTATAATTTTACAGTGACTACATGCAAAAGGTTTGTTGTTGGAAAACCTGAGGTTTGGGTAATAGCACCAGAATAGAATAGAGCCAGAATCCTGAAAAAAATCTGGGACTTCAAGCCTCTTTTCCTTTTTCTTGTGCCTTCTTACCTCACTACCCCCATCCTGAAAGTCTTATCATTGATGTTATATCTTCCAGAAACTCTTCCAACCACCAAGATGGCTCAGACTAACCCCATGCCAGGGTCCTTGGGGCCATGGAAGGTAAGCTGATCCAATAACATGGAAAATGGAAAGATCCAACAGGCAGGGCTGAGGTGCTGCCGCATGGTAGCTGCCAGGTCGTGCTTGCTCCCTGACAGTGCCCATCCAACAAAAACCTGTTCTGGAGGAGGAAGGCTTCCAGGATGGGTGCCCCTGGATGTCCATGATGGGTGGGAAATGGTACTTGTCTTGGCCAATTCAGACTTGCCGCAAGATCCCAAACAAGCCATGGGATTCTGGCCTCCCTACGCAGTCTGAGGTTGAGCTGAAGTGCCAGATCCCAGGCCTCTCACTATTTCCCTAACGTCGGACAGCTCTGAGGCAAGTTCACAGTTTTGGGAGCTTGCCAGATAAGGAAGCAAGTTCTAGTTGAAAAGACAAAAGATTTATTACAACCCCTTTATACTTTAGAAGCAAAGAAATAATCCTCAGGGTACTTTTAGGGAGTCCCAGAATCCTGGCCTCTGGGTCCTAAGGGTGCAGGACACTTGGTGGAATCAGGAGCTCACAAGGCCTTGGTCTGGTCAATTGATCTCTCCATTATCCCTGAAAGACCGTTCTTCTCATAAACTGCCTGAACATGTCACTGAGCAGCGGGGCTTATTCAAACCCCTTTTTGCCTTGTCTATACTGGCCTTATTAGGTATTCTAGACTGTGGCTAGTGATGAAAAAAAGTACAGGATAGCTGGGTGGTGGTGCACACACCTTTAATCCCAGCACCTGGGAGGCAGAGGCAAGCAGATCTCTTTGAGTTTGAGGCCAGCCTGGTCTACAAGAGCTAGTTCCAGGACAGGCTCCAAAGCTACAGAGAAACCCTGTCTCGAAAAACCCAAAGGAAAAAACATTACAGGATAAATACAAGCTCTTAACTTGCACCTCTTTTTTTTTTTTTTTCCCAAGACAGGGTTTCTCTGTGGCTTTGGAGCCTGTCCTGGAACTAGCTCTTGTAGACCAGGCTGGTCTCGAACTCAGAGATCCACCTGCCTCTGCCTCCCGAGTGCTGGGATTAAAGGCGTGCGCCACCACCGCCCGGCTGCACCTCTTTTCTTATTAGTGTACTTGGTTCTCTTTCTTGTTCCATTTCAATCCATTTCAGATAACCATCTATGATCAGGAAAACTTCCAGGGCAAGAGGATGGAGTTCACTAGTTCCTGCCCAAATGTCTCCGAGCGTAGTTTTGATAATGTCCGATCCCTCAAGGTGGAGTGTGGCGCGTGAGTATGGGCACCAACAGAGCTGACAGGCCTTTTTCAAGTCTCTTTAGACATGATACCATGAGTAAGGATATAGGAAATTGTTCCCCAGAAGTTAATCACTTCTTAGAGGCATCTTATTTCCTAAAGGAAATTGTTCCATGCTTAATTAAGTAACTCAAAGCTAGGAATGATGATGTTCATATCTTGGTAATATACTTGCATCAGGGCAGGACAATGACAGTAAATTGAATCTGTGCTTTGGAAGTGCATAGGCCACGCCTTTCGATTCCTTCACAACAGGCACAGAAGCCTGTTTATCTTGCCCATAGAAAATAAGGAGAAGGGAATTATTCTTTCTTCCTTTTGATTTTTTTGAGACAGGGTTTGTGTACTCTTGACTGTCCTGGAACTAGCTCTGGCCTCTGCCTACCTCTGCCTCCAGAGTACTGGGATTAAAGGCATGCACCACCACCTGACTTGAAGGGAAATTCTTGTGAATGACAGAGTTTTTTTGTATGTTTGTTTTTTTGAGATAGGGTTTCTCCGTAGCTTTGGAGCCTGTCTTGTACACCAGGCTAGCCTCAAACTCACAGAGATCCACCTGCCTTTGCCTCCCAAATGCTGGGATTAAAAGCTAGTGCCGCCACTACCACCTGGCTGAGCGAGAGATTTTATGACACAGATGTTTTGTCCCAGAGCAGACACTGTTAGTTAATTTCTCTATTAAAGGAATGAAATCCCAAGGATCTGAGAACACATTAGTTCTCAGTGTTCCAGAAATCTCTTGATTGTCAATCTTGGTGAGAGATTCTCTAGCAGGCCTAGGTGTGAACCTATACTAGTACTCTTGGTCCATGAAGAGTGGCTTTGATGTGACCAAGCTTCCACAAGCCGCTCGGTATCAAAACAGAAAACACTTTAAGACATCTTCAATATCTAAGATTCAGTGGTTAACAGCTTAACTAGAATGCTCCATTCAGGTAAAAATATGGAAAGCAAAAGGAAGAACCCTTAAAGTAACAAAGAAACAAGTACAGATACCCATCCCATCATGCTTTTGCTCTTAGAAAAAGGCTTACAAGATCTAGAGCCAAAGAAATGGTCAATGAGTCATCATCAATCTTAAGTCCAGGTCACTAGAATGAAAACAGCTTTGTTAAAATACACATTGCTAGGTAAAGAGAATCTTCAGTGAGTAATTTCAAATTACATTTACAAAACTGTTTGATCAAATTAGGAGCATTCATTACCTAGGGCTTTGTGACTGACTAGGTATTTTATCCCACTATGAACTCATCTAACAAGAGAGACCTTCTCTCCAAGGCCATATACCATTACCTATCTTTGGCAGCTGGATTGGTTATGAACATACCAGCTTCTGTGGACAACAGTTTATCCTGGAGAGAGGGGAATACCCTCGATGGGATGCCTGGAGTGGGAGCAATGCCTATCACATTGAGCGTCTCATGTCCTTCCGCCCTATCTGTTCAGCGGTGAGTCTCAAATTTTGACTTTTTTTTTTGCATGTGAGTGGGGTAAAGATGAGGTCGGACTGACATTTGTTTGCTTCTGTTGATTATGTTGAATGTAACAGGAAGGATGAAAGTAACGAGTAACACTGTTCCCTTCCTTTAAATCTATAACTTGATTTCCCCCCTTATGCTAAAAAGGGACTTCTTATACAGGCAGGAAGCACATACTCAGACCCAACGTGCTATAGGACAACCAGTGAGAAACCACTTACCCTGTAGTACAAAGTAAATTTATGGCCAGTTAAATTGCAATGTGTTAAGACTTCACTAAAGAAACAGGCTGATTTATCTCTAGTGCTAGTACTAGTACTAGCCTTTTGGGAACCTATTCTCTTTGCTCAGCCTAGATATAGTAGGGAAGGCCTTGGACTTTCCCCAAAGAAATGTGCCTTAAGTTGTAGAGTAGATGGGGGAGTGGAGGGAGGGTAAGTGGAGGGAATAGGAGGAGGGGAGAGAAAAAAAAATAAAACAAAAGAACCCAGGGTGATGCTTAAGTACATCTTCAGCAAGTAGAAACTGAATAGGCGGGTCTTCTAGTGTAGCTTATCTGCATTGGTAAGTAAATTTTGTTTTGTTATGTTTTTCAAGACAGGGTTTCTCTGTGGCTTTGGAGCCTGTCCTGGAACTCGCTCCTTAGACCAGGCTGGCCTCGAACTCACAGAGATCCTCCTGACTCTGCCTCCCAAGAGTGCTGGGATTAAAGGCGTGCGCCGCCACCACCACCTGGCAATAAGTAAAATTTTAACACCAGGCACTATTTAACAACGGATCAGGCTGCATTCTAAACTGAATCTGAAAATAAAACTTAAGTCTATTTTTAAAACGATGTAACATTCTTATGAGATATACTATGTGCAAATGGGGAAGAAACACTCCTAATCTGTTTCTAAGGACTGTAATTACTTCTTGCACTACTTTGGCCACATTTAAAATGAGTAATTTCCTTCTTTAAACATAGGCACCAAATCATTCTTTCAGTTCCTTAAATATCCAATTTTCCATTAAGCTCTCATTTAGGATATAGTTGAACTGGCCAAACTTGGTCATCTTTTCTAATTTTGAAAATACTTTTCTGTTGCCATTTTCTCAGTATTGACAAAAGTATCTGACATGACTTAAATACAGTTTTCTTTCAGCTCATGTCAGACAGAGAGCAAAGTGGCAGAAATATGTATTTAGAAAAATGTCAAAGGCAGATCACAGCAGCTGTCCAAAAAAAATAATTTTAGTACAGGAATAGGGTGTGCAGCTAAGCTACTGCTTGTTTCAGTGCCCAGTCTCCACATGCTTCCCCCTCCAACATGGTGACCCCAGCAGGAAGTGAATGCCCCCATCAGGCTGCACTTAGTCTCAGAGAGCTGGGCATGGTAATGTACATACTTCCAGCACCCAGAAAACTTGAAGACAGTCTTGAATATTAAGTTTTTTTAAGTTTAAACAGAAACAGACCAACAATTAATTTTTTTTTGAGACAGGGTTTCTTTGTGTAACAGTTCTGACTGTCCTGGAACTAATTCCTGTAGACCAGGCTGGCTTCAAACTCAAGAGATCCACTTGCATCTGAATCCTGAATCCTGAGATTAAAGGCATGCACCAAAACCTCCCCGCTGATTAGATTTCTATGGACAGAAAATGGTCCTGATATTGGGAATGACATTTGTCTGGGCCAGCTTTTAAAAACATTCTCTTTTGATTCTTCTCATGAAGTTAGATACGAATACCTCTGAACCTAAATCATGTACTTTATTGGGGAGGAAACAAAAATGCAAGTACACAGGCACTCAACAGTGTTTTATACACAGTGAGATCTTGCTGGGGCTGTAGATGAACAATTGTTCAGCATGGGTGAGGCCCTGGATTAGATTATGGACAGCAGTAACAAAAAACAGGTGACTATTATTTTTTAATGCATCTTTATTTTACACTTTAATGTGTAGCCCAGGCTGGCCTCAAACTGATCCTCCTGCCTCTTCCTCCTTCAGCAAATACTACTGACATTCACCACCAGAACCAGCTATTTTAGTCTTATATTGGTTAAGTTAAAAAATCATACCAGTAGATTTTGCCAGTAGGCAAGTGTTTCAATTTTTAGGAAAAAATAGCAATAGAATAACTACTAAGGTTTTACGTTCTGAGTTATAGAATCATAAAGAGTCTAAGATTACCATCTTTGAGAAAGAGAATTTTATTGGACGCCAGTGGGAGATCTGTGATGACTACCCTTCCTTGCAAGCCATGGGTTGGTTTAACAATGAAGTTGGTTCCATGAAGATACAATGTGGGGCGTAAGTACATGTGAATGTTAAGATGCCAAGGGTTTACTAGATTCCATACACTGGCACCCTAACTACTGGCATAATATTGCTGTAATTCTTTCTCCAGCTGCTTGTTCTGCTTTCTTTCACTAAGTACCTCTGCAAAAGCTTTTATAGACAACCAAACTTTTCACAATTAAAGCCAATCATTTGTAGTCATACTGCACTCAGTAAACAAAAATGACATGTTTTCTAATACTCCCACCCTGCAACCCAGTACCAGTTTGGGGGTCTATGTCAGGTTCTTAACCACATTTAATAATGTAATAATATTGAATATTTGAAATTTTCTAGCTGGGTTTGCTACCAGTATCCTGGATATCGTGGTTACCAGTACATCTTGGAATGTGACCATCATGGAGGAGACTACAAACACTGGAGAGAATGGGGATCTCATGCCCAGACTTTCCAGATCCAATCAATTCGCCGTATCCAACAATAGTGGATTAAAAGTTCCAGATTTTCTCAAGTATGAAACCTTGATAAGCACTCTAGGCTTTATGTTCTACTCAGACAATGCTTCCAAATGTTAGCTGCTAAAATCCATAATAAATGTCATTAAAAAAATCAAAAACCAGCCTCGGAGAGACTGAATCAACTACCACACACAAATCCCTCTTGTGGCTGACATTTTAAAGATAGTCTTAATAAAACCCCAAATTCCCAGCCCAGGTAGTTGTGGTGCATAACTTTAGTCCCAGTACTCTAAAGGCAGAGGAAGGAGGATTGAGTTCAATTGACGTCAGCCTGGTCTATAGTGCTTGTTTTATGACAGACAGAGCTACACAGAAAAACCATCTTGGAAAACAAACAACTCAAAATACCCTTGGATGTACTTGTCAATTATTTGCCAGGACAAGGACAATATTCCTCTATCAAATAACGCAAATACTATCACTCTGCATATTTTCTCCCTATCTCCACTATTCTAATAATCTAAAAATTTTCCCAACTTTTTAAGAATTAAGAAATTTTGGTTAAGAGATCCTTTTGCAGAGGATCCTTGGTTTCCAGCACCCACTTGAGGTGGTTCAGACTTAAATCCAGATCCAGGGATCTCTGTCTCTGGTCTCCGCAGGCACCTATATATACACCTCACCATGCCCATTAAAAATCCTTTTAAGTTATAAAAAAACAACACTCTCTGGAAGGCAGTAAGACACCTCAAAGATTATTCAGAGAAAAAGATGGGCAAAGTCACACCTTAAACCCGAGCTCTTGGGAGGCAGAGATCTGGGAAGGCAGAGATCATCTGTGAGCTTGAGGCCAGCCTGGTCTACATAGTGAGTTCCAGGACATTCAGAGCTACATAGCAAGACTGCCACAAGAAAAGAGACATACTGTGTTCTTTGCACAATCAACCTTTGAAAATTGTCAATGTCACCATCTTAAGCTTCCAGTGAAGAATTAAAAAATTAAAGTACACATAAAAAAAAATAACACAAACACCTCAAAAACTTGAAATCTTTTATTCAACAATGTACACTTATTGTCTTATTTGATCTACAAATCTCTCAAGTTTTTCTGATAAAATAAGTAAATCTGAGTATGGTTGTAGAGTGTAATTTTGTATTTTTAAAACACTGAACATTAAGTAAGACATTGATAAAGGAAGATCATCATGTAACTGATACTTCCTTGAAATCCATTAACATCAGCAACAGCTTTAGTAAATACCTAAGCAGTTAGTTATTTAGCAAAACAGTAAATTTCTGGCCACTGTTCATCTATCTAGAAAATACCTATTTTTATTTTTTAAACTGGGCAAAATACTGAAAAAATTTTTCAGAGGGAGAAGGGCAAACACCTAACGAAACTGTAATTTACTAATTATTCTTTCCCCAAATTAAAGGCAACCCAGCTCCTAAGTAAATGTCTGTGCACACAATACAGAGATTATACTTCTCCAATACATTTGCTATGTTGTTGCTATGCAGGCCAGTCTAGCTTTGAACTCGTAATTGTCCTGCTTCAGCCTCTGGTCGCCAGGATTACACGTGTGCACCACAAAACCTAGCTACCAATATGCTCTAAGACTGGATTTAAATGAACTATTGACAGATGCTAAAGAGTACTGAAAGCCATCCATGCTGTTTGCTACTACCTGTGTTTATAAGGCTATGCATTATAGACCACATTTTGGACATCTTACTATTTAGTTATTAACTTCCACTATGAGAAGTTTTGCTGTCTTTTCAAAGTCAACAACACACACCAAGAAGAGAAGTATATCCTCTTTTAGATATAGACAAAGCTATGAAATGAAGTATCTCATATATAGGAACCTGGGGTAACACCATTGGCAGTATCTTCTACCCAACTCTCCTACAAATAAATGCCCTATGGAAATTATAGAAATTATTTGTTAAAAGATGAATAACAAGGTCTGGCTAGCACATCTGTACAACCTTATTAAGTGCACACTTCCTGTCAAGTGAAGCTACTTAGTACATGCAACTGCACTGAATGGACCCAATGTGCCCAACTTCTAAACTTGTTCTCATCAGCTTGGCATTTAAAAAAAAACCTTTAACAACTGAATAATTTTGATAAACTATCCAGTCCAATTTATGCTAGAATAAAGGTTAAAGGGGGGGGTATCCTACCTTTAAACCAGCTTTAAAATATAGCATTGTCACAGAGCTTTGTATGGCAAAGTTTTTTCCTTCATTTCAGCTTGATTGACTTTCCATTTCTTTTTCATATTCAAAATTTCACTGAGAAGAGCACTGGATCCAATGGTTTATAAAGCCGATAAAACTGCCCTGTTTCAAGAAAAGCCCTTTAATAGATGCAAGTCAAGCTCTCATTTCAACTGAACTTTTTATTCAACGGGTGCCAGTGCCAGTTTTCCTCCCTTTACTTCCACTGATGAACTAGTCCAGAATTGATGAACTAGTCCAGAACTCTGAACATGTTTCCAAAGATGGTAAAGCTAAGAACAGCAAAATAATGACTTTTGGTAATGAAACACAAATTAAACTTTCAAAACATGTGCATAGCTTTATTCATCTACTGAGATCTAACCTTTTCACGGAGCTTCGGCAAAACTGAGTGTGCAAAATGCATTTCTAAAACGTAATGCAAGCAAAGCTTTTCACATTTACACTGGCAGGAAATACAGAAACTAACAAGTCACATTAGGGAGACTTCAGATCTGTTTTGTTTTTTAATGACAAGAATTGCACAGTTTATTATTGAGACAATTGTTGCAGACATGAATATCTAAATTTTCTAAGCAAGGTGCTTTAACAATAATAATTTTTGTTGTTTAAAAGAGCCAAAAATTTTGGATCAAAGCTCACTAAGAATCCCCAATTAACGTGGACTCCCATCATCTTTCTGTATTTTGCAAACAATGCTTTTAATAACACCTTTCATAACACTAAGGAGACAGCAAGCTGAAACTTTCAAAGAGCACAAAGAAATGGTGTCATCACATTACTTGAAGGTGGTGCTGGGGGTGGGGTAGGTAGTGAAGAATCCTTTTTACTATTTCCCACTATAGACCAGCCACTAACAGACTTTAAAAAAAGGGGTGGTGGTGGTGAGGGAAGAGAAACTACTGAAAAGCAAGTCACTTCCCCAGTTTATAAAAGAGTTCCAGTTTGACAAGATCTATGACTTTAAACAGAGAGCACCAGTTGGGCAATAGAATGAGCATTTCAACTGCATAAAAATCAGTGAGGTGGTAAGAACCATCAGCATCTCAGGCATTACTACATGGCCTTTCCAAAGTTAATATACATGCAAGGCACACCGATAGAAAAATAGATCTCTGGCCAACAAATATATTAAGTAAGCAAATTAAAATTTTGGCTCTGTAATATTGGCAACATCAAAATATAACCAGATAGCTTTGGACCACACATCTTTCTCATATTCCTCCACCTCATTTGGTGTCCCTCCCCTACAGACTTTTTGGGTTTTTTTCTCCTTCATGTTTGACTATGTGCTTGAGAAGATTTTTCCTTTGTCAAGTAGCATTCTTATACTTTGTTTACCTTTGTTAAATGAAATATACACTAGAGAAGCAGAATAGTTGGGAGCTTAAAACTAAATATGACTGGTTCAGGGCAGCATTACTTTTCTGATGCAAATTTAAAAAAGCCAGCTTACTGACAAAAAAGAAAAATTACTTCCTTTAATCCTTCCCAATTCTTTGAAGAAGAGAGGAAATAATAGAAACAAAGCTAAGGTTTAAACAATTTTCAGTAGTAGAAGACACTTTAAGGCCAAAAAGTATAATATTAACCAAAAGTTTATTTCCTAAGTTACTGTCCCCTTCATAGGTCAACACAAACTAGACTGACTCACTCCTGAAGAGAATTATAAACTCTGCTCATCACTTGTTAGTGGCTGTGCTAGAGAAAAGGTATTAAAGCAACCTATGGTATATAGTAATGTTAAAAAGTGCATCACATTCTTGATTTTCAGTTTCCCATAGCAGCAGCAGCAGGCGTAATCTAAGACAAAACAGTTGTTTTCATTCTAAAGATGCAACAATACCTAATGAAATGTATTCAAGATTGTGAAAAAAGTATCTACAAAAGATAAATGCAAAGACTCAATAGACAAATAGAACTTAAGGTATTCGTTCATATTTACATATTAAAACCACTTTGTTAACACCAAAATCTTTACAATTAGCAAAAGAAATGTGCATTTTAAGAATAAAACAGATGTCACTAAAGCAGTATCCATTTTGGAGCCTTTGTTTAGCACCTGAGGAAAAGGGATATATGTGGAAAGCTATTGTAATGTTGATGTAAGCTGGTTTGGTCTGTAGATTACAACTGATTTACAGCAAAAGCAAGACTAGGGGAAAACCACTTGTAGCTTTTATAACAAGGCTACTAAAAGACACCACAATGTTATAAAACGGCTTCAGAACCTTGGACAGAAGAAAGTTTTCTAAATAGTCAGTCTGAACCAGCAATCCCACTACAGCTCAGGGTGTCTGTTAAGTTTCCAGGCCTCTGCTATTTGATAGTCCTTGTAACACAAAAGTAATAAACTACTGATGGTTTGTTGGGCATTCATTTTATTGACAGAAAGCTCCAAACTCGCACACTACTGCTGGCATCTAATAATTGCTTCCAAGACCTTTCTTTCTCTACTCAGTAAATCAGCACTTGAAATGAAATTAGTGATTTATCTATCACTCTTTTACACCAACACAGAACGACCTTGCTTCTAACACATCTAAGTGTTTCTAAACACTAATTTATAGAACTAATCTCCTGTGTACTTCTGGCCAGCTTTAAGGAGCTACTCATGCTTCTAGGCTTGTCCTGTGCACACTTTCCAAACTACTAGGGTATGGATAAAATAAGCAAACCCCACCTTTTCTTATAGATAGTCCCATCAAACTCCACCCTGGCAAGCATACATCAACAGAATATTGTCCTTCACATGTATTTGATTCATTACACTGTAATAGTTGGTCAGGAATTGTGTCATTTGAAGACATGGTCGAGTGGCATTAAACCCTTAGCAATTTGAGCAAGAAGTGACTTACATACCCCAGTGGACAGCCTTTTAAATTGAGCCAAGTTTTAACTGGTAGAAGTTTACATTACACACCGAAACAAACAAAAAAACCAAACAAACAAAAACAAAAGGAAAAAACTTTTGGTGAGGATTGGAAACAGCCTAACAACCAACTGTGAAACTGCTGCTGCTGTGTCCTAGTTTGTGAATGACTACTATGCCTATTCTCTAAAAACTGTCACTAAAGAAAAAGAAATCATAGCACTTGTTTGATTTATGAACAATTTGCAGATTCTGAGTGGTAACTAACAAAGTAGATGGAGGACAGCAGAAAGCTCTCACTAACAAATCTCTAGATATTGGCTATCCCTCCTAGAAAGTAGAGAAGGGCAGGCTACTACAGACACCATAAACACACTTTATTGATGTGAAGGTTCATTACTAAGGTTAGAGGAAACACTATGCAATTAACTTCAGGTTGTTGAAGTGGGGGTAAATAGAAAGATAAATACACCCTGTCTTTTGTTGGGAAGGGAGATTATTCAAGACATTTCACACAAAGTGAGTGGTATGTGACGCAAAACCCACAATCAAGACAAACTGAAAAAGAAATCATCACCCATAATTAGTTTCCTAGCTATTAAAAAAATAGGTCATGATTTCATCCTTAGTGCCATTTTTTCTAGTACTACCCTTTAAGGATTTAAACCACCCGACTTTATTCCGCGTAATGAAAACAAATGGCACAAAATAAATACAAGTTTCATTCTCTGAATACTAATATAATGTCTTACACATTCATTTACTAATTTAGTATCTTCATCTTTCCCTCACACAAGCACCCCAACATACATACATCCACACACACACAACTTTTCAGTCTTTTAAATGGAGGGATGTTAAAAATCCCCTCTAGACTGTATTTGGTTTATGCTACAGTACTAATACTCTGAGTTGAAAGAAAATTCTTTATACCAACAACATACTGTTATTTAAATGTGCTAAATTAATCACAGCTGATGTTTCTTTAGAAGCTTACACAAAAATAATCAGAAAACAGATGAACTTGTAAGACTTTTTTTTAATAAGTGCTCTGTAAGGAATTGTGTGAGGACCTAAGGAGAAATATTGAGACAAGTATCAAACAGCACAAAGGAGATCTGTCCCAAAGTCCTGCTTGTACTGAGGCAATTAAGTCCATTAACCCAATGTCCAAAAAATACTGACAGTTAATGATGGGCCACTAGGGATCCCAGAAAGGTGAAAGACATTTAATAATTACTCTATATACCTCTTAATCATATCAATCAAGAAAATTTTAGTGGAGAAATCAAAGTGAAATGTTGCATTGTTTCATTTAGAAATGAGATTCTCAACCTTTGGACAAACAGAGAAGGGATACATTCTCTTTAGCTTCTCTGAACTCTGAACAGAGGCCTGAAAGATATGGAAAGGGAATTATGAAAGAGAAGGCTTTTAAAGGTAGTAAGTATTATTTCTAAGTTTAAAAGCCAAATTCGGGAAATTGGAATTTTTCTTTCCATTATGATTATGTTCAACCTTGTATGCCACAAACCAAGGAAGTTGTTTTGTAATTTGTGAAACAGAAGAACTTTAAAATTCCAGACAAGCAAAATGACATTTAAAAAAAGACTGGGGTAAGGATTTGGCCCTAAGGCGACAAGTGGTTACACAAGGCAATTAAACACACAGCAGAACTTTAAAACCTATAAAACAAACTGGAGCCTCTTTTTTCTTTAATCAACCTTTTTTAAAAACTTTTTGAAAATTTTTATTAAAAAAAAACAAACACAGACTTTTTTCAGTTCAGTATGTGGTGTGTTGCATTTTCCAGTTTGTTCAATGCTTTAAAGCTCAAGGATGCCGCACTTTGAATTGTACACGGGCCTGAAGCATCCTAGCTTTTGGCAAGCAGGCAGGAGACTCAACAACAAAAAAATGAAAGAAAAAATTTCAAAATAGAACAAAGCACTAAATGTAGGGCACATCTGTAAACATATTATACATTTGAAAATTACAATATCAGTAAAAGTGATACAGTTTACAGGTGAAATGAAACTATCTGAAACTGGCCTACCACAAGTTTCTGAACCTGGACTGATACAATAAGTTATTATATATATTATGTATAAAAAGTTTTGTTTACATCAAGTGGAATTGGCAATCCATGCTTATACTTTTTAAAAATCTAAGCAGGGCAGAAATCCAGACTAAAAAGTATTTTTCTCTGCAGTAAATCAAATAGCTTGTTTCGTGAAGTATTTGTTAAAAACTTGAAATAATTAACAAAACCAGAAAATCCATCTATACTACAATTGCTCAAAACTGGACATTTCTTAGAAAACAAATAGAGTAAAAAGTACTTTCTCCCCCAAACATGTCTAGGGGATCCAGTCTGCCTGTTAGAAGACTGCAACCCTATAAATGCCCTGCTATTTTAACTTGTATTTGACAAACATGGATACACTGATTTCTCTGTATGTGTCTATGTGTGTGATGTGATGCATCAGGCCAGAGAACTTGTTATTATGCCACTAACATCACCCAGTCTTAAATTGGACCCTTAGTTTCTACACACACACACACACAAAATACACACACACACACAACACACACATACACTCACTTTTTTTTAGCATGCTATACACAAGCTGCAGCGCAACAGGATGGTAATGTGATGGTAAGACAGGGCTAATGCTCTTTTCTGCCCCAAACAAAATTTCCAGATTTTTCACATTATTTTTCTTAAAAAAAAAAAAAAAAAAAAAAAAAACAAACCAAAAAACCCCATCTTGCTCTAATGATAAAATATATTAAGATATAATTAGTAGCTAGTAAGTTCAGAAGTAGAATTTGCATGAAAACACGCCTTCTACAAGCAGTGTTTATTACCTCCTCACTGGCTAAAAACATTTTTTTTTTTTTTAAGAACTTTTTTCCTTTAGATTTTGCTGAGAAACTGAAATTAAAAAAATTTACAGAAAAATACATGTTTCGCTTAGATGTTTGATGAAAAACAAGAGTACACACTTAGTGTTAGTGACAGAGAGCAAGTCTGAGCACCTACAGCAAAAAGCAGAATATATTTTTGCTCCCAGTTACACAATTATGATGGATAATTTATCAGCCAATTCCTTGTTCTGCAACCTTTCTTTAAATGACACTCTTGGATTTGTCAGCTGTTAAAAGTCACACACATAACCAAAGTTAACTATGTACCCACCAACTATTCCAGGATTGTAGAACTTCAATGCCCTCCCCCGACCCCACCCCCACAAAAAAATAAAGGAAAGGAAGGAACTATTTCCCCAACACCCCACAGAGGCTGCACAACTCCTGGCAAGACATGCAAATCAGATTTAAAAAACCAACAACAACAACAAAAAAAAAAACAAACAACAAAAAACACCCCTGCAAACTTCAAGGCATTTATCCAGCATTCTCGCAGGGCTCAAAATAAAACTAAAAGATCAAGGGCGGAGAAGGGGAAATGCTGCATCACTCTGGGTTCCCCGTGATTAGTGTATCACTTTAGTCACACAACAAGATACAGATACCTAGTAAGTGGATTTGCCTTTCCAGTGGGTCATTTGTTGCCCAAGTCGATGACAGCAGGAACTTTAGAACCACGCTTGTTAAGTCTGTATTCATTAATCACTTGCATTCACACTTAAAACAAAAACTAACAAAATAAAGGAAAGACTATTCGGTACCGGAGATTAAATAACCATGTGTAGTCTCTTGAAATAAATTTGATTCCTTAAGAAGTCTAATTACTTTCAGTTGCCTTTTTTTTTAAATAACTATATATATATATATATATGTATATATATATATTTGTATATATTATCCTGTGATTCTACTTATGGTTCCTCTGCTGCGTTGAAGATCTAGGAGCATAAAAGCCTTGTGTCCCCCATGAACGGTGGCTCTAATGCTGCAGAAAGGTTACAAATAGGCAGTCTGGTCCTTCATTGATCTGGACTATCCATGGCTTCATTGTAAGTGATTATCCTTTTGGGATCTAGAAGCAAAAATGAAAAAAAAAGGTAAATTAAAATAAAAATAAAGTTCTGGAATTAACCAGGAAACAAATCATAAGCAATCACCATTTAAACTGCTACATGTCTGAGAAAATAAAATTTAAAGGCCATTTTTTTTTTTGGTATTATCACAAGTGTTTCTTCTCAATTTAAAATGTCGCTGTTCAATACCCCCAACCAATTCCCAACAACATTGTCCTCTACCAAGCAGTAAGGGCAGAGGACAAATTTTTGGACAAACTTTATATGAGCTCTGGGGTTAAACTAGGTAAAAGTTATAAAACTAGGAATAAGGGATACAGTACTTTCCTAACATGCTCAAGGTCCTGGGTTCTTTATTCCTTCCCCATATTCCAAGTAAGGCATGTAAAGCTTTAATTCATTATTTACAAACGTAGAAGTATAAAAATACTTAAATTTTCCTCAGTTTAAGAATTAAACTATCAGATGGACGGTGGTGGCACACACCTTTAATCTCAGCACTTGGGAAGCAGAGGCAGGCAATCTCTGTGAGTTCGAGGCCAGCCTGGTCTATAAGAGCTAGTTCCAGGACAGACTCCAAAACCACAGAGAAACCCTGTCTCCAAAAACCAAAATCAAAACAAACAAAAGAGAGAATTAACCTATTGTAGGGTGGTGTTAGGACATGCCTTTAATTCCAGCACTAAGGCAGAGGCAGGTGGATCTCTGTGAGGCCAGCCTGGTCTATAGAGTTCCAGGACAGCTAAGGCTATACAGAGAAACTGTCTTGAGTACCCCTCCCTAAAAGAATTAACGTAGCTTAAACTGGGCAATGGTGGTGTACACCTGAGTTTAAGGATAGCCAGGGCTACATGGACAAATCCTGGTGTTGGGGAAAACAACAACCACAAAACAAACAAAAACTTCCCCAAAAGAATTAATCTAGCTTTAACAAGGAGATAATATAAAAATGTCTTTTCTGGAACTCCAAAGGCAACATGGCATGAAGACAACGTTCATTTCTATAGCCAGTAGCCATTTTATAATACAATTAGGTAGGTTTATTTTAAGGAGATCATATATAAGGACATTACTAATCATTAGATGATGGCTTTTTTTTTTTTTTTGATTTTCGAGACAGGGTTTCTCCGTAGCTTTTGGTTCCTGTCCTGGAACTAGCTTTTCTAGACCAGGCTGGCCTCGAACTCAGAGATCCGCCTGCCTCTGCCTTCTGAATGCTGGGATTAAAGGCATGTTCCACCACAGCCCGGCAGGTGATGACTATTCTAAGAAACAAAAGAGCAGCTATGATATTTGCAAACCATACCAACCAGATAACCCTAAGGATGCAGCAGAGGCTCGCATACCTTGGCAGTAACCAAGTCTCTAATGAGACTGAAGAAGCACTCAACAAGAGGGAAAAATTCCTGGTACTAGAAACCTAACTAAATACCTCTGACTAGCAAAATTATGTATTCTGGATGAGAAAGCACAACCAGCACTTTACTAATCCACCATAACCCTAACTACACTGAAAGTAGTATTTGTTCTTATATTGACAGGTAAGCCTAGTTCTCACCCCACATCAAGGAAACTTTTCTTTGCAACAAATGGAGACCATTAAAGAAAACTAAAACCAATCAAAATGCAGAGTTGTGCCGGCTGGTGGTGGCATATGCCTTTAATCCCAGCATTCAGGAGGCAGAGACAGGCCTCTGAGTTCGAGGTCAGCCTGGCCAACAAAGCAAGGTCCAGGAAAGCCAGAGCGGTTACACAGAGAAACCCTGTCTCAGGGAAGAAGGGAGGAAAAAAAAAAAGAATTGTAAAGCCCAATCCCAACAGATGCACATACAAAACAACTCCTGCATTTAAAGTCAGGGAACATTGCAGAAGATAGGGAGGAAAGGATCAGGGAATTTGCTAGTAATGTCAAAAGTTACACCTTTAGTCTCACTAGCATGGCTGCCTAAACATGAGCTTAACAAAAACAACAGTCATGCTAAAGTGAACAAGGAAAGCCCAGGAGCCTCACCCCTACACAAAGAACTACAGACAGCTAAAATCACTTGAGCACTGAGAAATAGTCTTCCCCAAGGAAGAGACAACAATTGATCATCCAAAACAGTCAGTCTGGAAAACATATACATATAGTAACACTATACAAACTAAGTGGGTAGTTATTTATTTATCCAGGAATGTGTGTGAGTGTACAAAACACACAAAATAACAAAGAGACCAAATTTAAAAGCAACCAAGGAGAAGCATAAGGGAATGTTTAGAGGGAATGGGGAAATGATATTAATTATAGTCTCAAAACAAAGAGAAAAAGAAAACAAGGGAGAGATAGAAAGAACAATATCGGAAACCAAGAATTTCGTCACTCCCGGTCTGTGAGCTAAAAGTTCCTAACATGTAGAATGAGTGCCCTATTGACTTTATGCCAGAAAAGGGTATCAGATTCCACTACAGATGGTTAAGCCAAAATGTGGTTGCTGGGAATTGAACTCAGTGCTCTTAACCACTGAGCCATCTCTCCAGGCCCTTACAACAGGATTCTAAATATCCAAATCTAATGTCAGTAATCACTTTTCCAGTCAAACTCCCAAAGAAGATTGTACACTGTCCCCATCCTTGTCAAATCTTGATTATGGGAAGAGGATAAAAGTAAATTTGCTAGGGCTGGAGAGATGGCTCAGAGGTTAAAAGCATTCATTGCCTGCTCTTCCAAAGGTCCTGAGTTCAATTCCCAGCAACCACATGGTGGCTCACAACCATCTGCAATGGGGTCTGGTGCCCTCTTCTGGCCTACAGGCATACACAGACAGAATATTGTATACATAATAAGTAAATATTTAAAAAAAGAGAAAAAGTAAATTTGCTATTGTTTATATTACCAAACATGATTCCAGACAAACTCCCTTTAACACTGAAAAATCAAACTATGAATTTCAATTCTTAGACTATCATCCATTTGTCTTATTATAGATAAAAACAGGGTTGGTTGTTGCGGGAGGTTCTCCCTCCAACCTATAGCTGCTGAGATACCAACCCATTGGGGCGTGGTCTCTCTCCCTTTAAAAAAGGGGCCACTTCCCTCTTCTCGCTCCCTTCACTTCCTGCTCCACCGGCGACTAGACTCACTTCCTGGTTGCGTAGAGGTTATTACAGTTGGTTTTCTCAGAAACATTTATATTTGGAAGGCATCAGGAAGGGCTATAATGGGTTGGGGGGTCATATCTAAGGCTATATATTATATATTAATATATCATGAGCTCTGAGTAAAAAACTTGGCCAGTGTGGTGGTGTAACACCTTTAATCTCAGCACTCAGATGGCAGAGGCAGGCAGATCAAGGCAGCCTATTTCAGGACAGTCAGGGCTACATGGAGAAACTGTCTCAAACTCTTAGCTTCTTCTAATTCACACCATACTAGAATAAACAAGTAGTGTAGTTCCTTCCACCTTCCCTGGAATAGAGTCTTCCATTGTAGCCCAGAATAGCCTTGAGCTTTAAAGCCTCAGCCTTATATAGGTGAAACACAATGCCTTAGCAGTATTGATATGGCAACTATTGCCCTTTGATTACAATCAGTCAAGTCAATACAAAATACAAAGCCTGTTCATTTGGTAGGCCATGATTCCAAATATTCTCATTAAAACAAATATCATGATTTTTGATTAGTATTAACATTTCAAATAGTCAACCATTCTTACCTTGCTTCTGCAAATTCCATATAGATTCCATTTCTGTAAGAAAAAGAAAAAATTATTTTACATACCACCTTTAATGAGTGCAATATTTAGCTCTACTTTTATCACTTACAATAATTTTTTTTAAATATTTATTTATTTATTATGTATACAATATTCTGTCTGTGTGTACGTCTGCAGGCCAGAAGAGGGCACCAGACCTCATTACAGATGGTTGTGAGCCACCATGTGGTTGCCGGGAATTGAACTCAGGACCTTTGGAAGAGCAGGCAATGCTCTTAACCACTGAGCCATCTCTCCAGCCCCTTTAGGTTTTTTCGAGACAGGGTTTCTCTGTGGTTTTGGAGCCTGTTCTGGAACTAGCTCTGTAGACCAGGCTGGTCTCGAACTCACAGAGATCCGCCTGCCTCTGCCTCCCGAGTGCTGGGATTAAAGGTGTGCGCCACCACCGCCCGGCCACTTACAATAATGTTATGCTTCTAACACATCTGAAAAATATGAAGTGATTATTGCTGGGATAAAGGTAGGGCTGACAAACAATAGTATAGCTCTATGCAGCACAAGGTACTGAAATTTTCAAATTTTTAAGATTATGTAAAATCAATTTGGGGGCTGGCAAGATGGCTTCCTGCTCAGCCTAATGACTTAAGTTCAATCCTTGGTAGAAGGATGCTGGTTTATCTTTGACTGCCACACTGGTGAGACACATGTGTGCATGTGCATACACAGACAGACAGACATGTGCAATAGTCTGTTTACAAATATCAAAGATAGCAAAAATCTGCATTTCTAAATGTTATTTCTCACCTCACTGTCACTATCCAAGTACGTATTTACCGGGCAGCCAATACTTAGTGGAGTATTCAAGTCTCCTGAACAGAACCTTTATCATATTTTATTATATATACTTGATTAAACATCTAGGAAAAGTAGTTCAAACCACACCCAAATCGATAGGCCAGAATGCTAACCCACATCTCATTTGTTGGCACAATCACCATTTGCTCTAATTTCTATCAAACTTGCTTTATGTTTACTGTTTGACATCTTACAAGGGCATGTCTAACAAGACAGAGTAACCATTTTTGCAGTGCTTTTAAATGAACACCTAAATGAGTAAGAATAGCTTATGGTACAAAACCCTAAGAATTAGTCCCTGAAGACAGAGAGGTCACCAAACTATTCGTAAAAAGGAATGAACTAACACAAAAGCAAGATAGTACACTTTTCTCATGCCCATACAAAAAGGTTATTATTTTGCACCATCAGACTAGATCTTCTAACTAGTTAAATTCATTATGTATTAAGCAGTCTGTTAATGGATTCATAATACAAAAATATCCCTCCACATTTAGAAGAAATTAAATATATAGATCTAATATCATAAGTTTACTGCAAATAGAGGCTGAGAATTTTAGACTACATTCTCCCCACAAGATCAAAGAAACAATCAAAGCTGTTTATCTTGATTTTTGGGAGGGATACAAGAGGACAGGGTCTCTCTGTGTAGCCCTGGTTGTCGTGAAATTTACTATGCAAACCAGGCAGGCCCTGAACCTCAAGAATCATGGAATAAAAAAGATGTTCATCACCACATCCAGTTATTAGCGAGAAATCTAAAAGATAAATTACAAGTGTTTGAATTTAGCTGTATGTTTATAGCCTTCAAGTCCCAAGCAGATACCTATCTGGTATAGCAAGATACTATATATCCAAGCATGGTTTAGGCAACAGAATAACAATTTGAGGCCAGCCTAAGTACACAACAAGACCTGTCTTCAACACCTCTCCACCACCAAAGAGGACCTGAGTCACCTTTATTGATACCAAATATGACAAAAATTTCCTTCTCCTTGGCGTACTACCAAGGGCAGAGATTTTTCAAGACAGGGTTTCTCTGTAGCTTTGGTTCCTGTCCTGGAACTAGCTCTTGTAGACCAGGCTGGCCTCGAACTCACAGAGATCCGCCTGCCTCTGCCTCCAGCCGTGCGCCACCACCGCCTGGCTATGGGCAGAGAATTATAATAATCTGATCACAGCAGTCCAGTAAAGGAACTGTTACCTACTGATGGAGATCATTATTATTTACTACCCCAATATTATTTCATATATCAGAAATGACTTCTTTTAGAATTGTTATCTTTGGTCTCTGAATCTTGACTTATTTTAATACATCCAAAGATAAGCTTGAGCCGGGCGGTGGTGGCACACGCCTTTAATCCCAGCACTTGGGAAGCAAAGGCAGGTGGATTTCTGTGAGTTCGAGGCCAGCCTGGTCTACAAGAGCTAGTTCCAGGACAGGAACCAAAAGCTATGGAGAAACCCTGTCTCGGAAAAAAAAAAAAAAAAAAGATAAGCTTGTCTTGGTTGATCTGAGGGAAAAAAATAAGAATTCAGCTCAACTGTATTTTTTAGAGCCTTGTATATACTAATTTGAAGCTACAATCAACCAAAATAAACATAATTGCCTAGTGTAGTGATGCTTCATTTGTATTTTAATAAACAAAGCTTGCCTAATGATCAGAAAGTAAAACAGCCACACAATCAGTCTTTACAAACAAAGTAGTGATGGCACACACCTTTAATCCCAGTAGCCATACTAGTTTGTTATAGAAATCAGGCTGTAGTGGTGCACACCTTGAATCCCAGCTCTAGAGAGGAATATAAAATGGGAGGAGACAACTCTCACATTCTCATTCTGAGATTCCTGGAGGCAGGCTCTTCATTTCCTCTGAGTTAGAGGTAAAAGCCAGTGGCTGGCTTGTTCTTTGTCTGTGCTACAGTCTTACTTAGGTCACCTACACATACACAATAGAGTATTTTAATTTTTTTCTATAAATATACTTCAGCAAAGGCTACATAGTATGATCGTCTATCCCAAAAAAAGAAACTCCAATTTCAACAAATTCTAAGTGACCATTCAAACCAATACTACCATGAAGTTATTTTCACTGGGCTAAACAGACAAGTCGTTGGGGGTTCTTACGCTATTGATAATTTTATCTTTTCTCCCATTTCTGTACTATACAGAAAAGAAATCTCAAATTACAGAAAATCCAATTAAAGGATAAAGTACCTATTTTTAAAATAATCTGTCAAATTTGGAGGCTTATATTAATAAGATTCCTATAAATTTGTCAAAGGCATTCATGAAACATCCCAAATAGAAATTAACAAAGAACACACAAACTATATAAAGTTGACCTTTGAGCAATGAGGTCAGAAGTGTAGGATCCTATTCCTAAGGTTTCTCAGTGAGTAGATAAGTCTACTCCCTTTGGTGCTAGAGACTGAAACAATGCCTTGGTTTTCTACCACTGAGCTAAACCCATACATAAGACATACATAATTCTGACTCCCAACAGATGGCCACTAAATTTTTACATTATTGCACCACTACAGTTCATTTCTACAGTCTGTAATATTGTGTCCCTGAATTTCTGCTTAAGTTAATGATGTCTGTGTCCACTTTGAAATAACCCCAGAACTTATGTGGGAAAGGCAGGAGTTCTTAACTACTGAGTCATCCCTTTAGTGTTATCCTGTGACTTTGAACATGTAACCATCATTGTTAGAGAAGTGGCTTTTCCTGAATGAGACACTCCCCATTCTCATTCATTTATGTAGGGAGTCTTGGTTCTTTCCTGCTAATGGTAAATGTACTATTTATTTAGAAGTCAAAATCTGAGTGGGCCTTTATGTGTTTAGTACTATTAGGTGGAAGACATTCTTAATCCATTTTCTCTGGGTATTTAAGACATGCAGTTTAGACTCTAACTTGACATCACGAAGGATGACATTGAACCCCTATATCCATCTCCTAAGTACTGGGATTAGAGGCATTTACCATCAACCGTGGCACTAATCATATTATATAACTATAGTGAACGTTAATAATAATAATATTTCCTCAGAAATATCTGGCCACCTGATGCCTCTTTCCCACTACTCTTGTCCTTTTTTTTTTTTCTGTACTAGGGAGTAAACCTAGGTCTTTTTTGTTTATTAGGCAAGCTATAAGACAAGTCCTGGGCTGGAGAGATGGCTCAGAGGTTAAGAGGTCCTGAGTTCAACTCCCAGCAACCATATGGTGGCTCACAACCATCCAAGATGAGATCTAATGCCCTCTTCCAGCCTGCAGGCATATATAACACTGTATACATAATAAATAAATATTTTTAAAAAAAAAGACAAGTCCTCTTTACTTTTGTTTGCCAACGCATTTTTGTTACCTAGGTAGGCCTTGTGTTTGTAAACATAAATAGTTAGAATTATAGGCCTATACTACCAGGCCGTTTTTTGGTCTGTCTTTGTTTGGCAGTATCACCTCTTACCATATATCCTGAACTTGCCTTGAAGTGGCCATTCTACCTCCACATCCAGTTCCAAGGAATCTGATATCCTCTTCTAGCCTCCAAAGACCATTATGTACATAAACAATTTTTTTTTCTTGGATTTTCGAGACAGGGTTTCTCCTTAGCTTTTTGGTTCCTGTCCTGGAACTAGCTCTTGTAGACCAGGCTGGCCTCGAAACATAAACTCTTAAGTACACAGAC
Organism: Microtus pennsylvanicus; assembly: GCF_037038515.1. Classification (NCBI taxonomy): domain Eukaryota; kingdom Metazoa; phylum Chordata; class Mammalia; order Rodentia; family Cricetidae; genus Microtus; species Microtus pennsylvanicus. The sequence continues at coordinate 43,735,197 of NC_134589.1, forward strand.
ACATAAATAATTAACTAAAAATAATAATTTAAAAAGATCACCAGGTGTGGTAACACACACCTTTAATCCCAGCACTCTTGAGGCAGAAGCAGGTGGATCTCAGAGTTTCAGCTGATCTACACATTCAAAGCAACATAGTGAGACCTTTTCCAAACAAAAATGAGAAAAAGTCCTCATCAAAATCCAGTTCAAATTCCATGAAATACAACTGTTATACTCTTTTCCCTACTGGAAATCCTTTTATCTCTACTGATTTTCCCTACTTTTTTTGTCTCCTCACATTTAAAATCTTGTGTTTTTCTCTCTCGCCTAAATGTTTTAAAGGAAGAATCTCATGTATCACACTGGCCTCAAACGCTATGTACAGGATGATCTGACTCTTTAGTCTCCTCTTCCAGATCCTAAATGCTTGGTTTGTATGTTTCTAGGCAAGTACATTACGAACTAAAATAGTGCCTCGGTGCCTAAGTATTTTTAAGGAAAAGATTCATCTTGCCAAAGTAATTTCTCACAAAAAAAAGTACTTTTAGTCAACGGTAGGTATTTCGCAAGGAAAAAAAATCCAAATTAGCACTATACTCCTTAAAAATACATGCTGTGGCAAAGAGGGTAGAAGAAAAAAAAAATCAAGCCAAAAAGATTATAGACCAACAGTTTCTTTTCTTTTCTTCTTTTTTTTTTCGGTTTTTCAGGACAGGGTTTCTCTGTATAACACTGCTGGCTGTCTTGGAACTCGCTTTGTAGAAAGACTCAAACATTCGCTTGACTCCATGAGTGCTGGGATTAAAGGTGTGCACCATCACAGCCAGGTTAAACTTGTATTTTCAAATGAACCACTAAATTAGAACTTCATCGCTTACATGCCTGCAAGACTGGGTGATACTGCTGGCATAACAAGTTCTCTGCCCTGATGCAGCACAAACTGGAGAACCAAACTGTTTATACTAATAACCTGCCACAAAATGACTTAACAGCCTCCAGTTGTCTGAAATATATTTTAATACTAGTAGTTTCTCCATAGGACATTAGCTTCAGGTGATTTAACAGATCACAACTAGAAGAGATGGCTCAGTAGTTAAAGATCACTGACTGTTCTTCCAGAGGACCTAGGCTCAAATCCCAGCACGCACATGGTAGTTTACAACTATGCATAACTCCAAGATCTGACACTTCCACACGGGTACATGAAGGCAAGCACAAATGCTCATACAATAAAAAACTTAAACAACAACAACAAAAAAAGATCAGACTGTTACTCTAAATTAGCTGTTAAGAGCCATTCATAGTGTTACTTTAAGATTGTGTGTGTGCACTGCAATTAGTGGACTTTTAAGAAAGTAAAGATACTTGCTGCCAAGCCTACAACACCTAAGCCTGGTCTCTGGGACCTACCCCCCACTAGGTTTTCCTTGCATAGTTTTAACTGACTGATTTTATCTGACATCTTTCAAGTTGTCTCAGTTATCCCAACTAAGTATAAATTATAATTCATCTATATTGCCACTTAGTATACGAGCTAAAATTGATCAATGAATTATTTTGTGGCACTGGGGTTTGAATACTGACCACACCTATGAGGCAACTGTTCCTTCAATGAGCCCTTCTATGTTAGTATGGAGACGCACCTTAGGTAGAGACTGGTGTATCTCTTTGAGTTCAAGGCCAACCTGGTCTACAAAGAGTTCCCAGACAGTCAGGGCTGTTATACAAAGAAACCCAGTCTTAAAATAAAAAACAAAAAGATTTTGTATATAGGTGTTTTGCCTACATGTGTATCTAGTACCCGAGGAAGCCAGAGACACTGGGTCCCCTGGGTCTCTCTCTTTTTGGTTTTTCAAGACAGGGTTTCTCTGTAGCTTTGGAGCTTGTCCAGGAACTACCTCTTGTAGACCAGGCTGACCTTGAACTCACAAAGACGCGCCTGCCTCTGCCTCCCTAGTGCTTAACACCACCCAGCTGTTAAGACAAACCTCTTAAGAGCAGATGGTACTCTAAAGCACTTAATAGCATGCCATGTTTTAAAGTCTGTTGTTCAGACTAGCTCCAAATTTTTTCTGTGGCTGAGATTGGTTTATCCTGACTCAGCCAAGCTGGGATCCCAGACCTGTGTCCAAAAGCCCAAGTATCTACTGTTATTACATTTGTGTTTATTTTATATGCATGTATACTCATGTGTGGGTATATGCAACCTCTATGATGAGGTCAGAAGACAACCCACAGGAGTTCGTCTTCTCAGTCTGCCATATGGGTCCCAGGTCTAGTAGAATTCAGGTCTTAAAGCTTCGGAGTGAATGTCTTTAATACACTGTGCTATCTTTCACTATATTGGCTTTTGGAGCGGAGTTTCTAACACAAGCTTAGACTGGCATACAACTCACTGTGTAGCTTTGAGCTCTGATCCGTCTTTGCTTCCAAAATACTGGTAAGGCCTAAGTTACTACAGTCATTTTTTAATGAATATTCTAAAATACCAGCATTCTGAATGTATGACATGCTTCAGTGTCAGTATGAGCCAGGCAAGGTCAAATCAGTTTTAAATCAGCTTTCAATCAAATACGCAATCCTCAGTTTACCTATAGGAAATACAATTAGAAAAGTCTTGAAACTGGGTGGTGCTGGTGCACTCCTTTATCTCAACACTTGGGAGAGGCAAACAGATCTTGTGAGCTTGAGGCCAGCCTGGTCTACAAGTTCTGGGACAGAGCTGTTACAGAGAAACCCTATCTCGAAAACCCAAAAACAAACAAATAAATAAATGAGGGGGTAGGGGAGATAAAGAATACAGAATAACTTTTAAAGACACAGCCAACTGGATCCAAAAGTTCAAAAGAATTAAAAAAAAACAGGCGTGGACTAGAGGAATAGGTCTTATATCAAAAAACAATATCCAGAATAGATTATAAAGCACAGGCAGTCCGTATTGTGGCGGTTCTGTTAGAATTTATCCATACTGGGTTTTAAGATCTAAATTGATGAGACTAAGTCTCTTCCTCAAGACCTCAAGAGGGCACCAGATCTTATTACAGGTTGTAAGCGACCAAGTGGTTGCTAGGAATTGAACTCAGGACCTTTGAAGAGTAGGCAGTGCTCTTAACTGCTGGGCAATCTATGCCTTTAATCCCAGCACTCCAGGCAACAACTGGTGTATCTCTTAAACTGGTGTTTAAGGCCAGTGTGGTCTACAAGGAAAGTTTTAGGGCAGCCAAAGTTACAGAGAGAAACCTTGTCTGGATAAACTGTGTCAAGTACTTAAAAATTTCTCCAAAGACGCAAGATACACAAATAAGTGCACGAAGAGCTGTCAGACAAGTATAAATTACATTCAAGATATCATCCACCCTTCATACCCAATAGGATTAAACAGAAAATATAAATTGGCCAAGGAAAATGTGGAACAACCCAAGTCTTTGGGCACTCGTTAGTATAATGTAAAACTGCTGTTGAAACCGGAATAGTATTTCTCAAAGAATCAAGAATTGGAACTGGGGTCTTGTTAAGATATTTCTACAGCTATGCTCAGTGTGGAAGCAACTCAGGTGTCTATCAAAAAACACGCAAGAGGGCTGGAGAGATGGCTCAGTGGTTAAGAGCATCGCCTGCTCTTAACCTTCCAAAGGTTCTGAGTTCAATTCCCAGCAACCACATGGTGGCTCACAACCATCTGTAATGAGGTCTGGTGCCCTCTTCTGGCCTGGAGACATACACACAAACAGAATATTGTATACATAATAAATATTAAAAAAAAAACACGCAAGAATGGAGAAATGTAACACACACGCCAAGCTTCAAATGAATGAAGGCTTTTCCTCCCTAACATGTTTATGGTCCTGATTGTCTCCATAACAGAGAACAAACAGAAAAAGATTGATTTGTTCTACCATGTTAAAACAAGGTGACTCCCCAATATTTAATGCTTAAGAGACATGAGTCGAATCAGGAATCGTGATACATGAAGAGGCAAGTGGATTTGTTGTTAGCCTATTGTACACTGCAAGATTTTGTCTCAAAAACAAAACTTCAGAAAAGGCATTAATTAGTACTTTATCATGACATAAAAAAAAAGGACTTACACTTCACTTGAAATAGTTGATACTGCTCTACAACAGTACACAAAGATAAAAATTTGTGGTGCTAGGAATGGAGGGCCTTACCGATGTATACAAGCAAGCACTCTAACACTTGAGTTCTACATACAACCAAGCCGTATTTTTCTCTTGGGATTTTGTATATCCCAAGGCAGCCTTGAACTCTAAACTCCTATCCCAAGTGCTGGGATTATAAGCAAACATCAAACTGGGTTTTCTTTTTTTGGTTTCGAGACATGTCTTTTTGTGCAGCCTTGTCTGTCCTGGATCTCTGTAAACTGGGCTGGCTCAGAACTCAGTTATCAGCCTGCCTATTCATCCAGCATGCTGGGATTGAAGGTGTGCATAACCACCACCCAGCCCAAAGTGGGTTTAAGGAGACAGGACCTGGAACATACTATGTAGACCAGGCTGGGAGAGTGCTAAAATTAAAGGAGTGATCTCCACCATCATGGCCTACGGTTATTTCTTAAGCAAAGTTCATGGCACAATATATACATGAGGAGCTAAGAGAAAAATGCCAAAACTAGACTTTAATTACCAATCCTTATGTGTTATCATTTTACAACTTTTGGGGGTTTTTTTTGTTCCTTTTTTCTTTTACCAAAGGTAGCAATGAAAGTCTAACTATGTTGCATCATACATGCTACTATTTCTACAGGATAGAACTCCAAACTTACAATTAATAAGTAAACATTTGTGCATTTTCTAAAGATTTCTTTTAATTGTGAGTGAGTACACATATAGCACATGTGTCTGGGTATTGAGAGGCCAGAAGAGGATGTCAGATCCCCTGACACTGTAATTACAAACTTACGAGCTGCCTGCCTAATGTGAGTGTTGGGAACTGAATAAAAGTCCTTTGAAAGTTATAGCTTTCTTATTTATTTACTTAGGTTTAAGACAGGGTTTCTCTGTAGCTTTGGGGCCTGTCCTGGAACTAGCTCTTGTAGACCAGGCTGGCCTTGAACTCAGAGATCTGAGTGCCTCTGCCTCCCAAGTGCTGGGATTAAAAGTGTGCAACACCTTCGTTTTTCGAGAGGGTCTCTGCGCCAACAATCCTGGCTGTCCTTAAACTCCCTCTATAGAAGGTTAGCCTTCAATCTTTATATTTTTAATTGCACTGAACATTTACATTAAAAATTAGTTGTATGTCTAACACTGCAAGTTATTAATGTTAAACGTAAAATATGTACCATTCCTATTAAAATGCCATCACATACCCTAATACTTCTAAGTTAAACTGGTGAATGGCCTACTTGAGATAAGAGGAATGCACAGAACTTCCAATTATAAGCCTAACTTACTTAGTAAGCTATTACTCAACACTAAAAGGACCAGAATACTAACACTATAAATAAAGGTAACTCTTGAGAGTCCAGTTAAGTTCAAGTGATTCTCCCTTTAAAGTTTAAAATAAAAAAAATAAATAAAAAATGAAAGACTAGGGCTGGAGAGATGGCTCAGAAGTTAAGAGCACTGATTGCTCCTCCGGAGGTCCTGAGTTCAATTCCCAGCAACCACATGGTGGCTCACAACCATCTGTAATGAGATCTGGTGCCCTCTTCTGGCCTGCAGGCATGGAGACTGAACACTGTGTACATAAGTAAATCTCTAAAAAAAAATAAATGAAAGACTAGAGAGATGACTCAGTGGTCAATACTTGCTGCTCTTCCAATAGAGTGTAGCTTGGTTATCAGCATCCATATGGGGATAGCTCACAACCATCTGCAACTCCATACTTTCTAAATAAATTCAGACAGAAAAGACACTTGGCCTATAAACCACTACTGAACCAACCAATATTTAGTAGGGTTTCAAAGAACTTGTCCTCCTGGGACCTAAATGAACTATTATTGGCTTAGTTCTCTTCTGTTTAGGGGGAAAACAATATTCGTTTGATCCAATTTTATTAATGCTCAACTGCAAAATTCAAGCTGATGCACTTCACTAAATTCAATTAAAACTGCAACAATATAAAATGGCATTTAGTTTACTTAAATCAGTTCTACACTTAAGAAAAAAAAAAGCCAGTGATGATTGTTCACAACTTTAATCCCAGCACTCAGTACTAGGATGATCAGAACACAGGTATCCAAACAGAGCCTGTCTTGAAAACACACAAAGCTGGGAGTAGTGGGGTACATGTCTTTAAAAAACTCAGCTGCACGCCTTTAATCCCAGCACTCAGGAGAGAATCCCTGACTGGAATAAAGTCAGCTGAAAGGATGGCACAGCACTCTCAGCCCTTGGCGTTCTCCAGCACTTGGGAGGCAGATACCTCTGTGCGACTAGCCTGGTTAACATAGAGAGAGATCATGTCTCAAAAACAAAAATTATGGAAGATACAGACCAAAAAAAGTCAAGAACTTTTTTGCTCAGCTAGTCTAGGCAATATAAAATCCCTGGCCCTAAGAAATAAACACACACAAAGCTACCAACTAAAGGCCAAGGGAACATCATCTCACTGCTTTTGAGGTTGCAGGAGAAAAATGTCTTGTAGGCTCACATAATTATCACAAACTATATAAGACACTGGTTTTCTATTATTGGCCCTAGAGAGCAGATGACACAGAAAATGACACCAAAACTACCCAACTATATTGGTGTAATTTTTACATATATAATTAAACACACCATAGAAAACTTAATAAGCACTGCTTTTTTGCTATATTTTCAGCTTCTAAACTTTCAAAAAGATCTGGAGAGCAAGTCAATCTTTACCTGTCAAGATTCCTACTTCCAAACTACAAATTGCGAGTCAATATCAAGCCCTCCCACTCCCATTCTCCATAGTTTTTTTTAGACAGGGACCACCTGTATAAAGATGGTACCATTCACAGCGTACAGGGCCCTTCTGCATTAATTAGCAGTCAAAAATGCCCCGTAGATGTGCCCACAGGTCAATTTTCTGGAGGCAATTCCTCAATTTATGGAATTTCTTGTTCCAGGTGTGTTTAGGTTTGTTTCAAGCTTAATACAAAATTAAACAACACACGTAGCGTCTCTGTGAAAGACTGGTCCAGCTCCTAGTATCACCGAGATTTTATTTATCATTCATTTATAAATTAAGTCATGTCATTCCTCTCCAAATTCCTTTTTTATTGATTTGATTGAGATAATACATGTTTCTATGCTCCCCTCCCTGCCTCACCCTTCCCCAATAAATTCCTTTTATATCACTCTCAATTACTATATTACAACCATTCATGGTAAGTCCTTTGCATAAATCACGAAGCAGTGTGATCTACTTGATCTATTAGCCTAAAGTGTGACATTATGCTCAACACTTTAGAATTTACTGCTTTTTATAGGAGTTTGATTCCCAACACCCACAATCTATAACTCTAGCCTTAAAGGAGATCTGATGACCTCTATTGGCCTCTGCAAGCACTGTGCTCACACCCACATTGACACCTTATCCCATGCAATACATATAATTAAAAATTTTAAAAAATAGCCAGGCAGTGGTGGCGCACGCCTTTAATCCCAGCTCTCAGGAGGCAGAGACAGGTAGATCTGAGTTCAAAACCAGCCTGGTTTTCTTAGAGTTCCAGGACAATGAAAGCTACTCAGAGAAACCTGGCTTGAAACATCCCTCCCCAAACAAAAAACAGAATAAAAATTTGTTTCATGTAGCCCTGGCTGTCCTGGCTAGCCTTGAATGCAAATAACTGCCCACCTCTGTCTTCTGAGAGCTAGGACTAAAGGCATTTAGGTAGGGATCTGTAGGAATAAGGGTAGGAGTGAAAGAATTATCACATTTCCTTGGTATAAGCCACTGCCTTAGAGAATAAAAAGCTGTGTATGATGTCTTTATTTTTTTGGAAGATGGATTTGTGTATTTGAATATTTAATCTGTTAGTATGTCCTTGCAACATACCAGTGCCTAGAGCCTAGGGCATTGGATCCTCCAGATCTGGAGTTACAGATAGTTGTGAGCCATCATGTGGATTCTGGAAATGAAACATTTGGAAGAGCAGCAAGTGTCCTTAACCACTGAGCCATATCGCCTGCCCAGTTTTTTGTTTTTTTGTTTAAATAGTTTTGTGTGTCTCATACCTATTCATGTTGGTATAAGAGCTTTTGGGTACCAAAAGAGGATGTCAGATTTGAAGGTGGCAGAATTACAGGCAGTTGTGAATTGTCTGGTGTGAGTTCTGGGAATTAAGCTTGAGTCCTCTGAAAGGGAGATGTTTACAACAGCTGAGTCATCACTACAGCCAGCCTATTATAAATTGAAAAAACTTAATACATGAAGTTTTATACCTGAAAGTTTCATATGTGAATACGAAATCATTTTTACCTCACCTCTCTTCCTTCTTAAACTTATCCTGTTTCCTTCCCAAATTGACTATCTCTCTTGGTTTTTTCAAGACATGGTTTCTCTGCGGCTTTGGAGCCTGTCAAGGAGCTAGCTCTTGCCTGTCTCTGCCTCCCAAGTGCTGGTATTAAAGGTGTGCGCCACTAAGGCCCGGCCTCTTTATTGTTTTTTACACATACACACATGTAAGAATACAGCATGTTGAGTTCTTCTAATGTAACTAAGCAAGCCACGAAAGACAGTAAGCAGCATTCCTCTCTGGTTGCTGATTCAGTTCCTGGCTTCAGGCTCCTGTCTTGAACTCTTGCCCTGGCTTCTCTCAGTCACGAACACTGTAATCTGCAGACCAAATAAACCCCTCCTTTCTAAGATTATTCCACCTCTTTTGTGAAAAATGGTTAGGGAGTTATGAATAGAAGTTCAGAGACCTAGACCAAAAGAAGTAAAGATAGAAGGAAGTTAGGCAGTAGTGGTGATGCAGGCCTTTAATCCCAGCACTCAGGAGGCAGAGGCAGGCGGATCTCTGGGAGTTCGAGGCCAGCCTGGTCTACAAGAGCTAGTTCCGGGATGGGCACCAAAGCTCCAGAGAAACCCTGTCTCGAAAAAACAAAACAAAAAGTTAGCTGGGCGGTGGTGGCAGACAGCTTTAATCCCAGAATTTGGTGGATCTCTGTGAGAGTTCAGGGCCAATCTGGTTTACAAGAGCTAGTTCCAGGACAGGCTCCAAAGCTACAGAGAAACCTTGTCTCGAAAAACCAAAAATAAAAGTTACGCTATTCAGCAAAAAGAAAAACAATTTTTGATTATATTTTGCAGGTGGAGGTCAAAGGACAACTTGTAGAAGTCAAATCTTTTCCACCATTTGGAAACTAGGGATCAAATTCACATAAGGCTTGGGGAAACAGGTGCCTTTATCCATTGAGCCATCTCTGGGGCCCACGACTTTCTTTTTTTCTCAGGTTTGAGACATTAATTTGTCCTGGCTGTCCTGAAACTTGCTCTGTAGGCCAGACTGGCCTCAAACTCAGGAATTTGCCTGCCTCTGCCTCAAGTGCTGGTAAGAAGCAGGCCACATTTCGTGGCAGACCTGAAATCCCAGCAGAACCTGAGACAGAGAATTAGGACGTAAGGCCATCACTTTAAAACAAAACAAAAACATATAAAAAACTCATTAGCCTTAGAAATACTGAGCAAGGCATGGTAGGTAGCATGCACTTAAAATCCCAGCACCTGGGAAACAGAAGGATCAAGAATTTAAGGTCAGCCTAACTATGAAACCCTGTTTCAAAAAGCTAAAAAATAATTATTCCTTTAAGCAAGTGCTTCATTTCTACATAAAACCTCTGTAACTATGTGATCCTTTCTTGATCATTTTACATTGGAAAACTACGTTCTTATAAACTATATATTGTCTCCAAATACCTTGAATCATGAAATTTATACTCATCACTTGTTCAACCACTTATAATCAATCATAAGACTCTCAAATATACTAGTATATGTACGTACGTATGTACGTACGTGTACACACACATACATACATACACACACACACACACACACACAATCAGCCCATCAAAATCTTTGGGGAAATAAAAAAAGAGTTACCTTTAGTGTGATATACAATAGCAGCCCTCAGGTCAAAAGAACCCCAGCTATCATTCCTTTCTAGGCCTCTCTGGTATCTCTGTTCTTTGGCGGAGCCTAACAAAGTGTTCGTAGGAGAGGCCAGAGGATTTTGATTTTCTATTTCGTAGTCCTTTGAGAGAAACACTAAAGCACCTTGACTATTGGTGTCTGCTTTTTGCAGGTCACCTATATGACTGGGTTCCAAGGATAAGGCTCCACTCTCAGCAGTCCCAGGTTTTAGAATGTTACCCAGAACTTGAGGACTAGTCCGTTTTTCCAGCTCATAAGCCTTGGGGAACACAGGATGCTCAGTTCCTGAGGGAATTATTTCAGCACCCTGTGAAACCAAAGTGGCAGGATATTCTCCTTGAAATGTCACTTCCATTACTTTATGATCTGATGACTTTCCAATAACAGTCTCTGGGCCAGCACTGGGTTCATTTATAAATGATAAACCCCATTGATTCTGGAAGATATCCCCCAGATTTTGCTGATCTGTCTGAGAGGGCAGATCTACTTGTGCAGTGCTTAACAGCACCGTTTGCATATTTGAAGGGTAGATAAAAAGGCTAGACTTAATTTGTTCAACAGCTGCTGATGTCAGACTCATGTCCTGAAGAACTGAATCAGTCCCAGTAGAGATGGGTGTTAAAGTATTAGCAGCAGTAGTTAGCAGTGGCTGACCCCCTGATGGATACACATTTCCATCAGTTCCTGCTAAAACAGGCCCATTAGAAAAGTTGGCAGAAGTAACAGATTTCAGAGCTGACATGGGGACCTGGGATAATCGACTTGAAGGTTGAGTCTGAGTTTCCCCAGTAGATAATGAAGACGATGAAGATGAGGATGGTGACACAGAAGAGTTCTGTACAGTTTTGTTGAGGTTCTCCTTAACTTTGCTTGCATAACTTATTTTAGGAACTATTTTAGCACTGCTATTATCCACTGGAAAAACTGGGGGTGGTTTAAACAAAGTCCAGGAGTCCTCTTTGGAGGCAGAAGCTGAGGCATGTTTTCCTTTAGGCCGATCATCAAACTTTTTGCTGCTCAAACCAGGTTTAATATCTGAGCTTTTACGAAGTATGTCACTCACAGCAGGTTTTCCACGACTTGTTCCTCCAGGTCCAGTTTCATACTTCCAAATAGGCTTCGAACCATCTGCCCGAGTTCCCTTTTGTTCACTATAGTCAGGCTTTAAACTTTCAAGTCCCTGTTTTAATGCTGGGACACTAGTCTCTTGCATTATTTTGTCCTGCACTAAATTAAGGTTTTCACAACCCTTGGCACTATTGCGCCTAGCTTTCCTTTTTTTAGGAGTTGTATATCCACTCTCAGATCCACTACCATCATTATCTGCTCCTTTGCCCATATAACCATTAGTAATATAGCCTGAATTATTTGTTATAACACCATTTGGAATTGCTACAGTGTCGGTCTTGTCTACCGCCTGGTTCTCTCCAGATTTATTTTCGTAAGACTTCCCATTCTTTTTGTCCATACTGTTTTTCTGAATAAAATTCTTGGTTTTAATTCCTGTTTTTCCAAAGGTGCTGGTCTTTACAGTCTGCTTCAGGCTATTGTCTACAACTTGCTGGTTGCCATTGACGACCCTAGAAATAGGGTTAGTAGCTTCATCAGAACTGAGGCTCTTTAAAGATATTTCTCTTTCTCCAGCATTACCATTTATTTCACCATAGCCTAAAGAAGAAAAACAAAAACAAAACAAAACAAAAGCCATTTAAATCACAATAGTACTAAAAACTCAAAGCTGTTTATTGAATGTCCTGATACTATGGTGTAAGGTTTGTTACTTCACATCTCTATGAAGAGACTTGTCGGCCCTATTTCATAGATTAAAACATTGAGTTCACTGCTAGGCAGAATTGGGACACAATTCACATCAGGTCCATGTACAGGGCCAACAGCCAGAATTAACTAGAAAGAACAGGACCTCTTCAAGCAGCATGCCCGTGAAACAGAATAAACCTACACATTATGGCCATGAAGCTGTTATAAAATAAAAAATCCCCTCACAATTAATTAAATGCAATACAGTCCAGGCAGGTGTGGTAACGGCTTGCAACTTCAGCAAGCACACTGAAAACTGAGGCACCCTGAACTATACACACAAATAGGACCAGAGCTACCCTCTGGGCAAAATCCCAAGTGTTCAGATACAGTAAACTATAAAGGAAAAGAAATAAGGCTGTGACCTTTGCCTAGCATGTATGACCATTGATTGAATTCAATCCCTTGCATTAACCACCCCACCAAAAGTTAGGAAATTGAAGACCGTAAGTGGCTAGTTACAATCCATCTAACAAAGGTCGAAATCCTATAAACTTGGCATCAGATCATACCATAACACACGAAGCAAAAATTTATACCAATATTTCTAAGCAAAGACTTGTTTTCTTATACTTGGGTTAAAAGACTTAGATAAAATAATACCCAGGTCACGAAGTGGCAGAACTAGAAATCTAAACTCAATTGTGGTCACTGCTTTCTGCCCTCATGCAACACTCGCTTGCTCACAAAACTACACAATAAAAGAAATCTAATTTTTTTAATCTGTCAAGTATTTCAATGTAAAGACTTTGCTGTTTACAGTTAAAGATTACAAGGGATCTACTGGGACACAATTCCTACTTACTAGTAAAATGGTGATTAGCCATCAATTGTATAAAGTCCTCAATTCTTAAAGTATTCTTAGTAACTACAAAAAACTTTTGTTTGCTTTTTGATAAAGGGTTTCTCTGGCATCCTGAAACTTTGTAGACCAGGCTGTCCTTAAACTCAGAGATCTGCCTCAGCCTCCCAAGTGCTGGGATTAAAGACATGTGCCACTATCACTCTTCATCAGAAAATACATTTTAAAGAAGTTCTTAACTTTCTGACTGGCATGCATTAAGTCCAAGACTCAACCCTTAGTAATTAGAAGAAAAAATAAAATTCTTAATTTCCAGTGTTAAAGTACTACTTTTCATTTTAAAAAAATCTATGATAGCCAGTCAGACTTCCCGTGGTGAGGGCTGAGTACCCCTAGCAGACATTCTACCACTAGACTATCTCCAGTTCCCAAATAAAAGATCTCATGGAGATGATGGCCAAACCTCCAATCCTAACACTGAGGAGGCAGAAGCAGGGGAATCTGAGTTTGAACGCAGCCTAATCTAGATAAATTCCAGGCCAGTCAGGAATACATATCAAGACCCTGTCTCAAATATATTTCCCTCTTATACAGTCTAACTATGAAACAAGAGTCAAGAACACTATTTGATGTTTTTTCTGTAAAATGTTCTTTTAAAAAATGCTGAAAGCCGGGCGATGGTGGCGCACGCCTTTAATCCCAGCACTCGGGAGGCAGAGGTAGGCGGATCTCTGTGAGTTCGAGACCAGCCTGGTCTACAGAGCTAGTTCCAGGACAGGCTCCAAAGCCACAGAGAAACCCTATCTCGAAAAACCAAAAAAAAAATAAATAAATAAATAAATAAATAAATAAATAAAAAAATGCTGAAAGCTACGGGCAGTAGTGGCATACACCTTTAATCACAGCACTCAGGAGGCAGAGGCAGTGGCAGAATTTCTGAGTTGGAGGCCAACTGCTTGGTGTCTACAGAATGAGTTCCAGATCAGAGCTGGAGAGAAATCTTGTCTCAAATAAATAAATAAACCCCAAAAGCACAAAGTCGAGCCAGGCACAATGGTGCATCATGCACTATCTAAAACAAAAACAAAAATTAGGGGCAGGGGAGAACCAGATCATCATTAAATTTACCCTCCTGAAACTGGATCAAAGACAAGAATTACCTCACTGTTTAATAGCTTAATAGGTTAAACAATCTGTATCTTCTGGATCACTAGTCATAATTTTTGTATTTCAACTAAAGGTGGGCAATGTTACATGAAAAAAAAAATAAAGTTGATGTTCAAATCAAGTTGAACCAAAGTACAGTCTGGTAAGTAAACCAGAACAATTACTATCTAAGAGTACTTAACAGTTCAGATACCAGAAATCGCTCATGGAAAAAACAGTTCAGTAGGAAATGGTGGCCCACACTAACTCAAGCTACACTGGAGAGTGAGACACCAGAATTACAACTTCAACTATAAAGGGTAGCTGAGTGATACACAACTCCTGCCTAGCATACCCAGTGTCCTAGGCTCAGTCCTCAGTTTACAAAACAGTACTTGTTTTAATGACAATTTTTTTTTTGCATTTAACTACATAATACTTCTCCCCTGTGGCTTTGGTATGCACAAAGTATGAAAGGCATCTTTTAAAGCTTAAATATTAAAAAAAATTAAAGAATTCCTAGCACTTATTATTTAGGGCTGCCATGCTAATTCCACTTCAAAGGGGCTCAGCCTAGCTTCTGGATGTGAAGCTGCAATCACAACACATCTGGTCTTCTCTTGTGCCCTCTTCTGGGTTCTGAGAACCAGTTTCTCAAAAGGTTTAGAGTAATGGTCATTGCCCAAAAACATTCTTTTCTTAGCACTGTACACAAAGAAGCAACAGCAGTGTGTGACCAAACCACGTATGAAAAACTTAGCATCTTAAAATTTTCAAACACACTTTCCCTCCTTATTCTTTATCCCAACTTAAGAAATTTTGAGGAGTGCCACTTAATGGTTCAGGGTCTGTATCTCTATGAGGTGAAGTCCTGTGGGGGAACACACAAACTTTATAAAGTGTAAATTTGACATCTAAGAAGCATCATTATTTGACAACCTTCTGAACACCAAAATTAATGCAGTGTTACATAATTCCTAAGTTTCTAGGCTGCTCCAGATCCTCACAATTCAGCACTTAACTTCCAGTGCACATTATCATCAGTCCGTGCCACCTTACAAAGGAATATCTGATAGCCAGCTGCTGTCTTCAAAGTTACATTGCCAACAATAAGTTTTTCATCAGTAACTGCTCGTATTAAATGACAGCCTGACTTTTAACATTAAGTTTCCCTTCATTTCTCGTCGGTTTATAAACATTTTTAATCTGCGAATATATAATCTTTGATGCTTATTTCTTGAGTTATCTCCTCAAGACGTTGGCGTTTAGCATGTTAAATAAAATTCAGTTTGGGGATCTATATGGGTTCTTAAATACACAAACTACCTTTCCCGAAATACCACCGAAAAAGTCTTGTCCAAGATGAGAAGGTATTGACACAACCTCACGGCCAAGCCACTTTCAGGTCTTCGTTAGTCAGAGTGGGGACCCAAACTGTGCCTGTTGTCCATCCATTTGATTTATCCCTCCCTGCAGTCGCTACCCGTACCCAGAAGTCTGGCTGCTGAGTGGGAAACGGATGGAACAAGGTTTAAGAGGTTGTTCCCCCCCCTTTTTTTTTTCTTGGGAGGAAAGGCGCTGCTGGAAAGAAAAAGGCCTAAGTGAGAGCCTCTGAGGCGGAGTCGTGAGCGAACCTGGCAGGAGATGAGATTCCTGTGGCAGAGAAACTCGTGACCCGGGAGCTCGGTTCCCGCTGGGTACCCCACCCGGCCTCAGGCACCGCCTCTACCGAAAACGAACCCCTCGCCCCTCGCAGGCCCGCGGCCGCCGCCCGGGCCTCCTTCCCTCTCAAGCTCGTCTTCGAGGCCGGCTCCCCGCCCGGCCGCCCGCCCGCGCCTCCCGCCGCACCCGGGAGCGGGAAACGCGGCCGTCGGCGCGCGGGTCCACGGTGCAGGCCGCTCCCCTCGTGGCCGCTTCCCTCCCCCACCCCAACCGCCCCCGCCCCTCACCCCAGGGACCCGCCCGGGGCCGCGCGGCCGCCACCGGGTTACACAACCCGGCGCGGGGCGGGGGGAGGGGCGCCGGGCGCCGGGCGCCCGCAGTGCGGGGGACCCGGCCGTGGCCGCCGAGGGTCCAGGGGCCTCGGTCCCGGCGTGCCGTGTGGCCTTCCGCACCCTTCCCCCCCTCCGCTCCTCAGCCGGCCGGAGTCGGTGACAGGAATCGGCTTCCAACATGGCGGACAGGAAGCGGCCCCGCGAGGAGGAGAGAACATTCCAGCCTCGCCGGCTCTGAGGAGAGCGGGCCAGGGGCGCCGGCCTCCGGAGGAGCCTCGCGGACAGACAGCAGGGCCCGGCGCCAGACAGGGGCGTTTAGGGGTGGAAACGACCCCCGGGACGAAGGGGTCCCCGCCGCCCCCCAGACAGCAAACCCCAAGGCCACAGGTGGGCTAGGGCTGGCGGGTGAGGGCGGACGCTTCCTCGCCTCGGCTCAGCCCGGCTCCGCGCCGCCGGCGGGAGGGTCTCGCGACACCACCCGCGCCCGGATCCACTAGGCCTGCCTGAATCACACACACCTCGAGGGAATTATTTTTGAGGGCGGCCGAGTTTCACCCCTCCTTAGGGCCCCCCACGTTCGGGCAACTCTGGGGCCGCAGGAGGAAAAAAAAATGAAAATCAAAATAAGGTTGGACTTGCAAGGCCGAGCGTCCAGGTCTGCCTCCAGCCGGGGCGGGGGCCGGGGAAGGTCACGCTGGCCTGCGCGGGCCTCTCCCATGCTGGGGGGAAGGCGAGGGCGCTGCGATCCCCACCTCGCGGCCCGCGCCCGGGAAGAATGAAAGGGGGCATCCCCGGGCCCGCGGGACGCACACCCCGACCGGGTCCGCGCTTTTCCCAGCTAGCCCCACCCCCATCCCCTCGCCGCCCCCCCCCCCAGCCCGGGTCCCCTTCCCCCACCGCCCTCCCTCCCGGACCTGTTTTCTTCTTCGGCGTTTCCTGGTGCTGCTGGAGGGTGTGTTTCTGCTCATGTTTCAGCGGCTTGGGCTGGGCCTTAGGGCTGCCCTCGGCTCCATGCTGCAGGTACTGGTGAGGCTGCTGGTGATGGTGGTGGTGGTGGTGGTTGTGGCTGTGGTTGTAGAAATAGTAATGGTGGTGGTGGTGCGACTGCGACTGCTGCTGCTGCTGGGGGTGATGGTGCGGATGGTGGTGGCTGTGATGGTGCTGAGGCTGTGGCTGGCCGGGCTTCTCCTCCATTGAAAGCGGCTGGGACTCCCTGGCTGAGGCTGCGGGCTGCTGCACCGTCAGGATCTGAGGCTGCTTCTCAGCGCTCGCTCAGTATATCTGAGCGCGTCTCGCCAGCGCACTGGTTAAGCGAGCGGATCGGCAAGATTGGCAGCTGCGCTCCGGCAATCAGGAGCCACGCTGAGCCTCAAGCCCCGCCCCTAGCCCAAATCCTCTTCCCTTCCCCTTCGCCACCGCCGCCTGGCCAACGCCACTTACCCTATGCAACCTCACGGGGCCGGGCCTTCAACGTCAGCATTATGGCTCTCTCTTCTATCGCTTTCTCTCCTTTACCACGCAGTTAGCGAACAGCACTTTCTACACTCCTCACAGGCAAGCAAGCTGATTTCGAGTGTAGCAGATTCCACTGACGATTACTGGCGCTAGAAGCCATCTGTTGGTTTTGCACCTCCTAGAATCTGTTGTGATATATGTGTGTGTGTGTGTGTGTGTGTGTGGTTTTTTTTTTTAAATCCTTTTCCGGGTAGCCAGCACGGAGGGGGAAGCTCAATTTCCTTAACCCTTTGGCCACGAAAAGGGGCAATACAAAAGAGGAAATAAATTCATTTTTAAGAATACAAAACCTTCACAACTCGATAGATCGTTTTGTATTCTGGATTCATTTTGCTTTGTATTCATATGCTAATCTCTTCCTTTGCACGGAGGGATTATAGGGTTCCACAATGGGGTATCTGTGTAATTTTCTAAAAGGGCACAAAGGGCTTAAAGCATTGTTTCTTTGTAGTTGAAGGCGAAAGAGGGAGGGAGGGATGAAAAATCTATGCTGAATTTTTTTTGTTTTGTTTTGTTTTAATTAAACACTACAGGTGAGGTCAACTATGGGACCAAAATGGGTTCAGAATAAGAATTTCAAGAGTGAAGAAGGGACACCTTTAAAAGTTCTTACCGTTTTGTTTTTCACATTTTTTTGTTTTGCATTTACAAAAATTATTGAAATTTAAAGATGTATTTGCATTTTATGGGGTTTATTCAACTAATCTTGTCATGGTAGGAAGGAATAGGGTTGTGATGAGCACAGACACAGGGTACCCTCAAAATATATTTCTGTGGGCTTGGGGGGTATTTGGTTTGGTTTGGTTTGGTTTGGTTTTGAAACAGAATCTAACTACGCAACTCTAATTGACTTCGAGCTCCAAAAGTACAACTGACCTCCAACTAAGAGATCCCTCTGCCTCTGCCTCCTGAGTGCTGGGATTAAAGTTCTACACCACACACCTAGCCAGTGTGCGATTTCTTAAGACTACATGTACACTTGCTTTATAATTTGTTAAATGGGATAAATATTTCTCTATGTAACACAAGGAAAATTTTAAATGTAATATTTACCATCTTAACCTGTTTTTTGTTTGTTTCTGTTTTGTTAGTTTGAGACAGGGTCTTACTATGTGACCCTGATTGGCCTGGTATTATTTACTATGTAGCCAAGGCTGGGTTCCAACTTGTTGCCATCCCCCTGCCTCTACCTCACAAATACTGTCATTTCAGACATGCACCATTATACCCAGCTTCTACTTGTAATAACCATTTGGAGCACATAGTTCAGGGTATTAGGACACGCCCACTGTCGTACAGCTATAATCCAGTGCATCTCTGGAACCCATCTTGTAAAACTGAAACTCCATGTCCATTAAATAAGTTCCTTGAAGCTGGAGAGATGGCTCAGCTGATAAGAGCATGCATATTCTGCTCTTGCAGAGGACCAGAGTTCGATTCTGAACATTCGCATGGAAGGTCAATCATCCTTAACTCCAGTTCCTGAGGGTCCGACCCCTCTTCAACCTCCTTCAGGCAAAACACTCATACAGGTAAAATAGATTTTTTTCCTTTGGTTCTGTTTTTGATACAGGGTTTCTCTGTGTAACCACCCTGGCTGTCCTGGAACTTGCTTTGTAGACCAGGCTGGCCTCACTGGAATTCACAGAGATCCTCCTGTCTCTGTTTCCCGATCATGCTGGGATTAAAAGCATATGCCACCACAAATTCACAAATATATCTTTTTTTTTAAAGACAAAAGATTGAGCTGAGCGGTGGTGGCACATGCCTTTAATTTCAGCACTCAGGAGGCAGAGGGAGGCAGATCTCTGTGAGTTTGATGCCCGCCTGGTCTACAAGAGCTAGTTCCAGGACAGGCTCCAAAGCTATAGGGAAACCCTGTCTCAAAAAAAAAAAAAAAACAAGGGGCTGGAGAAATGGCTCAGCGGTTAAGAGCATTGCCTGCTCTTCCAAAGGTCCTGAGTTCAATTCCCAGCAACCACATGGTGGCTCACAACCATCTGTAATGAGGTCTGGTGCCCTCTTCTGGCCTGCAGGCATACAGGCAGACAGAACACTGTATACATAATGAGTAAATAAATAAATATATTAAAACAAAAACAAAAGAGGGGCTAGAGAGATGGCTTAGTGGTTGAGAGCACTGGCTGCTCTTCCAAAGGTCCTGAGTTCGGGCTGGAGAGATGGCTCAGTGGTTAAGAGCATTGCCTGCTCTTCCAAAGGTCCTGAGTTCAATTCCCAGCAACCACATGGTGGCTCACAACCATCTGTGATGAGGTCTGGTGCCCTCTTCTGGCCTTCAGACATACAGACAGAATATTGTATACATAATAAATCAATAAATATTTAAAAAAAAAAAAACAAAGGTCCTGAGTTCAATTCCCAGCACACACGTGATGGCTCACAACCATCTGTACCCCTCTTCTGGCACCCTCTTCTGGCATATGGGCATGTGTGGAGGCAGAATGTTGTATACATAATAAATAAATCTTAAAAAAAAAGAATATCTTTCCTTTTTATGACTGAATAATATTCCACATGAGTGTGTGCTTTGGGAAGGCGTATACAGCATTTTGTAGTATCCATTTATCTGATAATAGGTATGTAAAGTTTATAATTTTTTATTTAAAATGTGACATGAGAGGAACATGTCAATGAGTTTGAGACCAGTCTGGTCTACCTAGCAAGTTAAGACCAGCCAGGACTACATAGTAAGACTCTATCTCGGAAAAAACAATTATTTGTTTGTGTGTACATGCATGTGAATGTAGTGACCTCAGGGCCAGAAGAGTCGAATCCCCCGGAACTGGGAAACTAGAGTTACTGAATATGATTTGTCTTACTTGGTGCTAGGAACCAAATCCAGATCCTCCCCAGAGCAGGAAATGCTCTTCACCACTGAGCCATCTCCCTAGCCCACAATTGCTCAATTCTGATTGCTAGTAATATCATCTTGATTAGTCTCTATTATTCCCACGTGCTTAAAATGTAAACAGAATTCAGCATTATGGAGCCAGAGAGAAGGAACGTGTGCGCGTGCCCGTATTTGACTTAGACATTAAGTTGGAAAGTAGAATTCCCATTCCTGAGTCTAACTTTTTTTCTGTATTTTACTTTGAGACAAACAAAACCCACTCAATGAATTTCTGACTTACACTTTCACTTGTCTTACTTTATTCACTCATAGACAGTTGTACTGACTTAAGCAATTTAACTTTTAGCCAAGTATTGTGAGGAACACCTCTCCTCCTGGCACTAGGGTCAGGTAGAAGGAGGGGGACTAAGGAAGACCTGGGGTGTGGGGGAAGATAGGAGTACCTGAAGCTCAAGGTCATCCTTAGTTGTGCCTGGAGCTTGGTCTGAGATTAGCCTGACCCTCAGATAGATAGATAGATAAATAAATAAATAAATAAATAAATAAAAACTTTTAACGTAATAATAAAATAAAATAGTTGTATAAATAAACATAAATGGCGGTGTTGGTGCACACATTTTTTTTTTTTTTTTGGTTTTTCGAGACAGGGTTTCTCTGCGGTTTTTGAGCCTGTCCTGGAACTAGCTTTTGTAGACCAGGCTGGCCTGGAACTCACAGAGATCTGCCTGCCTCTGCCTACCAAGTGCTGGGATTAAAGGCGTGCGCCACTCACCACAGAGTGAGTTCCAGGACAGCAAGGATAATTACTCAGAGAAACCCTGTCTGAAAAAATAGAAAAAAGTGAAAAAGCAAGTAAATATAAACTAAAAATAAATTATAAGAAAATTTTCGGGGGCTGGAGAGATGGCTCAGAGGTTGGGAGCATTGCCTGCTCTTCCAAAGGTCCTGAGTTCAATTCCCAGCAACCACATGGTGGCTCACAACCATCTGTAATGAGGTCTGGTGCCCTCTTCTGGCCAGCAGACATACACACAGACAGATTATTGTATACATAATAAATAAATAAATATTTAGAAAAAAATTTAAAAAAAAAAAAAAGAAAATTTTCTAGGTAGTGGTGGCAAAATTATTTAATCCCAGCACTGTGTAGACCTGCCTCTGCCTCCAAATGCTGGGGTTAAAGGCGTGTGCCTCCACTGCCTGGTCCCTGAATTTATTTAAAAAAAAATCATTGTGGCGCACGCCTTTAATCCCAGCACTCGGGAGGCAGAGGCAGGCGGATCCCTGTGAGTTCAAGACCAGCCTGGTCTACAGAGCTAGTTCCAGGACAGGCTTCAAAGCCACAGAGAAACCCTGTCTCGAAAAACAAAGCAAAAAAAAAAATCATTAAATGAATTTCAGGTTGTGGTTAGGACAAAGGGGCTTCTTTCCCTTTGTCCTTTTTTTCTTTCTTTCTTCCTTCCTCCCTCCCCCCGTCCCTCCCCCCCTCTCTCTGTCTCTCTCTTTCTTTGAGAAGTCTGTTTGATGGTGAAGCCTCGCAAGCTCCTCTTCACACCAGCATGGATGGCTGGTGACTCCACAGAGGATGAGGAAGGTGGCTGTCGAACAGAAGAGCCCCCATGGCCTCAGACAGGGCAAAGCCCAGAATGATATAAGAAGAGAGCTTGAGAGGTGGACTTCTGGCACAGCCCGAGAGTCCCTGCACCGCTTCATCCCAGTGGCAATTCTTGCTCAGCCATGCCTACTGTGGTGCTCTAGCACTTGACTACTCTGTGTCAGTGTCCCAGGGAAAAACACCCGTTTGGACCCCCAGTCTAGTCACTTGGAGTGGGGAACTGCTACCAGATGAGGCCTCTGGTCTACTCAGGAGGGAGGCAGACCCTGGCCAGATTAGATCCCTGGTAGGGGAACTGATCAGAGCTGGAGAAAGGAGCAGTGCCTTCGTAGTCTGTATTTTTAAATCAGCACTCTCCCACTCCCCTGCAGCCTCAGCTCAACCCACAGGTGTTCCCTGCTCTAGGACAGAATTTCTATTAAAAAAAACTGTTTTGCAGGGGTTGGAGAGATGGCTTAGAGATTAAGAGCACTGACTGCTCTTCCAGAGGTCCTGAGTTCAATTCCCAGTAACCTCATGGTGGCTCACAACCATCTGTAATGAGATTTGGTGCCATCTCTTGGCAAGTGTATGTGTATAAATACTAAAAAAAATGTTTTGCCTGGCAGTGGTGGCCAGCCGGAACTATTACACAGAGAAACCTTGTCTCAGAAGACAAAAGAAAAGAAAATGTTTTGAAGCCAGGTGGTGATGGCACATGCCTTTTTTTTTTCCCCCGAGATATGGTTTCTCTGTGTAACAGCCTTGGCTGTCCTGAAACTAGCTCTTGTAGACCAGGCTGGCCTTGAACTCACAGAGATCCGCCTGCTTCTGCCTCCTGAGTATTGGGATTAAAGGCTTGTGCTACTACCGCCCAACCTGCCAGGCTGTTCTTCAGCTCATAAAGATCTGCCTGTCTTTGCCTCCTGAGTGCTAGGAATAGTACGTGCCTTTAATCCCAGCACTCAGGAGGCAGAGGCAGGTGGATCTCTGTGATTTTGAAGCCATTCTGGTCTACATGGCTAGTTCCTGGACAACTAGGGCTGTTATACAGAAGCTCTGTCTCAATTAAAAAATAAACAAAACACAAAAACTAAAACATTTTGAGCTATAGAGCTATATGTTGTGATACATGCCTTTAATCCTATCGTTCAGGAGATAAAGGCAGGTGGATCTCTATGAGTTTGAGACCAGCCTGGTCTACACAGTAAGTTCCAGGCCAGCAAGGTTTATATAATGAGACCCAATCTCAAAAGCAAAATAATAATAAAGGCAGAAGCTTGTACCACCATAGTTTATGTGGTGTTGGGGATCAACTACAGAGCTTTGTGCATGCTAAACAACAACTCTATCAACTATATTACAACTCCGACCCTGAAACAAATTTTGAAAGAACAAGATATTTTCATTATTATTTAATATTTTAAAAGGTAATATAAATATTTTTATTAATTTTTTTATGCTTGAAAAACAAAAATGATGTCTTATGGATGTCTTGTTTTTGGGTCTGTCTGCACCATGTGCGTGTCTGGTTCCTCAGAGGCCATAAGAGGGCATCAGATGGAATTACAAACTATTGTGAGATACTGTATGGATGTTGGGAATCCAACGCTAAACCCTGGGTCCTTTAGGAGAGCAGACCATGCTCTCCTAACTACTGACCAATCTCTCCAGCCCCATCTTAAACCTGAATTCGTGCCTATTAAAATGTAAATAACATTTTGGAATTTGACTTAGAAGTATTAACCTCATGCTGCGTGTATGCTTTTCATCCCAGCACTAAGAAGGTTGAGACGTGATGATGACTAAAACTTTGAGGACAGCCTGGATTACATAGTGAGATCCAGGCCAGCCATGGCTACACAGTAGACCCTGTCTCAAAGGGCAAAATAAAATAAAATAAAAGCAAAACAACAATAAAATCAAAGAAACAAGTTTTATCTATAGGGTATGACAGCATATAAAATAGTAACTCAAAAGAAAGTTGAGAAATGAAAACAATAAGATCTTTAACTCACTTAAACATTTGCAAATATTTATTGAGCAGTTTCTTTTTTTTTAAAGATTTTTTTTTAATTTATTTATTATGTATACAGTGTTCTGCCGGCACGCCTTCAGGCCAGAAGAGGGCACCAGATCTCATTACTGATGGTTGTAAGCCACCATGTGGTTGCTGGGAATTGAACTCATGACCTCTGGAAGAGCAGCCAGTGCTGTTAACCTCTGAGCCATCTCTCCAGCCCCTATTTAACAGTTTCTGTCTGTTGATTTTTGGTGGAGTTTTGGTTTTTTGTGTATTGGGTTGTTTTTTTTTTTCAAGACAGGGTTTCTCTGTGGCTTTGGAGCCTGTCCTGGAACTAGCTCTGTAGACCAGGCTGGTCTCGAACTCACAGAGATCCGCCTGCCTCTGCCTCCCAAGTGCTGGGATTAAAGGGGTGCCCCACCATCGCCCGGCTTTGGGTTTTTTTTTTTTTAAACAAAGTTTCTCTTTTCTCTGTAGCTTTATAGTCTCTCCTGGGAACTCACTTTGTAGACCAGGCTGACCTTGAACTCAAGGAGCTGCCTGTCTCTGCCTCCCAAGTGCTAGGAATAAGGACAGGTGCTACCACACCCAGAGTAGTTTTTTGTTTTTGTTGTTGTTGTTTTTGTTTTTTTGAGACAGGGTTTCTCCGTGGCATTGTTTTTGTTTTGTTTTGTTTTTTTTTTTTTTTTTGGTTTTTTCAAGACAGGGTTTCTCTGTGGCTTTGGAGCCTGTCCTGGAACTAGCTCTTGTAGACCAGGCTGGTCTTGAACTCACAGAGATCCGCCTGCCTCTGCCTCCCGAGTGCTGGGATTAAAGGCATGCGCCACCACCGCCCGGCCTCACCTAGCTAATTCTTGAACATTTTTTCTTTATCAGCTATTATGTACTTATTTGGAATTTTGTTGTTTCTCTTCGCCCAGTTTGAGAGATTAATTAAGTAGAGTTGAAGCCAGGCGGTGGTTGGCACACGCTTTTAATCCCAGCACTCAGGAGGCAGAGGCAGGCAGATCTCTGTGAGTTCGAGGACAGCCTGGTCTACAGAGCTACTTCCAGGACAGGTCCCAAAGCTACAGAGAAACCCTGTCTCAAAAAAAACCAAAAAAGAAAGAAAGGCCAGGCGGTGGTGGCACACGCCTTTAATCCCAGCACTTGGGAGGCAGAGGCAGGCAGATCTCTGTGAGTTCAAGACCAGCCTGGTCTACAAGAGCTAGTTCCAGGACAGGCTCCCAAACCACAGAGAAACCCTGTCTTGAAAAACCAAAAAAAAAAAAAAAAAAAAAAAAGAAAGAAAGAAAGAAAGAAAAAAAGAAAATCACATCTCAAACACCTATTTTCCATGTGCCTTTAATCTCTTACTTTGGGTACAATTGCAACCTAGGAAGTACAGCAATTTTTGACTCTGACCTTTGACTGAGTTTGCTCATCTCTCACTTATGTAGGACAGGTAGCATGGCCTCTAACTTCCTTCCCACTCGAACATCCTATGGTTTCTGCTCTTTCTTCCCAGAGACCACCCTTTTATTATAATAACTTCTAAACAGCAAGAAGTATTACTGAAATTTTCTAATTTTCAAAAGTAACTACTAGTTCTAACTTTATTTTTTTTTAAGATTTATTTATTTCTTATGTATACAGCATTCTGTCAGCATGTATGCCTGCACACCAGAAGAGGGCACCAGATTTCATCATAGATGGTTGTGAGCCACCATATGGTTGCTGGGAATTGAACTCAGGACCTCTGGAAGAGCAGCCTTAACCTCTGAGCCATCTCTCCAGCCCGAGTTCTAACTTTATAATCAGAAACAGGTTTAGGTAGTTTTATGCAGATGGAGAATTTGCTTTTCAATGATAGTTACAGTTTCAAAGTAAGGCAACTCACTAGTGACATTCACGGTTTCATTTTAGCAGGAAGAGTTTTATTCACACATCTATGATGGCTAAAGAAGGTCCATTTTGTTGTTATTTTGTTTTGTTTTGAGACAGGCTTTCTCTGTGTAACAACCCTAGCTGACCTGGAACCAACTCTTGTAGACAAGGCTGGCATTGAACTCACAGAGATCCCTCTACCTCTGCCTCCTAAATTCTGGGACTAAAAGCGTGTGCCATCACTGCCCGGCAAGAAACTCCGTTTTTGTACTAGGCATCCATCTTGGTACCTAATAGCTGTCTGTGACTCAAGTTCCTGGAAGGTAAATTCCTGGCAGCACTGACTTCTTGATCTGGACAAAAATTTTGTTGTCAGAACTGAGATGGAAGCCTTCCTTATCTGCTTCATTTATACCTCAATTGGGCACATTACTGAGCTGCTCCAAACTGTTTTCTCATCTGAAAAAATAGTTCTAGTGTTTGTAAATGTAAATGATGCTGTTTTAACTTCTTTGTTTCTGTTATGTTTTTTTTTTGTTTTTCTTTTTTTTTTTTTTTTTTTTTTTTTGGTTTTTCGAGACAGGGTTTCTCTGTGGTTTTGGAGCCTGTCCTGGAACTAGCTCTTGTAGACCAGGCTGGTCTTGAACTCAGAGATCCGCCTGCCTCTGCCTCCCAAGCGCTAGGATTAAAGGCGTGCTCCACCACCGCCTGGCATGTTTTGTATTTTTGAGAGAGGTTTTCTCTATGTAACATTCCTGGCTATCCTGGAACTAGCTCTGTAGACCAGGCTGGTCTCGAACTCACAGAGATCCGCCTGCCTCTGCCTCCCGAGTGCTGGGATCAAAGGCGTGCGCCACCATCGCCAGGCTCTCTCTTTACTCTTAAAGCCATGCCCACTCCCTCCCCCATCCGCTGAGACAGGCTGATCTTCAGTTTCAGGCCTGAGCTCTGTCTCTTTTCCGTCTTCCTCTCTGAGAAGCATCTTCACTTTTGCCTCTCTCCCCTCTTCTCCCCTTCCCACCTCCCCCATGCTTCTCTCTCTCCCCCCCCTTTCCCCTCTCTCCTCTCTCTCTCCCCTCTCTCTCCTCTTCTACCTTCTCCCTTCCCCTTCCAGAACCCCCTTGAATAACTTGAATAAATATCCAACCTCACTCTGCATGTCATGCCTACCCTTGTCTCTGTCTCTTGCCCTCCGGCCACGTGTCTCCCTGGGACCAGCCACTGCTCGGGGATCGGCAGCCATCTCTGCCTGGGACTGGCTGCTCTCAGGGCCTGCGGCCTGCCGCCACATGGCCCGCAACCAAGGCTTGGGGACCTAGAACATTTCTATTGCCTACTGCCGCCGGGAACCTTCAGCATTTTTAATTTTTTCCATTACATTGGGGCCTAGTGAAAGGAAGTTAGGTCGTCTTAGAGTTACTGTTGTGTTTTGTTTTGTTTTTTTTTGTTGTTTTTTTTTTTTTTTTTTGGTTTTTCGAGACAGGGTTTCTCTGTGGCTTTGGAACCTGTCCTGGAACTAGCTCTGTAGACCAGGCTGGTCTCGAACTCACAGAGATCCGCCTACCTCTGCCTCCCAAGTGCTGGGATTAAAGGCCTGCGCCACCATCGCCGGGTTTAGAGTTACTGTTGTGATGAAACACCAGGAACAAAAGCAATCTGGGGAGGAAAGGGTTTACAATCCTGAATTACAATCCAGTGAGGGAAGCCAAAGCAGGAAGTCAGACACAGGAACCTAGAGGCAGGAGGTATATAGGTTACTATAGGTCATGGAGGAGTGCTATTACTGGCTAGCTCAGACTGTTTTCTTTTTTTTCTTCTTTCTTTTCTTTTTTTGGTTTTTCGAGACAGGGTTTCTCTGTGGCTTTGGAACCTGTCCTGGAACTCACAGAGATCTGCCTGCCTCTGCCTCCCAAGTGCTGGGATTAAAGGAATGCGCCACCATCGCCCGGCCTCTTTTTTTTTTCAAGACAGTATTTCTCTGGGAACCCCTGGCTGTCTGGGATTTTACTCCCTTAGACCAGGCTGGCCTTGAACTCAATGCTGGAATTCAAGGCCTGTGCAACCACTGCTTACTTAAAGCATCCAGAGAGCTGGGTGTTGGTGGTGAACACCTTTAATCCCAGCACTCCAGAGGTTGAGGCTATTGGATCTCTGTGAATTTGAAGCCAGCCTAGTCTACAAAGTGAGTTCCAGGACAGCTAGAGCTGTTACACAGAGAAACCCTGTCTCAGAAAAACAAAACAAAAAAGCATCCAGAACCACCTACCAGGGGAGACCCTATCTATCCACAATGGGCTGGGCCCTCCCCCAGCAATCACTAATTAAGAAAATGCCCTTCAGCTTGCCTGCTAAGGACAAGTATCAAGTAAGCAGAAAAACTAGCCATTGGGTGGAGCCCACTGACCTTTCTCTCCCTCACTTCACTTCCTGATTTGCGTGGAATGAGAAACTCTGGTCCAGGAAGCGTTCCAGTTTCCTTTTGCTAGAGACCAGTGACCTAAAAAATCTTCAGTCCCTTTAGTTTGCTTCTCCTAGATAGTTTATCACAATAATGACACAGTGTGATTAGTGTTTTCCCAAGTTTCAAAAGGGCAGGCATAAGCTGTAATTGAAATTCAAGAACAATGAACTGGACAGTGGTTGCAGACCCCTTTAATCCCAGCACTTGGGAGGCAGAGGCAGGCGGATCTCTGTGTTCCAGGACAGCCAGGGCCACACAGAGAAAAAAAAAACAAAAAGAAAATGTCGTCTTTTGATTCCTTCTTTTTGCTTCTAATGTGTACTTAGTATGTTGGGGTCTATAGTTAGAGGCACACAGAAGTTGGACTAAAGGTTTGCCTGAGAGTAAAACAACTTAACTGGTTTAAATTAGCAATACAGAATTTAGTCAGTGTGGTCAAAATGTCTTAGAAGCTATAAGGAAATAGTGTAATCATGGAAACTATAGCTATTGGTTTATTGCCTCTCTCCATTCTCCAAGTATTTCAAAAGTCATATGATTGCTACTGTTAATTATTGATTGTGGTGTAATAATTTACCTAATCACTTTAGTGCCTTTAACAATGTGCCATAGCACAACTGTAGAGATCGGAAGACAGCTTGAGGGAGTCAGTTCTCTTCCTCTAACTTGTGGGTTCTGGATCATATTCAGAGGCAAGGATCTTTACTGGCTATGCCACCTCACAGGCCTCTAGCAGTGTTTTATAAGTGTTCAGTGTACAAAACTGTGGACTCCTTAAAAAAATTTTTAAAGAATTATTTATTATGTATACAGTGTTCTGCCTACATGTATGCAGGGCACTAGATCTCATTACAAGTAGTTGTGAGCCACCCTGTGGTTGCTGGGAATTGAACTCAGGACCGTTGGAACTTTTGGAAGAGTAGCCAGTGCTCTTAACCTCTGAGCCATCTTTCCAGCCCCCATCCTTAAAGTTTTTAAAAATTATTAATTGATATTTATGTTTATGAATGTTTCACATACATGTATTATGTGTGTGCACCACACACATTCCTAGTGTTCATGGAAGTCAGAAGAGACTGTCTGATCTCCTGGAACCAGAGTTATAGATGGTTGGAAACCTCCATGTGGGTGCTCGAAACTGAGCCTGAGTCCTCTGGAAGAGCAACAAGTGCTCTTAACCACTGAGCCCTCCAGCCATCTTTGGTTAAATTCATTTCTATTTTGTGTGTTTATTCATTCATCTTGAGACTAAATCTCCTGTTGCTCACTCTGGCCTTAAACTTTCTATGTGCTGGGCGGTGGTGGCGCACGCCTTTAATCCCAGCACTCGGGAGGCAGAGGCAGGCAGATCTCTGTGAGTTCGAGGCCAGCCTGGTCTACAAGAGCTAGTTCCAGGACAGGCTCCAAAGCCACAGAGAAACTCTGTCTCGAAAAAACAAAAAAACAAAAACAAAAAAACTTTCTATGTAACCTAGATGACCCTGAACTTCTGATCTTCCTGCCTCCACCTCTTGGGGGCTAGGGTCCTCTGAATTCTCCCCACACTTGGTTGTGTACAACACCAGCAGTTGAACCCCAGGTATCAATCACAAGAGCTGGGCAAGCATTCTACCAATGGAGCTACATCTCCAGCCCGAATACTTTATTAAATTGATAGTATTATAAATTTGGTCATTGTAATTTTTTAAAGGATTTTTGTTGTTGGGACTGGAGAGATGGCTCAGTGGATGAGAATACCTGTCTGCTCTAGCAGAGACTCGGGTTCAATTCCCAGTACCCACATGGCAGCTCACAGCTGTCTGTAGCTTCAGTCCAAGGAAATCCAGTGTCCTTTTCTGGTCTCTGTGGGCACTGCACAGATGTAGTGTACTTATATGCCAGCAGAACTCCCATACACAAAAAAGTAATAAATATTTTTTTGTTTGTTTTTTGAGACAGGGTTTCTCTGTAGCTTTGGAGCCTGTCCTGGAACTAGCTCTTGTAGACCAGATTGGTCTCAAACTCACAGAGATCTGCCTGCCTCTGCCTCCCAAGTGCTGGGATTAAAGGCGTGTGCCACCTCCGCCCAGCTAAATAAATATTTTTTACAAAAATAATTTTTGCTGTTGGTATAGAAATATAATTAATTTTATGGGGAGGGCAAGAATGTTGATACAGGGCTAGAGAGGTGGCTCAGAGGTTAAGAGCATTACCTGCTCTTCCAAAGGTCCTGAGTTCAATTCCCAGCAACCACATGGTGGTTCACAACCATCCGTAATGGGGTCTGGTGCCCTCTTCTGGCCTTCAGGTATACACACAGACAGAATATTGTATACATAATAAATAAATAAATATTAAAAATAGAATGTTGGTACATGCTTTTAATCCTAGCACTCAGGAGACAGAAGCAGGTTGATTTCTGAGTTTGAGGCCAGCTTGGTCTACATAGATAGTTCTAGACCAGCCAGGACTTTATAATGAGACTCTATCTTAAAAATAAAAATAAAATAAAATGAAATGAAATGTAAATAATTTTTTTTCAGGACTGAACCTGAGCCGGGCGGTGGTGGCGCAGGCCTTTAATCCCAGCACTCGGGAGGCAGAGGCAGGCGGATCTCTGTGAGTTCGAGGCCAGCCTGGTCTACAGAGCTAGTTCCAGGACAGGCTCCAAAGCCACAGAGAAACCCTGTCTCGAAAAAAACAAAAACAAAACAAAACAAAACAAAAAGACTGAACCTGTCCTGGAACTCCCTCTGTAGACCAGGCTGGCCTCAAACTCACAGAAATCCACCTGCCTCTGCCTCCAGAGTGCTGGGATTATAGGCGTGTGCCACCACCACCTGGTGTGAATAATTTTTAAAGCTTTACTTTAATATTTTTATGTATTTTCATATATTTCTTTGTCTTTATTGTGGGTGAGGGTGAGGACCCAGAGACATCTTGTGGGAATTGGATGTTTTCTCTCCACCCTGTGTATTCCAGAGCCTGAACTCGGGTGTCAGGCTTGCACTCAGGTTCAGTAGCTAGGGTCCTCATGGTCACTCCCAGGCTTCAGTGCAGCTTTGTCTTCTGTGGACAAGGTATGCACATGGTGTACTCTCATTCACAAAAACTAAATACATCTAATGACATTTCAAAAAGATCGGGAGGCAGAGGCAGGAGAATCTCCATGAGTTCAAGGCCAGCCTTGTCTACAGAGCTAGTTCCAGGTCAGTCAGGGCTATGCAAAGAAAAACGAAAAGAAAAAAATTTTTTTCAAAATGACATTTTAAAAAAAGAAACACCAGGTGGTGGTGGCACACGCCCTTAATCCCAGCACTTGGGAGGCAGAGGCAGGTGGAACTCTGTGAGTCGGAGGCCAGCCTGGTCTACAACAGCTAGTTTCAGGACAGGCTTCAAAGCTACCGAGAAACCCCATCTCCAAAAACCACAAAAATCAACCAATCAATCAACCAATAACTAAATAATAAAAGAAAAGAAAGAAAAAACAAGGCTAGATAATGCTGCTAAACCATCAGCAGTTTTTTGTACTTCCTTTGCATGTGAATTACTAAGGAAAGATTATTCCTACCTCCAGGAAATTGGTAGGAAGCTCACTTGAGACCAGGATTTTGATATGAGCTACCCAAGTAGAGTAGATGCATAATAATATGCATCAGATTTTTACTATTCAAAATATTATATACATTTGGACTTCAGAGACTACTAAGCAGTTAAGAACAGTGGTTGCTCTTCCAGAGGAACCGGGGTTCAAATCTCAGCACCCACATGGCTGTTCACAACTCTCTTAACTCCAGTCCAAGAGGATCTAATGCCCTCTTCTGGTCTCCATGGCCACTGCTTGCATGTGGTGCACAAAGATGTGGGCAAAACTCCTTTATACGCATTAAAAAAAAAATCTAAACAATTTAATTACATTTATGCCTACGTGTAATCAATTACACGTTCTAATAAAGTTATTAAACTAGAAAAAATAAGTGAGTCATTCAGCCTGAGTTGCACACGTGAGGAGGAGAGACCTGGAGGCTATGGTTATGATGAGGCTGCAGTCACTGGCTCATCTCCCTACTGCCTGTCTAAGCAAACTCTGAGAGGCTATTGAGATGACTCAGCTGATAAAGATGCTAGCCTCTGGCCTATGAATCTAAATTCAGTCTCTGGACCCACACGGTAGAAGAGGAGAACTGATTGTCCAAAGTTGTCCTCAGACTACCACACATGGGTCAGTACATACCCCACCTTCCCCAAAATAAATAAATGCAATGAAATACAACAAAAAGTAATAAAATATTAACATGTTTTTAAAATACACACTAAGACTCTTTCTGCATGCTGTATTACCACTAACCAGCTACATCCAAATATAATCTCATTTCATATGTGGTCAAATAATATACAAATTGTAAAGTTCCCGATTGTTTTTTCTTTCTGGTTTTTGAAGACAGCGTTTCTTTGTGTAGCTCTGGATGTTCTGGAATTCACTCAGACCAGCCTGGCCTTTAATTCTCCTGCCTCTGCTTCCTGAGTGCTGCGATTAAAAGCATGAACCACCACTACCTAGCTGTTCCTGATATATATATTATTGTTTTATTTTTGTTTTTTGAGACAGGGTTTCTCTGTATAACAATCTTTTTTTTTTTC
The DNA here is from genome assembly GCF_037038515.1 of Microtus pennsylvanicus. Lineage (NCBI taxonomy): Eukaryota > Metazoa > Chordata > Mammalia > Rodentia > Cricetidae > Microtus > Microtus pennsylvanicus. The sequence continues at coordinate 43,767,976 of NC_134589.1, forward strand.
CAAGACAGGGTTTCTCTGTGGCTTTGGAGACTGTCCTGGAACTAACTCTATAGACCAGGCTGGTCTCAAACTCACAGAGATCCACCTGCCTCTGCCTCCCGAGTGCTGGGATTAAAGGCGTGCGCCACCATTGCCAGGCCTCTGTATAACAATCTTTTTTTTTTTTTTTTTTTTTTTTTTTTTTTTAATATTTGTTTATTTATTAATTATGTATACAATATTCTGTCTGCATGTATGCCTTCAGGCCAGAAGAGGGCATCAGATCTCATTACAGATGGTTGTGGGCCACCATATGGTTGCCGGGAATTGAACTCAGGACCTTTGGAAGAGCAGGCAATGCTCTTAACCACTGAGCCATTTCTCCAGCCCCCTCTGTATAACAATCTTAATAGCCTAGCTGTCCTGGAACTAGTTCTTGTAGATCAGGCTGGCCTCGAACTCACAGAGATTCACCTACCTCTGCCTCCTGAGTACTGGGATTAAAGGAGTACGCCACTACCGCCTAGCCTTAATTATTATTATTATTTTTTTTTTTGGTTTTTCAAGACAGGGTTTCCTCTGTGGCTTTGGAGCCTGTCCTGGAACTAGCTCTGTAGACCAGGCTGGTCTCAAACTCACAAAGATCCGCCTGCCTCTGCCTCCCAAGTCCTGGGATTAAAGGTGTGCGCCACCAATGCCCGGCCTTAATTAATATTTTTGTATGATGTTTTCATTTGTCATGAGGGTACACTTGTCCCCATAAGAAACCGAGAGGCCAACACTGGAGTATCCTTCCCTATCAATTTCCATTGTATTTTTTTGTTTTATTTTTGTATTTTTCTCTCACATGTTACATCTCCACCTCAGTTTCCCTTCCTCCATTCTTCTCCATCTTCCCCAATACCTCCCCTCTTCTCTTATCCACTCCTCTTTCACATAACAGGCCTCCCAGGGATATCAACAAAACAAGTTACAACAAGGCTAGGTATGTGCTGGGCAGATGGCTCAGCAGTTAAGAGTACTGGCTACTCTTCCAGAGGACTAGGGTTTGATTCTCGCCGGGGGTGGTGGTGCACACCTTTAATCCCAGCACTAGGGAGGCAGAGGCAGGCGGATCTCTGTGAGTAAACCACTTGGCAGCCCACAACTGTTCTAGGAGACGTGACACCCTCACAGAGACATACATGCAGGCAAAACACCATGTACATAAATTATTTTTTTTTAAAAAAAAAAGACTAGGTAGGGGGCTGGAGAGCTAGCTCAGAGGTTAAGAGCACTGGCTGCTCTTCCAGAGCTCCTGAATTCAATTCCCAGCAACCACATGGTGGCTTACAACCTTATGTAATGAGATCTGGCACCCTCCTCTGGTGTGCGGGCATACATGGAGGCAGAATGTTGTATACATAATAAATAAATAAATCTTTAAATTAATAAAAAAATAAAAAGACTAGGTATAAACCCTAATATCAAGGCCGAATGAGGCAACACAGTAAGAGGGACGGGATCCCAAGAGCAGGTGAAAGAGTCAGAGACACCTCCACTCTTACTGTTAGTCCCACAAGAACACCAAACTACACAACCATAACATATATGCAGAGGACCTAGCTCAGAGCCATGCAGGCTCCGTAATTTATGGATTCAGTGTCTGTGAGCCCTGGTTAGTTTCATTCTGTAAGTCATGTTCTCATGGTGTTCTTGACCCCTCTGGCTTCTACAATCCTTCCTCTTCCTCTTCTGAGGGGTTCCCCAAGCTCTGCCTGATGTTTGGCTGTGGGTCTCTGCATCTATTCCTTAATTAATTTTTATTGAGTTACATTTATTTTATGTGCATTGGTGTTTTGCCTGCATACGTGTCTATGTGAGAGTGTTCTATGCCCTAGAACTGGAATCACAGAGTGTGAGCTGCGATGTGGGTGCTGTGAATTGAACCCAGGTTCTCTGGAAGAGCAGCCAATGCTCTTAATCACTGAGCCATCTCTCCAGCCCCCGGGCTTTTATTTTATTTTATTTTATTTATTTGGTGTTTTTGAGACAGGGTTTCTCTGTACCTTTAGAGTCTATCCTGGAACTTGCTCTATAGACTAGTCTGGCCTTGAACTCACAGAGATCTCCTAACTACTTTCCAGGCTCTGAATTTTACTTGTCTTGTCCTCTGAAATATCCCCAAAGTACCTGGTACGTGGCATTTGCTCAGTATGTGTGTATTCCTATTGCATCCTCTTCAGTTTTGGGGCTACCAGTAAAATGTATTTTTCCAGATTGTCAAACTCTTTTCTTCCCATCTCAAGCCCATTATTAAAAAGAGATATTCAGGGCTGGAGAGATGGCTCAGTGGTTAAGAGCATCGCCTGCTCTTCCAAAGGTCCTGAGTTCAATTCCCAGCAACCACATGGTGGCTCACAACCATCTGTAATGAGGTCTGGTGCCCTCTTCTGGCCTGTAGACATACACACAGACAGAATATTGTATACATAATAAATAAATAAATATTTAAAAAAAAAAAAAGAGAGATTCACTTGTTTCAGATTGCCGATATTGCCTGGGCAGTGGTGGCACACGCCTTTAATCCCAGCACTCAGGAGGCAGAGGCAGGCGGAGTTCGAGGGCCAGGACAGCTAGGTCTGTTGCACAGAGAAACCCTGTCCCAAGGAGGGGAAAAAGGAAGGAAGAAAAAAGGAAAAAGATAAAAGATAAGAAGTTGAATTGTACCACACAGAAATACTTAATAGGCTGAGCCTACAAAGTTTTCCTAGGCAGTAAGATGCTTTCTTTAAACTTCAGAGATAGCCAACCGGGTGTTTCTTTTTGCACACTTCAGATCCTCCTACAAAAATAGACCACATCTGCTGTCTGTGCTGCCAGAAATACAAAAGCTGTTTATGACGCCATAATTAACCTACCCAGAGGCCTTTATTTCCATGAATAGGGGAGGCAAACTAATCAGATAAACCTGTGTAGTAATCTGGCCTAATGGGAAAGCAGGACCCATTCACTACTGTTGAGTCTTACGCAACACAGCAGTGTCCAAAGGTGCTGTCCCCTAGCTGCACTTTGGAACTGCTTTGCATACCAGTTTCCCAGCACCGGCCCTCATTGGCTGTTTCTTCAGCAGACTCTTTATGAGCCAGGGTGGAAATACTCAAAGCTATGACAGCATTCAGACACTAACCAAGAGACCTCATTAGTGTGTGTCTCAGCAGTTCGGTGAGTTACACACAGACACTATATATGTGCGTGTGTGTGCATATACATACGTACATTTGTTTTGCCCCTGCTACACCATGACATAAGAAGGTCTGAGATTATAGAACATAAAGTTCAAATAGCTTGTTTAAAACCACAGGAAAATTACATATCACAATCACACTCCATTCTCCCCTGTCATTACACCATGGAACTTCCCAAGGGATTGGAGACCTTTTATGAAAAAATGTAAAACTACATATAATCATGAGTCTGGGACACTTTTCTCCTACCCTTCTTAACATAGAGGAAAAAATATTACTATGTGGTTCTTAAAATAAGAAGTCTTCGTGGGACAGGCTTCTAGATTGACTCATCCCTAAATCCACATTGAAGTGATCAAAGGGCTAAAAATAGAGGGAAAACCTTCCATATGCCAGAAACTTTGAGGAATTTCTGCTAGTTAGAATAGAAAGTCCCAATTACAAGGAGGGACTGGGTCAAGATTCCAATTCTATAATATATTTAGTCATCTTGGGCTAGCAAGATGGCTCACCTCAGCAGGTGAGGGTGCTCGCTGCCAAATCTGACACAATCAGAGCTGTGGAAGGAAAGACCTGACACCGGAAGTTCTCATCTGACCTCATCTGTGTGTGTGCATGCACACACACAAATAAATGTAATTTCTTAAGTTAAAAAAATTACAGGTTCCATAATTTTATTCTTTGAAAAAGTATTTATCTACTTGACAGAGTCACAGGAACATGTTCTTGCTCAGGATGGAGGACGGGCGAGGACAGGAGGAAGGCTTTGCTCCCATTGCTGCAGCACCTAATCGACTCATCGCACTTCCTGGTTTAGTATTTACCAAAGCCGACTAAGCACAGAGCTCGCTCTGTTCAAATGAACATATGGGGCCGGGTGGTGGTGGTGCCTTTAATCCCAGCACTTTGGAAGCAGAGGCTTGCGGATCTCTGTGAGTTCAAGGCCAGCCTGATCTACAGAGCTAGGACAGCTAGGACTATTACACAGAGAAACCTTGTCTCCAAAAACCAAACCAAAACAAAACAAAAAAAAATGGAGAAAAATCACGGGGTGTTATAGTTCCATAGGAATAAGGTTCCTTTGAAAAATCAGGATAAAAATATGGGTGATATGGAGAGCAGATGAGAACATATCAACAAAAAATGCAATCATTTTTATTCCCTAATGATGTAACTCCAGTCCCCTGCTTTAGAATAGTTGCTCAGTGGTAGCTTATTGAGTGAGTGGAGTGGACACACCAGGACACAGCACAGGCATAGTAATAATAGTCAGAACCATCCCGCAGACTGATGTCTGCTGGTCACTGAATAAGAGTGAATTGACAGATTCAACCAAGTGACATTTTATTTTTTTTATTTTTTTGGATTTTCAAGACAGGGTTTCTCTGTAGTTTTTGGTGCCTGTCCTGGCACTAGCTCTTGTAGACCAGGCTGGCCTCCAACTCACAGAGATCTGCCTGCCTCTGCCTCCCGAGTGCTGGGATTAAAAGCGAATGCCACCACCGCCTGGCTCCAAGTGACATTTTAAAAATGCATCACAGACAAAGAAAAACACAGTCAAGAATCTAAACGTGGAGTTGGGCGGTGGTGGCGCACCCTTTAATCTCAGCATTCCGGAGGCAGAGGCAGGGGAGTCTCTGGAGCTCAAGGTCAGCCCGGTCTATAGAGGGAGTTCCGTGACAGCGTGAACTCTCTCTCTCTCTCTCTCTCTCTCCCTCTCTCTCTCTCTCTCTCTCTCTCTCTCTCTCTTTCTCTCTCTCTCCCCCCCCCCCTCTCTCACACACACACCAAAACAAAACAAAAAAAAACAAAGATGTGTTTATCTCCAAGGAATGGAAGCCAAGTGAGACCACAGGGTTCTTCTGGAATTCTATGAATGTCAGTAAACAAGTATTTGAGAGGTAGGTGAGGATCCTGATTTCAAGGCTAAATTGGACTACGTAAGACCCACCCCAAAAAAATTAAACCAATAAGTAAATAAGAATCTTGGGCCAGCAGGATGGCTCTTCAGTTAAAGGTTCTTGTTGCCAAGTCTGATGACCCGAGCTTGAGCCGTGGAATCTACATGGGGGAAGGAAGCACCAATTCCTGTAAGCTGTCCTCTGACCTCCAGACGTGCACTGTGGCACGCACATTCAAGATACCACATACACACGCACAAAATAAATAAATGTAAGAACATCAGGAAGGAAGGAAGGAAGGAAGGAAGGAAGGAAGGAAGGAAGGAAGGAAGGAAGGAAGGAAGGAGGAAGGAAGGAAAGACTTTTTCCAAGAGGAGCAGTTACACTCTTTCTATGGGGATTCCGACTCGATTGAAAACAGAGACATCTGTAGCAGAGTAGTTGAACCTGGGGAGTTTAGAATTAGAGCTTCACATGTCCCCTAGATCTCCCATTCGCCAACTATATAGCCTTAGGTAAACAAATCATACTCAGTGTACTCAGTTGTTTAGAGAATATGATGACTTCATCTTATACAGCTATGCTGAGAGAATTACACAAAGTGTGATAGGCAGATGAACAATAAACAGAGGTGCCCGCCGCACTATATGGATGATAGCTGCACATATGCATGCTCATTATAACTGTTATAAAAATGTGTGTGTCTACCTCATGAGCATAAAAACAAGGCTGAGAGAAACTGAAAAGTGTTAGCCCTGAGCCTGAGTGGTGCAGGCCTGTAGTCCACGCCCTTGGGAAGGAGTCAGGAGGACTGTGCTCGGGAGTTGGAGGCTACAAAAGGAGACCTTGACTCAAAAGATACAGAAACTAAAAAAAAAAAGGGCTGGAAAGATGGCTCAGCGGTTAAGAGCATTGCCTGCTCTTCCAAAGGTCCTGAGTTCAATTCCCAGCAACCACATGGTGGCTCACAACCATCTGTAATGAGGTCTGGTGCCCTCTTCTGGCCTGCAGGCATACATGTAGACAGAATATTGTATACGTAATAAATAAATAATTAAAAAAAATAACAAAAATAAACAGCAACGAAAATGCAAGGTTTTAGGAATGGCTATGAGTAATGGAATTTTAAGTAATTTTTTGTTTTCTTTGTCTTTTTAAAGATTTATTTATTTGTATATATGAGTGCTCTGTCTTCATGCACACCAGAAGGAATCTGATCCCATTATGGATGGTTTTGAGTCACCATGTGGTAGTTGGAATTGAATTCAGGACCTCTATAAGAGCAGTCAACTTCTCTTAACTGCTGAGCCATCTCTCCAGCCCATCTTTATGCTTTTTTGTATCTCCTTTATGTTTTCTATATTTTTCATTATTTCTACAACAAACATGCTTGCTTTTGCAATTAGTAAAAGAAGTCATTGCTGGGTATGTAGGTCTGTAATCTCAGGAGGGTGGGGCAGGAGGACAGAGTGGGCTACATAAAGAGACTGTCAAGAAACACATCATTTAATAAAATATGTAGTACAAAGCTTGTAGCAAGACTAGAAAGAACATAAGTATCCAAAAGCAATGCTCATCCTTGGATGCCCAAAGTGCACAAAAATGTGTGCAACAGCAGCAGCATCTATCATATAGCTTGAGTCCAGTGTTAGCAAAACAAAACAAATGTCTTTTTCTTGAATAGTGAATGCCCTGGAATTCCTCCAGAATGACATTGAATTCACATTGCATAGTGAATGCCTGGAGTTACTCCAGAATAGTATGAAGTCAACCCTATTTCAGTATGAACTTTAAAACCTAAAACCTTGTGAATTCAGTCAGCCTTAGTACATGAATGGACTCTCAAAATTAGTCTTCGAATTGGGCATCACCAGCTGAGATTCACTAAACAAATGCTCCTTGAGGGTGAGAGCAGACACTGAGAGGGGGTAGAGGATGCTGAAGTCCTATATGAGGAACTAGGGTGCAGCTTGGTGGTAAAATGTGTACAAGGCCCTCCTGACTTGAATCCCCAACCAAAAAGTAAGTAAATAAAATCAACCCAACACCAGCCCCCAGAATATTAAAGTTCGTAACATCTGTTTCCACCCCAAGCTGTTCTTCACTGGAGCGCTAGTGGTCAGCAATGTCTCACTCATTCGTTTACTCCTTCAGTTAATACTTAGGACCTGGTTATACATGCGGCAATGGATTAGGCGCTGGGTTTACAGTAGAGAACAAACAGATGAGGCTTCTGTTTGCATTGGGGTAAGAGTGTGGTGGAGGCAAAGAGGCATGTAAGTGCAGGCGGTGCTGAAGGCCGCAAGAGAATGGTGGAGGGCTAGGGTATGACTCTGTTAGTCAGGTGCTCTAGAGGAACAACTTACAGAGTGAATATATACTTACTATCTAATGCATATTTATTTATTAGAATGGCTTATAGGTCCAACAATGGCTGTTTACCAAACGAAGGTCTAAGAATCCAGTAGTTGATCAGTCCATGAAGCTGGATGTCACATCTGGTCTTCAGCATCCATTGGAATCTCAAAGTAGACTCTAATGCTAGTGAAGGAATAGACTTGCCATTGAGAGTAAGCAGGCAAAGAGTGAAGAGCTTCTTTCTTCCATGGCCTTTAGTTGGACTGCCACAATGAAGGTGGATCTTCCCACCTCAAAATATCTGGACAAAAACTGGGTCTTCCCCTGCCAGGCAGTGGGGGCTCACACATTTAATTCCAACACTCGGGAGGCAGAGGCAGGCAGATCTCTGTGAGTTCGAGGCCCGCCTGGCCTACAAAGAGAGTTTCAGGACAACAAGGGCTGTTACTAGAGAAACCCTGTGTCATAAAACAAAAAAAAAAAAGGAAAAAATTCCTCATAAGTGTACCCAACCACTTGGGTTAATTCCAGGTAGTCAAGTTAACAACCAAAAATAACCACTACAATGTTCCTCTTTCTCCCCCTCTCTCCCTCTCTCTCCTTCCACCTCTCTCACCTTTTCTCTGGTTAAATGCTGTAAACTGGGACCCCAAAAGGTAATCATTAAGGGAAAGGTGCCAGGAGTGATGGTCCATGCCTATAAGCCCAGCACTTGGAAAACAGAAATAGAAATACCAGAAATAGAAATACCAGGCGTTTAAGGCCAGTCTGGGCAACATGAGACCTTGTCTCAAAAACAAACAAACAAACAGATAAATAAAGTTAGTTAGGGAAAGGAACCAAGGATGTTATTTTCATGATGGAACACCTGTCTAGTGTGTGAAAGATCCTGGATTTGGGGCTGGAGAAATGGCTCAGTGGTTACGAGGTCCTGAGTTCAATTCCCAGGAACCACATGGTGGCCCACAACCATCTGTAATGAGATCTGGTGCCCTCTTCTGGCCTGCAGGCATACATGCAGACAGAATATTGTATACATAATAAATAAATAAATATTAAAGAAAAGAAAGATCCTGGATTTGATCTCCAGTACACAAATGGGAAAAATCACACACACACACACACACACACACACACACACACACACACACAGAGAGAGAGAGAGAGAGAGAGAGAGAGAGAGAGAGAGAGAGAGAGAGAGAGAAGGGGGGAGAGGCAGAGAGAGAGGATTTACTTCTTAAACCTTTTGTAAAACTTCATTCTATTTCATTTGCAAAATACTTGCCCTTTTAATGATGCAATATAACATGTATGTAATATGATAGTTAACCAAACACGGTGTATATAACACTAAAATGTATGTTCTGGGGAAGAGTAGGAACTCCTCAGCATGAGGAAAGTGAAGAGAAAGAGAGCCAGTGGTTTGTGATTGCCTTTCAGTTCCAGAAGGCTAATTATGATCGTGAGCTAGGTCATCTATTTTTGTGAAAGTAAACTGTTATTTGCAAAGAAATGGTCTATTTGAAGCTTTCTCAAGGGAAATCCAATAGCTCAGCCGGAAGATTTTGTTGTGACATTTCTAGATCTTCATGACTTTTGCTTGGATATACTCTTGCATTGAACTACATGGTACCTAGATAAGTAGAGTCAAAGACGTTACCCAGGGTGAGTCTCACCCTCTTCCCACTCGATGCAGCTCTAATCCCCCCTCCCCAGTGTAGACACATTGCTGAATAGGGGCATGTACCAGTGAGTGAGTGCAAAGACCTACAGGTCTTATACTTGCCAGTACATTTATGCATTTAGGGAATTTGCAAATGTAGGTTGTGAATGATGAGAATCAACTACAGGCAGGAGATAGGCTGGTTACTGGGTTGGCAGATGTAGCAGCAAATGAGATTATCAGGGACAAGCTCCACCTCCTTATCTATTTCTATTTTGTCACCTTCAGTAGTTTGGAATAGCCCTCTGACCTGTCTCCCGCAAAACAGATTGTGGCAGTTTAGGTCTATCACAAGTAGACACCATCATATCTAACAGAAGAGAAGTAATTTTTGTCTGTAGGTGTCATTATATAGCAGAAGACAAACTTTCTCCAAATTCCACTTTACCCCAGCAAACCTGCATTCAGTGTCATGAGTCAGAATCACAGCAAATGCTCATTCCTAAACCATAACTGGCTTAGAGAAACAGAAATTCATTTCCCAAAGATAGGAAGCATCTCAAGGTAGCCGCATCTCAATAAAACTGGGATTGTGTTAGCAAGAGAGAATGGGAGGATGGGAAGAGTTGAGTTAACAACAGACGGGGTGTCTACAGCACTGACAGTTAGTGATTATTTGATGTTTGTCATGGCCACAGCCCAGGATCAGAAAATACAGTGCCCGGGCATTAGTACTTATAATAGACATAATACTGGGCTGGAGAGATGGCTCAGTGGTTAAGAGCTTTGCCTGCTCTTCCAAAGGTCCTGAGTTCAATTCCCAGCAACCACATGGTGGCTCACAACCATCTGTAATGAGGTCTGGTGCCCTCTTCTGGCCTGCAGGAATACATGCAGGCAGAACGCTGAATATATAATAAATAAAAATTTTAAAAAACATAATACCATAATAGACACTGTTTACCAACAATGTTCAGAATCCATCATCCTTCTTCACCGTTCCTTTACTTTCTTTGCAAGAATGTTACAAATAATGTTTCCTAGTCTGAACCATACTCACGAGAGTGACAACACTGTGCTCCACTACCCACGAGTGGTTAGAATGTAATGCCTCCAAATGGGTATCCTACACAACCACAAGACAGCTCTCCAAATCAGGAAGCCAGCATTGGCAGGTTACTGCCACCCGCTACTGTCTAGCCAAGTGCTGTCTAATGACCCGATAAAGTCTGCACGTCTAGGTGTCAACCCAAGATCACCTGTTGCATTTGCTTGTGCCTTAACTTTTATTTGTTTATTTTTAGTTGTACACATTTTTGTGAATAAGTGTTTTGCCTGAATGTATGTTTGTGCACTATGTGTGTGCTTATGCCTGGGGAGGTCAGAAGAGGGCATTGGGTCCCTCGGAACTGTAGTTATTGTGGTTGTGTGGCAATTGGACCTGGGTCTTCTAAAAGAGCAGTAAGTGGTTTTTTGTTTTTTTGGTTTTTTTTTCGAGACACAGGGTTTCACCATGTAGCATTAGCTGTCCTAGAACTCACTCTGTATTACCAGGCATGCCTCAAACTCACAGATATCCACCTGCCTCTGCCTCCCAAGTGCTGGGATTAAAGGCATGCGTCACCATCCCCTGGCATTTTTTTTAATATTTGTTTATTTATTATGTATACAATATTCTGTCTGTGTGTATGTCTGCAGGCCAAAAGAGGGCACCAGACCTCATGACAGATGGTTGTGAGCCGCCATGTGGTTGCTGGGAATTGAACTCAGGACCTTTGGAAGAGCAGGCAATGCTCTTAACCACTGAGCCATCTCTCCAGCCCCCCCCCTGGCATTTTTAAAAATTAATTAATTAATTAAAAAATTACGCATTGGTGCTTTGACAACATGTATGTCTGTGTGAGGGTATCAGATTAGCTGGAACTGAAGTTGCAGATGGTTGTGAGCTGTCACGTGGGTGCTGGGAATTGAACCCAGCAGCCAGTGTTCTTAACTGGCTGAGCCATCTCTCCAACCCTGTGGTAAGTGCTCTTAACTGCCATTCCAGCCCCTTAATTGTGACTTTAGATCTAGCACAGTTCTTCCTTAATCTTTTCTTGACTTTTGATTTCATTTATATATTGAAACAGGGTCTCACTACATAACCCAGCCTGGTCCCAAACTTACTTTAGATTTCCGAGTACTGGGATTTTAGATGTACACCTTCACTCCAGGCTTTTCCTTATGCTTTTGAAGATTCCAGACATTTTAGAACATTGCCCATCTTAGGTCTGTCTGAGGATTCCTCACGATTGGTCAGCTAATGCATTTCTGGAGAATTACCACGTTTTATTCTGACTGCTTCTCATCAGATAGTGCATGACTTCTGTTCGTGCCATTAGCTGGTGATGCTAACTTTGATCGTTGATTAAATGGCATCTGCCGGATTTCTCCACTTTGAAACTAGCCTTCTTTCATTTTATAATTATTAAGCATTTTGTGGGAAGATATTTTGAGGACATGTAAACATCCTGTTCTTTATCCAGTTTTCACCTACTGGTCTTAGCAATGTTTCTTGGCTGATTCAGCTACTGCTATAATGGTTTCCAAATGGTGATGTTTCTAATCTCAGAACTCTATTTGCATTTATTCATTCGTATTTTAAAAATATTTTATTTATTTATTTATTTATTTGGTTTTTTGAGACAGGGTTTCTCTGTGGTTTTGGAGCCTGTCCTGGAGCTAGCTCCTGTAGACCAGGCTGGTCTCGAACTCACAGAGATCTGCCTGCCTCTGCCTCCCGAGTGCTGGGATTAAAGGCGTGCGCCACCATCGCCCGGCTTAAAAATATTTTTATTGATTCATTGGAAATTTCATGTTATACACCCCAATCTCACTCATTTCCAATCCCTCCCTGTCCTCTCTGAACCCCTGTGATCTCCTCCCCCCCAACAAAATAAAGACTTTAAATAAAAAAAGAAGAAAGAGCAGAGCAGTGGTGGACAGCCACAGCTACACAGAGAAACCCCGACTCGAAAGACCAAAAGAAAAAGAAGAAAGAAAGAAAAAAAATAAGCCAGTTTGTGTGTCTGTATACTAACTGGAGCAGGGTCAAACTCTCACTGGCCCATCCCTTAAATAGAATTGGGTTGTCCCTTTCCGTACCCCCACCAGAAAGCCATCAATTGCTCCCTGACTTCATGCTGCCAGGACTCCCCCCACCACGACTGAGCATACTTTGAAATCTGAAAAGAAAAAAGGAAGATATAGGAATGATAGGATAAAGGGTAGATATTTTTTTTTTCCCAAGACAGGGTTTCTTTGTAGCTTTGGAGCCTGGGATTAAAGGCATGTGTCACCACTGCCCGGCGAAGGGTAGATTTTTGTTTTGTTTTGTTTTTTTGAGACAGGGTTTCTCTGTAGCTTTGGAGCCTGTCCTGGAACTAGCTCTTGTAGACCAGGCTGGCCTCGAACTCACAGGGATTGCCTGCCTCTGTCTTCTGAGTGCTGGGATTAAAGGTCACCACCACCTGGCACAAATGTAAGACATCTTAAAAAATATTCTACAACAAATTTAGGTAAATGTTATAGTTTGATATTTTTTGTTTTTGTTTCTTTGTTCTTTGTTTTTGTTTTTTTTTTTTTGAGACAGGGTTTCTCTGTGTAGCTCTGGCTGTCCTAGAATTCTCTTTGTAGACTATGCTGTACTCAGACTCACAGAAATTCGCCTGCTTCTGACTCCCAAGTGCTGGAATTAAAGGCATGCCCCACCATTGCCTGGCTTTCAGGGAGTTTTGTTCATAACCTGAAAGTCAACTTCCGTTTTATTTTTAAGCTATGTTATATCTCACTATCTCTATCCTCCTCACTCAAGTAAGTGCCATGATGCCTTAGAAAGCAGCAACTGGGTGCCGCCGGGCATGGTGGCACATGTCTTTAATTCCAACACTCAGGAGGCAGAGACAGGTTAATCTTTGTCAGTTCGAGGCCAGACTGGTCTAAAAAAGTGAGTTCCAGGACAGCCAAAAATACACAGAGAGACCCTGTTTTAAAAATCTAAAACAAACAAACATACAAAAGAAAGCAGCAACTGGGAATTTATTTAAAGTCAGATCAAGCTTGGTGCTGCTCCTTTGTCCCAAGGCCCCACTTCTGAAATCACTGGAACCACAGATATGCTGCTGGATTTGAACCGAAGCAAGGGAAGAGAAAAAGAAGTAGAAAGCAACAGTCCCAAATCTTCTTCAAGGTCAACGCCAAAGACAAAGACAAAGTCTAAGTAGGAAACTACTTCTTTTGTTTGTTTTTGAGACCGGGGTTCTCTTTGTAACCTTAGCTCTCCTGGAACTTTATCTGTAGATCAGTCTGGCCTCAAACTCAGAGATCTTCCTGCGTCTGCCTCTCTAGTGCTGGGCTTAAAGGTGTGCAACGCCACTGCTCAGCCTAGAACAGATTTCTTTTAAGGGAGGGACATAAAAAGAGCAGCAACCAATTGCTATGTCAACCTGAGTTTGTGAATGAACTCTTCAGCATAGCCTGTTCCTCAGACAAAGTGACTGCCCTTCCTGTTCATTCCCCACTCCTTTCCCCTGCCCTCTCTTCTGGTGTTCCCTTGTTTCTTCCATAAATGGGAGCAAAGGGAAAGAGCTCACTGAGGTTTTTTTTTTTTCACTGAAAATAAAATTTACAAACGAATTGTTTATACGATGAAAGAACGTGTTCCTATTGTGACAGGATCTCGTCTTTCCTTGGGTGTTGTCATGTTGAGCTCCTGGGAAGTATGGTAGGCCAGGGATGTCATCCAAAGTCCCGATGGTCAAAACAATACTGCCCTGCTAACAATTTGCTAAGTCGCTAGATTTCTCAAAACTTTTCGGGGAATGCCGCTCTAAGTGATAGGGAAAATGGGCAAGGGCTGGGACATTTGTATTCTTCACCTGACCCAGTTTGGACCCAGTCTAGGTTCTCACTGGCCGCCTCTGCCTTAGCCAAACGAGGCTGCGTGTTCCTGGCACACACACTCTGAGCCTTGGCTCTTGCCATTCTCTTTGTCTCAGATGCCCTCTCCTATCCTCCTTGCAGTGTATCCAACACTCACTTATCTCCCCATGCAGTCAGAGTCAAGCAGCCCCTCTTCCAACAGTCTTCTTGCTTTCCAGCCCTGGCAGAGGTCTTGCTTTTCTTCTCCTCTGGCAACTGTAGTTGTTTACCTGCGTCTTTCCTTCTCATCCTTCCCCTAGAACTATGAAGCAAGGACCGTGTTTTCTCCCTTATTCTCTACAACGTCTCCGAGTCGAAATGGCTGTGTATTTTCCCAACCAAACCTTGACCTATAAGCACTTTGAGATCAAGAGACAGTTCTCTTCTTCCTCATCCTCCTCCATTTCCTTTATCTTTCATTTGATCTATTTGTTTGTTTAATGCATGTGTGCGTGCGTGCATGTGCGCGTGTGTGCGTGCATGTACGCGTGTGTGCGTGCATGTGCATGTGTGTGCGTGCGTGTGTGTGCATGCGTGCGCGTGCGTGTGTGCGTGCATGTGTGCGTGCATGTGCATGTGTGTGTGCGTGCGTGTGTGTGCGTGTGCGTGCGTGTGTGCGTGCATGTGCATGTGTGTGCGTGCGTGTGCGTGTGCCAGTGCTCACATTCTATCCCGTGCTGCACGTGTGGGGTCAAAGGACTGCTGCAGGAGTCATTCACTCCTCCCACTGTTTTAGTTTTGGGGATCAAACTCAGATTGTCTTTTTTTGGTGGCAAACTCCTCTGTCTTCTAAGCCATCTTACTGGCCTTCGAGAATCATTTCTTGTTCCTTATCATATTCCCAGCATCTAGCTCATTGATTGGCACATAGCTGGTGCTCCAAAAGTATTGGTTTAAGTAATGATTAAAAAGAAATGCTTTGCCGAGAAATGGATCACATTAATTTTTTAAAACTTTGATAGGAAAAGTATATTAAACAGTTATGAGTACATGCAACTCATCTATTCATTTAAAAGTGAACAAGACAAATAAGAATCTTGACATTATGGGGCTGGAGAGATGGCTCAGTGGGTTAAGAGCACTGACTTTTCTTCCAGAAGTTCCGGGTTCAATTCCCAGCACCCACATGGCAGCTTATAACTGTCTGTAAACTTGTTCCAGGGGATCCAACACCCTCACTCAGAAATACATGCAGGAAATACACCAATATACATAAAACAAAATAAATTCTTTTTTTTAATATTTATTTATTATGTATAGAATATTCTTTCTGTGTGTAATGCCTGAAGGCCAGAAGAGGGCACCAGACCTCATTACAGATGGTTGTGAGCCACCATGTGGTTGCTGGGAATTGAACTCAGGACCTTTGGAAGAGCAGGCAATACTCTTAACCGCTGAGCCATCTCTCCAGCCCAACAAAATAAATTCTTAAGAAAAATAATCTTCACTTTAGCTCAATCTGGTGACAAAGTTTTGTAATCCTGGCTTCTCAATAGGATCACAAGTTCAAGGCCTGCCTGGGCTTCAGGCTGTTACAGAGAAACTTGACTGTACACACACACCACATACAAATATTTTTCTGGGCTAAGCAGAGAATTGGCAAGTCAAAAAATAAGGTAAGTTCAGATTATGACAAGCACTTTGAAGGAAATATAGCAATAAAAGAGGATGGTTCTCAGTGCAATGCTCATCAAAGCTTCGTTTACGGCATTTCCAACCTCTGCAGGATTCATGTTTCGCCCTGGATAGGTCAGTCTTTCTTTTACTATTTTGAAACATGTCTCTGGCTGGCTTCTAACTCACCATGTAGACCAGGCTGGATTCTCTGCCTGCTAAGTGCTGGGATCAAAGGCACGTACCACCGCACGAGGCCTCTTCCTTTTTATTACGTGAATCATTTTAGAGTGTGTCTATGTGTGTGCGATTCCAAGCGTCCTTCCACCACATGGATCTCAGGGACTGGACTCAGGTCATCAGGTCTGGTGGGAAGTACCTTTGCCCAATGAGCCATCTTTCTAGCCTTGCAGATAGTTTTTTTTGCACAGAGATGCCCTGTTAAGTGTTTTGTTTGTTTGTTTTTTGTTTTTCGTTTGTTTGGGGTTTTTTGTTTTGTTTTTCGAGACAGGGTTTCTCTGTGGGTTTGGAGCCTGTCCTGGAACTAGCTCTTGTAGACCAGGCTGGTCTCGAACTCACAGAGATCCGCCTGCCTCTGCCTCCCGAGTGCTGGGATTAAAGGCGTGCGCCACCACCACCCTGCTGTTCAGTGTTTAGTAACATCCCTGGTTTCTGTCTGCCAGTAACCTACAACAATCCTTCCCATCATGACCACAGAAAAAAGTTTTTTGAATTGACAGAGCTCTGGGAAGTAAAGTCATATTCTCTGCTGGGAACCACTGTGTTAAAGGATTGCCTCTTTGAGTGAGTCATAGGAGCTGAAACCTAAAAGTCAGAACAAAAATAACCCTCCAAAGGTGGAGGATGTAGTGGAGTTAGCTGAGTACTTGCCCAGCATGCATGGAGCTCAGGTTTGGTCCTCAGCACTACCTAAAACTGAGTGGCATGGTGCATGCCCATAATCTAAGCGCATGGAAGGAAAGAGGAGGCAAGGAGGGTCAGGATCCTTAAAGGTTTATTTACTCATTTTACGTGTATGAGTGTTTTGCCCTCGTATGTGTGTATGTGTGCCGTGTGCATGCCTGGTGCCCCCAAAAGTTAGAAAGTGTCAGATCTCCTGGAATTGGAGGCATATGTGGTTGTGAACTGCCATTCCAGGGCTGGGAACCAAACCCACGTCCTCGGCAAGAGTAGCCTAGCCAGTGCTCACCAAATCACCTTGAATTTAGAAGTTCAAGGTCATCTTGACTACCTGTTTACACGTCAGGTTCCCCCCCCCCCCCCGCAATACAAGGACACTGGCTCAAAAGTGAGTAAACAAAGATTCTGCAGACGTCTCTCTCTAGTCTCAGGACCCAGGAGGCTGAGGTAGAGAAACACGTGAGCCTAAGAGTTCTAGACTCTCTTCTCAAAGAAAAGTAAATAAATAAAAACCAGGTGACTGAAGAGATGGCTCAGTGGTGAAGAGCACTGACTAACATTCCAGGGGACCCAGGTTCAATTTCTCAGCACCCACATGGAGTTCACAATTGTCTGTAACCAATTCCAGGGGATCTGGCACCCTCACACACACATACATGCAGGCAAAACACCAATGTGCATAAGATAAAAATAAACAAATCTTAAAAACAATAACATGTATGCCTTTATGCCAGAAGAGGGCATCAGATCCCACTATAGACAGTTGTGAGTCACCATGTGGTTGCTGGGAATTGAACTCAGGATCTCAGAACCATTGAGCCATCTTTCTAGCCCTCAGAGGTCATTAAAGCTTTTAAGCAGAGCTAAGAGAGACATACATAGATCTAATCTACATGGGTAGTAGAAAAAGACAAGATCTCTTGAGGAAATTGGGAGCATGGGGATCTTGGGGGAGGGTTGAAGGGGAGGGGAGAGGCAGGGAGGGGAGCAGAGAAAAATGTAGAGCTCAATAAACCTTGATTTTAAAAAAGGGTTTTAAGCAGAGAAGAAATGAACATGATCTGCTTTCCATTTGAGATGACTCTGCTGTGGCCGATGCATTGGGTTGAAGTGAGAGCAAGAAGAGTGGATGAGAGTGTAGCTCGGTGGTAAAACACTGCATCCGTCATGCACAGCCTGGACTCCATCCCCAGCACCTCTCCTCTCCCAGAAAAACTTTTCCTGTGAAGCTGCAGTCACCAAGACAGTGGAGAAGAAGAGACGAAGCCTGAGAACTGAGAGGGGAAGAGACATGGCGGACGACATGGATCAGCAGCCAAGTAGCAACATTTGCCTGTTTTGTTTCCCTCACCTCCTCCACAAACATTGCTGGTCTATCTGTAGGATGATCCCCACATCCGAGGTTTCCATTCTCTCTTCCCGGCTTTTAGACCAGGTATGATGAAGTCTAGTTTGAACTCTTCAATGGCCTCCTAATTTGTCTCTCTTCCTCTGCTTTTGCCTCCTACTGTCCATGGAAGCAGTCCATATTTTTACAAAACCACAAATCCAATCATGCTAGTCCTCAGGTAAAAATCATTTCCTTATTTTCTCCCGTAAACCCTGAATTATAGGGCCCCTGCTTATTTCTCTAACCCCTTATCATCCCACGCCCTTCCTCTCTAGTGGACTTCTGTTGTTGCTTTGGGAAAGTGATTTTGAGAAGCCTCTTCCTGAATTCCCAGGCCCAGAGTCCTGCATAAAGGTAGAATTGTAAGAAACTGCAAGTACCACATGCTTCTTCAGCTTCCCACAAAGTAAGGGGTGGACCCAGCATCTAGGCATAGCAGAAGCTGTGTGTTTGTTTGTTTGTTTCAGAGTTCTGGAGCTCACTGTGTAGCTCAGGCGGGTCTCAAATTCACAATCTTTCTTCTTCTTCTTCTTCTTCTTCTTCTTCTTCTTCTTCTTCTTCTTCTTCTTCTTCTTCTTCTTCTTCTTCTTTATTTGTTTATTTTATATACAGTGTTCTGTCTGCATGTGTGCCTGCAGGGCACCAGATATCATTATAGATTGTGAGCCACCCTGTGGTGCTGGGAATTGAACTCAAGACCTCTGGAAGAGCAGCCAGTGCTCTTAACCACTGAGCCATCTCTCCAGCCTACTTCTTCAGCTTCTTAAGTGCTGTAATTATGGGTGCACAACCACACATGGCTTTTTTGCAGGTTTTTTGGGGGGTTGCTTATTTTTTATTGGGAGCTAGCAATTCAAGGGAGCGAAATTTGATGGAACAGACGTCTGCAGGGAGAAGGAATTCCTGGGTGACAGAGGCAGCAGTGAAAACTGGTGTCTGATGTCTGTGCCAATGCACTGGCAGTTTAATGGTCTGCATGTCTGTACTTAGCAAGGCAGTGGATTGGCAGATTTGGGTCATTGTCCTGGAGCACATAACTGTGAACCTAGTTCTCCAGTCCTACACATGATTCTTAGCTACCCAGTGACCTTTTGTTGTCAATGAAAGATCTCTGACTCCTATATCCTGTTTCCTCTACCTGCCAGATTCTTTCTGGCCAATGGAAATAAAGGACTTTATTCGGCTTTATTTTATACCTCAACACTTCAAACAGTATTAGCCAAGGAGCAAATAGTTTGTAAATGTTACTTGGGCTGAATGGAGTGCCAGTCATAGGTCAGCACAGAGCTTTATTAAACCTTCTTCCTCCTTTCCATAGATAGGGTTTCTCTATGTAGTCCTGGCTATCCTGGAATTCACTCTGTAGACCAGGCTGGCCTCAAACTCAGAAATATGCCTGCCTCTGCTTCCTGGGTGCTGGGATTAAAGGTTGTGCTTTGGGATCAGGGTTGCTGAGATATGGCTTGTTTACTAACGTTGAAACCAACCAGCCAGTGTATTAAGAGCATGTACTTTGTACATTGAGTGATATGCTAAGACATTTGCATGCATCTGAAGAGGCCTAACTTAATATCAGTGCAGCCATGACAGGCTGCAGGCTAACAATGCTGGGACTAGGCCTCACCCTTACAGTAACCAGGAAAAACCACAAACTGTCCTCTGTGGGAATCAATCAGAATTGAGACAAACAAGTAGGAGATGCTCCAGAACATTAAGAACAGCTTACATAACTTGTATATAGGTTGCCAGTTTCCTTGCAGCAAGGCTCGTACCAATCCCTGTTTGACAAGACTACTGTTGCCCCACGCCTGCCCAATCAGGAGCTCAACCCCCAGTTGAATCCCGACTTCCCCTACCATCTGTCCCTATACTCCTTAAAAACCCTGCCTCAAAGGAGCCCCAGGCTCTGCTTGATCCAACTACCGTATCAGGGTGGACGGAAAGGCCACGCTCTAGTTTGCAACAAAGGCTCTTTGCTTTTGCAAAGACTCAGACTCCTGGTGGCCTCTTGGAGGACCATAACACAGGCATAAGAGTCACCTCACTTAAGCGTCACACTTCTCTGAGATCGCAGTCACTGTCTAATGCCCCTGCTCAATAGCTCAATAGCCTGTTTTCACTGTCATGGTATAATGCATCATCACACATGGACTTGCTCTCTTTTTTGTTAAAATTTTCTTGTTAATTGTATTTTATCTGTATGGGTTTTTTTTTGTTTTTTTGATTTTTTTTTTTTTTTTGCCTACATGAATATCTGTTAGTATTCAGGCATCTGTACTGGCCTGACCTTGGGTATACATCCTCAGCTGTAGCCACTAAGAGCACCTCCTGTTCACATTCACTATGTTTCCTTTTAAAAGAACCCTGCCCAAGGGGCTGGAGAGGAGGCTCAGAGGTTAAGAGCATTGCCTGCTCTACCAAAGGTTCTGAGTTCAATTCCCAGCAACCACATGGTGGCTCACAACCATCTGTAATGGGGTCTGGTGCCCTCTTCTGGCCAGCAGGCATACACACAGACAGAATATTG
This sequence comes from Microtus pennsylvanicus, assembly GCF_037038515.1. Classification (NCBI taxonomy): domain Eukaryota; kingdom Metazoa; phylum Chordata; class Mammalia; order Rodentia; family Cricetidae; genus Microtus; species Microtus pennsylvanicus. Next base: position 43,788,515 of record NC_134589.1, read on the forward strand.
TATACATAAAAAAAAAAAAAGAACTCTGCCCACCTCCCATCTCTCCCTCTTTCTTTCTGTCTTTTTTTTTTTTTTTTTTTGGTTTTTCGAGACAGGGTTTCTCTGTGGTTTTGGAGCCTGTCCTGGAACTAGAGGCTGGTCTCGAACTCACAGAGATCCGCCTACCTCTGCCTCCCGAGTGCTGGGATTAAAGGCGTGCGCCACCACCGCCCGGCTCCTCTTTCTTTCTGTCTTCGTCCTTCATCCATCTGTCTGTCCGTCCGTATATGTGTGTGTGTGTGTGTGTGTGTGTGTGTGTGTGTGTGTGTGTCTTCTCCTCTGCCACTCCCATCCCAGAGGCCAGTCTCCTCTCTCCCCTCCCCACTTTTCCCATTCGATTTCCCCCAATAAAAAAACCTTTTCACTTGATCTCTGTCACATGGCGTCTTTCTCTCCCGTGCCGCTTTTTCTAAGTCACAACAATATCCTAGTGTCCTCGGAGGTCAGAAGAGATCCTCTGAAAGTGGAACCACAGGTGGTTGAGAGCCACCATGTGGGTGCCAGGAATTGAATCCAGGTCCTCTGCAAGAGCAGATGCTCTTAACCACTGAGCCATCTCTCCAGACCCCATACTTTCTTAGGATTAAATTTTTAGATGTGTAGTTACTGGGTCAAAGAACATAAAGATTTTAGAGTCATTCATAACTTTTTTTTATTCTTTTTCTTTGTGTGTATGTGTGTGTTCCAGAGTTTCTTTGTGCAGCCCTGTACTAGAAATAGCCCTTTGTCTTGGAATTAACTATCTCTGCAGACCAGACTGGCCTCGAACTCACAGAGATCTGCCTGCCTCATGAATACTAAGTATGTGCTGTACCACTGAACTACATGCCTTAGTCTTGCCTTATTTTACCTGAAATAAATAAAATAAATAGTTCCAGCTGTCCTGAAACTCACTCACAGAGATCCACCTATCTCTGCCTCCTGAGTGCGCCACCATCACAAGAAGAAAAAACATTATCCAGGGACTGGAGAGATGGCTCAGAGGTTAAGAACACTGGCTGTTCTTCCAAAGATTCTGAGTTCAATTCCCAGCAACCACACGGTGGCTCACAACCATCTATAATGAGGTCTGGCGCCCTCTTCTGGCATAGAGGTGTACATGCAGGAAAAACATTGTATATAAAATAAATCTTAAAAAAAGACATTATCCAATGAATGAATTAAGAATAAAAAAGTTGCCGGGCGATGGTGGCGCACGCCTTTAATCCCAGCACTCGGGAGGCAGAGGCAGGCGGATCTCTGTGAGTTCGAGACCAGCCTGGTCTACAGAGCTAGTTCCAGGACAGGCTCCAAAGCCACAGAGAAACCCTGTCTCGAAAAAGCAAAAAAAAAAAAAATAAAAAAAAAAAAAATAAAAAAATAAAAAGAATAAAAAAGTTATGAATGACTCTAAAATCTTTATGTTCTTTGACCCAGTAATTACAATTCTAAAAATTTAATCCTAAGAAAGTATAGGGCCTGGAGAGATGGCTCAGTGGTTAAGAGCATCTGCTCTTGCAGAAGACCTGGATTCAATTCCTGGCACCCACGTGGTGATCCCCGGGAAAACACGGAGAGAGGAAAGGGAAAGGAGAACCGGAAAAGGGGAGGCCAGGTATTCATTCTCTGGGGGACAGTTTAAGTAGCCCGTGGGAGTGGTTTTGACCCTCCCTGGGAAGGCGTCAACGTTCAGCGAGCTTTCTCAGAGGTGGAGTATGAACTGAGGCAACTCCCAGGCGAGGGAGCTTTGAAATGAATAATCCAGGGTTGGGCATAAACCTGTGGTCCCACCTACTTGGCAAATTGAGGTAGATGACGAGTCGGAGTGGCATAGTGAGACCCACTCCCACTTGATAACGAACCACAATTCAGTCAAATTATTCTTTTGTTTAAAAGTAGTCGTTGGGCGGGGGGCGGGGGGAGAAGCTGGAGAGATGGCTCAGCAGTTAAGAGCAGCGGCTGCTCTTCCAGAGGTCCTGAGTTCAATTCCCAGAAACCACATGGTGGCTCACTACCACCCATGATGAGATCTGGCGCCCTCTTCTGGCGTGCAGGCAGACATACAGGCAGAGCATTGTATAAATAAATAATAAATAAATATTTTTTTAAAAAAATAAAATAAACGTAGTCATGGCAGTTGAAAAGATGGCTCTTGTCTGATCTTCATGTGCAAGCTGTGCAACACACAATCCCTCCACATAAATAGGTGTATTGTCTATTGTTTTAATTGTGTGGGGGGGAGTGTATTTGCATGCATGCACACACACAAATGCAGGTTCCTGCAGAGGCCAGAGATAGCAAATTCCTTTGGAGCTGAAGTTACAGGTGTTTGTGAGCTGCCTGATGTGGGTGCTTGGATCAAACTCTGGTAGGATGGACAAGTAGATGCTCTTACCCCAGTGAACCATTGCTCCAGTCCCAGATGTCTTTTTTTTTTTTAATTAAAAGTTGAGGTTGGAGAGAGGGCTCAGAGAATAAGAGCACAGGCTGCTCTTCCAGAGGTCCTGAGTTCAACTCCCAGCAACCATATGGTGGCTCACAACCATCTACAATGAGATCTGGTGCCCTCTTTCTGGTCTGCAGGAATACATGCAGGTATAACACTTATATATAATAACTGGGGAGATGGCTCAGCAGTTAAAAGCACTGGCTGCTCCCCCAGAGGACTGTACTAGATTCCTAACATGCACACGGTGACTCACAACCATCTGTGATTCTAGTCCCCCAGGGATTCAACATCGTCTTCTGGCCTCCAAGCGCACTGAGGACATGTGTGCAGACATTCATGCAAACAAACACTCAAATAAAGTAAGTAAATAAATAAAACTTTAAGAAAATTATGCCAGGTGGTGGTGCCACATGCCTTTAACCCCAAGCACTCAGGAGGCAGAGGTAGGCGGATCTCTGTGAGTTCGAGACCAGCCTGGTCTACAAGAGCTAGTTCCAGGACAACAAAAGCTACACAGAGAAACTCTGTCTCAAAAAAAAAAAGTATAAGCTAAATTAAACCCTTTCCTCCCCAAGATACTTTTTGGTCATGGTGTTTCATCACAGCAATAGAAACCCTAACTAAGACAGTAGGCAAGTGTCTACCACCTTGCTACAGCCCCCAGCGCAACATCTTCCCATTAATCTTTTTCTTTTTTTCTTGGTTTTTCAAGACAGGGTTTCACTGCGTATTCCTGGCTGTCCTGGAACTCGCTCTGTAGACCAGGCTGGCCTCTCTCTCCATTATTCTAAGAATGATTCTAAGAATAAAGTTCAAATTCCTTTCCAGGACCTTGAAGAGACCCCCCTGCAAGTCCACTCACGTTTTTTTGTTTGTTTGTTTGGTTTTGGAGCTCTGGCTGTCCTGGAACTGACTAAGTAGACCAGGCTGGCCTTGAACTCTGCCTCCTCTACCTCCGGAGTGCTGGGATTAAAGGTGTGCACCACCACTGTCGGCCAGGCCATCCACTCACTTTTTTTTTTTTTGGTTTTTTTTTTCTCCGTGGTTTTGGAGCCTGTCCTGGAACTAGCTCTTGTAGACCAGGCTGGTCTCGAACTCACAGAGATCCGCCTGCCTCTGCCTCCCGAGTGCTGGGATTAAAGGTGTGCGCCACCACCGCCCGGCTATCCACTCACTTTTTAAAAATATTTATTTATTTATTTATTTATTTATTTATTTATTTATTTATTTATTTATTATGTATACAATATTCTGTCTGTGTGTATGCCAGCAGGCCAGAAGAGGGCACCAGACCTCATTACAGATGGGAATTGAACTCAGGACCTTTGGAAGAGCAGGCAATGCTCTTAACCTCTGAGCCATTTCTCCAGCCCCATCCACTCACTTTTTATGCTGCTATTATGTTCCAGCCATCCTAGCCTCCTTTCAATTACTGGAATGTTCAAAATGCTATTCTCTTGCATTAAGATGTGTGTGTGTGTGTGTGTGTGCGTGCGCGCGCGCGCGCGTGTGCATGTGTGTGGTGAGAGGTCAGAGACTGACATTGGTATTTTCACTCTCTACCTAGAAGACGGGGTCTTGCCACTGAAGCTTGGCTAGGCTGGCCGGCCAGTGAACTGGAGTGAGTCACCCATCTCTGCTTCTGCCTTTCCCTGAAGGCTGGGGTTACAGATTCTCCACCCACTGCCCCACCAGAAATCCCCCTGCCCTGCCTTTGGCATGCATGCTGGCACCACAGCATGAGGCTCTATCCCCCACTTTACCCTAACTCTTTAAATAAAAAATCCCACGGAGCTAAAATCAGGGGAGAGCTGTCTTCACAAAAGCCTAACAGTAACCCCGCGTCTTATTGAACTGTATTTGGCTATACTATTTTCGAGTTTTATAAAGGCACGGTATAAAGCACCCCTTAAAATTTCTCTTCTAGTTTACCATAAAGAATATATAGTTGGCCGGGCGGTGGTGGCGCACGCCTTTAATCCCAGCACTCGGGAGGCAGAGACAGGCGGATCTCTGTGAGTTCGAGACCAGCCTGGTCTACAGAGCTAGTTCCAGGACAGGCTCCAAAGCCACAGAGAAACCCTGTCTCGAAAAACCAAAAAAAAAAAAAAAAAAAAAAAAAAAGAATATATAGTTGAAGGTGACATTGTTCCTCAGCTTTGCTCTCTAAGGGAAAGGACAGGAGGCTGCAAGTCTTTTGTCTTCAGGAAAGGTGATGATTTTCCTCAAGCAGCCAGGCTGTTCTTGCTTTGAACTCTCCATCTTGTTGCAATTGATCGCTTTCTTGTTGTTTTATTGGTTGCCAAGCAGCTGGCAAAATTTTCTTCTGCCTTCCTTAGTGATCCTGAACTTCATGGACTCGTTTGTGAGACACCCTCATTCTCTGGTCTTCCCTACCCTGGCAGTCCCTTTCTCTACCGTTCTAATGTATTTTGTCTTGCTGATTTTGCAACTTTTAAAGCCACCTGAAAGTTTTCTTCTGCTTTTTTCTCTGTGTAGTCCTGGCTGTCCTTGTTTGGTCGAAAGCATCACCTCAGCTCCCTGGCACCCTTTTATACAAAGAGTCTGGACTGTTTAGTTGGGGGCTTCACCTCAGCCCCCTGGCATCCATTTTTGGAATGTTGGGCTGAAAGTTTTAACATTATTGTAGTTACTAAATACTGTATTTGTTTTAATATTATTGTAGTTACTAAATGACAAGTGGGTTGAAAGAAGGCTAAGAAGGTAATAAGGACATTTATTTATTTATTTGTTTGCTTATTTATATTGATTTTTGAGACAGGGGCTCACACTATGTAGCCCTGGCTGGTATGAAACTTACTATATTGACCAGATTGGCCTCAAACACACAGAGATCCATCTGCCTCTGCCTCTACCACTTCAGTACTGAACAATGTTTTTTTGTTTTGTTTTTGTTTTTTTCAAGACAGGGTTTCTCTGTGTAGCTCTGGCTGTCCCAAAACTCAGCCTGTAGACCAGGCTGGTCTCAAACTCACAGAGATCTATTTGTCTCTGCCTTTTGAGGACTGAACCATGTTGTTGCTGTTGTTTTGTTTTTTGCTTTTAAAACAGGGTTTCTCTGTGTAGCCCTGGCTGTCCTGAAACTCACTCTGTAGACCAGGTTGGCCTCACACTCAGACTGGGAAATGTAGGATTAATAATAAAAACGCAGAGATAGATACTGGGGTTCAACCTAAAGATCAGAGAAGCAAAACAGCCAGCCACTAGAGAGCTCTTACCTCTGTGAAATCTTCAGACTGAAAGAGAGCCAGTTCCTGTCTCATCCCACCTTATATTCCTCTCTAGTGCTGGGATTAAAGGTGTGCACCACCACCACCCAACCAAGACTGAAAAGTTTTTATAGAAGTAGAAATATTACTTCTATTAAGAATTAAAAGAGCCGGGCGATGGTGGCGCACGCCTTTAATCCCAGCACTCGGGAGGCAGAGGTAGGCAGATCTCTGTGAGTTCGAGACCAGCCTGGTCTACAGAGCTAGTTCCAGGACAGGCTCCAAAGCCACAGAGAAACCCTGTCTCGAAAAACCAAAAAAAAAAAAAAAAAAAAATTAAAAGTGGCTGGGAGTTGGTGGCACATGTCTTTAATCTCAGCAATTGGGAAGCAGAGGCAGGCGGATCTCTGTGAGCTCCAGGACAGGCTCCAAAGCTACACATAGAAACCCTGTCTGGAAAAACAACAGCAACAAGTTAAAAGACAGGATCTCAATTTGTAGCCCTGGCTTAACTGGAACTCACCATGTAGACCAGATTGGGGTTCTGTTTGCTTTTTGTTATTGTTTTTTAGATTTATTTATTTATTTATATGCATGAGTCCTCTATTTGCATACAGAAACTGGAGCCCAGAAGAGGGCTTCACATCCTATTATAGACGGTTGTGAGGTATCATGTGGTTTTCGGGAATTTAACTCAGGGCTCTGGAAAACAGCCATCTCTCTAGCTCTCTAGCCCTAACCAGGCTGGTTTTGAACTCACAGGGATCCTCCTGCCTCTGCCTCCTGAGACACTAAGATTAAAGTGTTTGGGGTCTTTTTGACTGTGAGGTTCTAACACTAGTTATTTCTAGTATGACTTCCAGTTGTACTGAGACTAAAAAGCTCTACAAGAGTCAGTTTGGGGGGCTGGAGAGATGGCTCAGCAGTTAAAAAAATATTCTACTCTCACAGAGGACCGGAATTTTGTTCCCAGTACCTACATGAAACTCCAACTCCAGATATGACAGTCTTTTCTGGCCTCCATGGGCATCTGTATTGATGTCATATACCTACGTGCACACACCTACACACACAAACAGACCACACATACACACATAAAAATAAATCTTGGGTCTGGAGAAAGGGCTTAGGAACACTGGCTGCTCTTTCAGAGTACCTGGGTTCAATTCCCAGCACACTCAGGGCAGCTCATAACTGTTTATAACTCCAGTTCCAGGAGATCTGGCACCCTCACACAGACATACATGTAAGCACATAAAATAAGAATAAATAAATTTTAAAAAATAAATGAAAATAAATCTTTAAAAAGAACTATAATTGCCCAGTGGCTGTGGGGCATCCCTTTAATCCCAGGACTGGGGAGACAGCGCTGAGTAAAGCCAGCCTGGCCTACAAAGAGAGTTCCAGGACAACCAGGACAACCACCCCTACCGCAAAAGCCCCCATAAATAAACTAGGTGGGGTGGCACACACTGGTAATTTCAGCACTTGGAAGGCAAAGATAGAAAAATCAGGAGTTCAAGGCCAGATTGGCTATATAGAGACCAACCTGGGATATGCAAGATGCTGTCTCAAAAAGAAAAATTAAACCAAACAAGTATTTACACGCCTGGGCTAGCCCACTGCACATGCAATGTTCATCTAATATATTTACAAGTATTTACACGCATGGGCTAGCCCACTGCACATGCACTGTTCATCTAATATATTTACAAGTATTTACACGCATGGGCTAGCCCACTGCATATGCACTGTTTATCTAATATATTTGGATTTAGAATTCTAACAAAAAATCTAAATACTCCAGAGTAGATGAATTATCCCTTCTCTTTTTTGTAATCAAGACATATAAACTATTAAGATTAAAGACATAGCTGGGCCCGTTGTGGTGGCGCACACCGGTAGGATTTGCTGAAGGAGGCAGAGGCAGGAGGATCACGAGTTCGAGGCCAGCCTGGGCTACACATTTAAAAAAAAAAGACATAGCTGGGCAGTGGTGGCGCACGCCTTTAATCCCTGCTCTCAGGAGGCAGAGGCAGGAGGATCTCTGTGAGTTCAAGGTTATCCTGGTCTACAAGAGCTAGTTCCAGGACAGGCTGCAAAGTTACAGAGAAACTCTGTCTCAAAAAGAAAAAGAAAAAAAAAGATTAAAGAAGTGAATTTTGTTTGGTAATATACTCTTCCAGTCCTACACTACTGAGACTGAGGCAGGAGAAACGGGAGGTCAAGGTTATTAGCTGCACAGAGCAAGTTTGAAGCTAGCCTGGGCTATGTGAGACTTTGCCTCAAAAATGTACAAAATGGATCTGGGATATCAGTGGCATGGCTCAGTGGGTAAAGGCACTTGCTGTCAAGGTTAACAACCTGAGTTTGATACCAGGGACCCCATGGTGGAAGGACACAACTGACTCCTGAAAGATGTCCACACACATGCCGTGCTTGTGCGCACACACACACACAAAATAAATAATAAATATATATGTACTTTTTTTTTTGAGACAAGGTTTCTCTTATAGTCCTAGCTTTCCTGGAACTCGTGCTGTAAACCAGGCTGTCCTCGAATTTACGGAGACTCACCTGCCTCTGACTCATGAGTGCTGGGATTAAAGGCATACACCACCACTGCCTAGTTGTATGTAAAATTTTTAAATGTTAAAAAAATTATAGCAGGCCTAGTGGTGATGGCGCATGTCTTTAATTCCAGCATTTGGGAGGCAGTCTTGTCTAAAGAGCTAGTTCTAGGACAGACAAAGATACACAGAAAAAAACCTGTTTCAAAAAATTAAAAAAAAAAATTCTTTGGTCATGGTGTCTCTTCACAGCATAGAAAAATAACCAAGACGCCTTCATTTCTAAGACAGGGACTCATGTAGGTCAGCCTGGCCTTGACTTTCAATCCTCTCACCTTGGTCTCCCTAGTGCTGGGGGGTTTATGGCTCCATGCTCAAAGAGACAGATACAGATACTATAACGAAATGTCGCTTTTGAGATGCACTGAGTGCAGGTGTGCTAGCCCACACCTTTAGCCCCAGCACTCGGGAGGCAGAGGCAGCAGATATCTGAGTTGGAGGCCAGCTTCTACTAGGGAGAGAGCTCCAGGACACCCTGAACTACACTGAGAATTCTTTTCTCAAAACAGAAACAAAAACAAAGCCAGGTGGTGGTTTACAGCCTTTAATCCCAGCACTGAAGCAGCAACAGGCTGATCTCTGGGTTCAAGGCCAGCCTGGTCTACAGAACCAGTTCTAAGACAGCCAAGGCTATGCAGAGAAACATTTTCTTTTCTTTTTTTTTTTTTAAATATTTATTTATTTATTATGTATACAATATTCTGTCTGCGTGCATGCCCGCAGGCCAGAAGAGGGCACCAGACCTCACCACAGATGGTTGTGAGCCATCATGTGGCCGCTGGGAATTGAACCCAGGACCTCTGGAAGAGCAGGCAATGCTCTTAACCACTAAGCCATCTCTCCAGCCAGAGAAACATTTTCTTGAACCACCCTCCCTGCACTGATGCACTGAGATTTAAGGAATTTTCAAACAAATCAGAGAGCTAACAAATACCAGTCTGTGTAACTGCTCTCGGGCGTGCATATGAAATCTGAACAAACAGAAATACACGCATAAACATATTTGCATGGCCACTGTTGCCAGTCTGAGACTCCTAGGACTTCTATCCATGGCTCACAGTCCTGGAATTGCACCCTGGCAATAGTGGCCCTGGACTGAACCCAGGGCCTCAGGGAATGCTAGGTAAGCACACGGCCACTGAGTTACGTCTTCAGCCCCTGATGGGGTGGGTGCCTTATTGCAAAGGGCACAAAATGCATTGCAAAGAATCCAACTCTGACTGCACCTCTCCCTAGGGCCTTGATGAAATCCTTTAACCAAGGTCCTGGGCCTTAGTTTCCTCGTCTGTGGTGTGAAGGCCCTAACTCAGCTCTAATCCCATCAGCTCTGAATCTAAGCAGCTTTTAGACTACTACCCGGGTACAGGCAGTTCTAGACAAACACTCTCATGCCCATGGCAACGGCCATCCTGCTCTCTGCGGCACTGGTATGCAGCTCCACTCCAGCAGGCAGGATTATTTCCATCACAAATTCCTGGGTGAACAGAGAGCTTGGCTGGGGGAAGGGACCTACTGGAAACCTTAAATCCTCTGGCTTTAGAGCGAATCCTGGTGTAAACTCACTGTAGGTGGTGTGTATGCGCTGGATTAGGAAAACCGCATCAGTGCTTCTTCAGAGTCTCCCTTTTAGGGGCAGAAGAGGTGGGATAAAATCCTCGTCTTGGCCACTTTGTCACTGAGAAGTGACTCAGAGGGAAGGACACAGTGGCGCGAGTGCTTCAAACTGGGGAGGATCCAAAGGAGCATTGGCCGTCGAGTGCTGAAATCAGCTGGGGTTGGAGAAAAGACCTTAATGTTTGTTTCCAGACAGCATAGATTCCTTCTTAAAAATTATTCTATTTATTATTAGCATGCCTGTTGTACCAACATGTGCCTCAATTTGCAGGTAGAGGTCGGAGGACAAGGTCGAGGAGTCAATTCTCTCCTTCCAGTGTCGGTCCAGGGAGCCAACTCAGGCTGTCAATCTGGCATGGCAAGTACTTTTACTCCTGAGCTGTCTTGCCAGCTCTGACATACATAAATTAATCCTATTGCTACCATAGTGGGCATTCTCAGAGCTCTGTCTTAGAAACGCAGGGACTGTGGGCGAGGGACTGAAGGTGAAGGTATGTGGGGCAGGAAGATGATGCTGCAGACCTAACGCTTCTCCAAGCTGCTGTGAACCTGTTGCTCATAACTGAGAAACGGCAATGCCAATAAGGATAAACACACGGGGCGGGGGAGACGCGATTCTGTGAAGTTTTAAAAAGATTTTTATTTTGTGAGTATTTGCACACATGTATGTATACCACCTGTGTGCCTGTTGTCTTCGGAGGCCAGAAGAGAGAATCCAGCCCTCTGGAACTAGAGTAACAGCTGGTTGTATGTGACCATGTGGGTACTGGGAATGAAAGCCGGGTCCTCTGCAAGCGCAGACAATGTTCTTAACCCCTGAGTCATCTACCCAGACCCGGCTCTTGCTTTTTTTTTTTCCTCCACACTCATTCTTTAGATCGGAGCCAAGGAGAACACTATCCTTTTGCGACTCACATTTAGAGGAAGGAGACATCAATCACTTAAAACACCAAAGTTGAAAGAATGGTTCCAAGAAAAATATGTACTTCACTAAATTACCACCGGGGGGCAGCAGAGTTACGCTTTGCTGACTGCTCATGGCTTCCGGCTCTGCATAGGCCTGGAATGGAAAAGAATCCAAAATTGGGAAGATGGGGTGGGGTGGTGCTGGGCGGTAAAAATCCAGCTGGTGTGTGTGTGTGTCTAGGAGCTATGGGAGAACCTGGAACGAATCTGTGGTCTCTGCTGAAAACCTGCTGAGAGAATCTGAGAGAAACAGGAGTTACTGACATTGAGAGCACATCAGTTGGTGCAAAGTTGGGTAAGGTGGCTCATGCCTGTTATATCAGCACCTAGAAGATAAAGAGGCAAGGAGGATGGGGAGTTTAGGGGTAGCCTTGGCTACATAACGAGTTTGAGGCCAACTCTGTCAAAATGAGACATTGTCTCAAAAACAAGCAGGGTTGGAGAGTTGGTTCAGATGCCGCTTCCCTCCAAGTCTGCCTGTTTGTTTTTGAAGACAGGGTTTCTCTGTGAAACACTCCTGGCTGTCCTGGAATTCACTCTGTAGACCAGGCTGGCCTTGAACTCACAGAGATCTGACTGACTGCCTCTGCTGTGATTAAAGGCGTGCACTACCATGCCCAGCTCCCTCCAAGTCTGATCCCCAAAACCACGTGGTGGAAAGAGAACCAATTTCTACAAGTTGTCCTCTGACCTACACACACACACACACACATTCACACACACCACACATACACACTCACACATACTAAATGAATAAGTAAATGTAAAAATGTAGACAAATACTGATGGATTGTAAGTTGAGAGTGAAGGAACCTGGTATTATCTCTATATATATACAAATATGTATGTATGTGTATACATATATTACTTATTTATATATGATGTGCTTATTTTATGTTTCATCTGCATGTATGTGCATCACATGCCTTCCCGGTCCCTGTGGAGGTCAGAAGAAGGCCTCTGATCCTCCATAACTAGAATTACAGATGGTTGTGAACCACCAGTTAGGTTAGGTGCTGGGAATGGCTGAGTGTCTCTCCAGCCGCTAAGTCTCAAGGTTTACAAAACAAAGCAGCAAACAAAGAAAGCCCTTAGGAACTGGTGGCGCCTGCAATCGCTGTCTCCCTTCTTACCACTAGAGGGGACACTAGAGAAGACTGCAGCCTTGTCATCCTCCACCGGGCTCATTAGCCCTGCAGGAATTCTGAGTGTTAAAGAAGTCATGAATTTGCTAACAAATATATCTGCACAAGGTATTTCTGGCTCACACATTTCCAGTACCTTCCTAAGGGCTCCAGAGTAAAGCCTGAACTAATCAGAATGGCATACAAAACCCTCCTCAAATTGCCCTTGGTCTTCCATCCTCATTACCCCGGTACCCTCTGCTCCAGAAGTAGTATGCCAGAGAGAGCCTGGGTGTTGGGGCCAGCCAGTTGGAAGCCAGTGACTCATCCCACCCCACCACACTGTACACATCAGTAATTCCTCTCTAGTCTACACCTTAGTAAGCTCTGCTGAGGGGAGGGGCTGTATCCCACATTGCTCACTGTCTTTGGTGCACAGCCCTTCTCCTGGAAGCTATGACATCTTCATTGGTGCAGATAATAGGCAAATCCGGGTGTGCTGCTGCTGCGAGCACACTCCCAGCTACTGAGGAGTGTAGGCAGCAAAGTCACACGCACAGGCCAGCCCGCGATACATAGGCCACATAGCAAGACCCTGCCTGAATAATAATAGCAGTACTAGCATGGGAGTGATGGCAGCCACGTCGAATTTGTCCTCCTGGTCCAGCTTACTTCCCTCTCGTGCTTGCTCTGAGTTAGTATCTCACGCTGTCTCTCTTTGTGAGCTTTGGGTTCCTGGAATCAATTTTATATTCTGCAGCAAGGGTAATTTTTCTAAAATACAAATTTGCTTTAAAATTTATGCTTCAAAATTTATAGTTTTCCATTGCTTTATTTTTAGTTTTTTAAAAATTCATTTGTTTGTGTGTGTGTATATGTGTTTGTGTGTGTGTATGTGTGTGTGTGTGCATGCACACACACAGGTCAAAGGACAATTTGCAGGAGTTGGTTCTCTCCTTCTACCATGTGGATCCTAAGAATCCAACTCAGGTTGTCAGGCTTGGCAGCAAGTGAGCCCGAGCCCTTTTACCAGTCCTTCCATCACTTTCAGAGCAAATATCCTGCTATTCTTAAAAATGTTTTAATCCCGGCATGGGCATACACACTTGGGAGGCAGAGGTAGGTGAATTTCAAGTCTAGCCTGCTCTACAGAGTGAGTTGAGTTCCAGGACAGCCAGGGCTACACAGAAAAACCCTGTCTAAAAAAAAAAGAAAAAAGAAAAAAAAAGAAAGAAAAGAGAAAAGAAAAAAGAAAGAGAGCTTATAGATTTATTTATGTGTATGACATTGAACCTACCTCCTCTGCCTGCGGATCTCTGTGAGTTTGAGGCCATCCTGGTTTATAGAGTGAGTTCCAGGACAGTTCCAGAGATACATAGACCCTGTCTAGAGAAAACAAAGAGAAAAACAAACAAATAAAAAATGATGACTAAATCCCTGACTGGAGATATAGCTCAGTGATAGAGTGCTTAACTAGCATGCATCATGCCCTGGTTTTCAATTCTTAGTACCACATGCAGTAAATAAATATATAAAACTCTGTAGCTTTGGAGCCTGTCCTGAAACTAGCTCTTGTAGACCAGGCTGGCCTCGAACTCACAGAGATCTGCCTGCCTCTGCCTCCCGAGTGCTGGGATTAAAGGTATGCCCCACCACCGCCCAGCTAACTATCTAAATCTAAAACTCTTGTCTCCTTAGTCCTGGGAGGCTAGGAAAAAGAGAGAGAGAGAGAGAGAGAGAGAGAGAGAGAGAGAGAGAGAGAGAGAGAGAGAGAGAGACTCCAGTGAAAGGAAGGAAAGATATCAAATATCATTGAGTTAAAAATCTGATTAATTTCAGGGGCTGGAGAGATGGCTCAGTGGTTTAGAGCATTGCCTGCTCTTCCAAAGGACCTGAGTTCAGTTTCCCAGCAACCACATGGTGGCTCACAACCATCTGTAATGGGATCTGGTGCCCTCTTCTGGCCTGCAGGCATACACACAGATAGAATACTGTATACATAATAAATAAATATTTTTAAAAAATGTGATTAATTACAAATGGTAACAGAAATTTGGAATCTTAGCATCTGGGAGGCTGAAGCATAAGAATTTCAAGTTCCCTGCTAGCCTGGGCTATATAATATGACTCTCTTTAAAATGCTGGTTCTCAATTTAGGGGTTTAGACCCCTTTGAGGTCACATATCAGATATCCTGCATAGCAGATATTTACATTATGATTCGTAACAGTAGCAAAATTAGTTACAAAGTAGCAACAAAAATAATTTTGTTGGGGCCACAAAATGAAGAATTTGTTAAAGGGTCACAGTATTAGAAAGAAAGGTTGAGAATCACTGTTTTAAAACAACCACAGCCAAGTGGTAGTAGCACATGCTTTTAATCCCAGCACTTGGGAGGCAGAGAGAGGATTTTAGTGAGTTCAAGGCCAGCCTGGTCTACAAAGTAAATTCCAGGACAGCCAGGACTGTTACATAGAGAAACCCTGTGTTGAAAAACCAAAACCAAGCCGGGTGGTGGTGGCGCACACCTTTAATCCCAGCACTCAGGAGGCAGAGGCAGGCGGATTTCCGTGAGTTTGAGAACAGCCTGGTCTACAAGAGCTAGTTCCAGGACAGGCTCCAAAAACCACAGAAAAACCCTGTCTCAAAAAACCAAAAAACAAACAAACAAACAAAAATCCAAAAAACAAAAAAACAAAACAAACCCCTCCAAAAAAAAGAAAAACCAAAACCAAAAACATCAACAAAAATTATTTCTACTTCATAGTCATTAAGAGGATTAAATGAAGGCTGGGCAGTGGTGACACATGCCTTTAATCCCAGCACTTGAGTTAAAGACCAGTCTGAGTGAGTTCCAGGACAGTCAGGGCTACACAGAGAAACCCTGTCTTGAACAGCTGAGCTAATATGTGTACAGTGATTAGCACTGGACTTGCTTTAGTGATGGCTACCATTATTAGGCCCTGACAATCAAGAACCTGCCTCACAACATACTTGGCATAGAAAGAGTAGGCTAGAGTCTCTCTTTCAGGCATTTAGTGTGTGTGTGTGCACGTGTGTGTGTGTGTGCAAGGCATGTGTCTGGAGGTCAGATAATCCCTTTAGGCTGACATTTCCTGTCAGCAAGCACCTTTACCTGCTGAACCATCCTGCTGCTCCTCCCACCCCCACCCAACCTCCATTTCCTTGAGATAGATTTCAGGTAGCCTAGACTGGCCTTAGACTCACTGTGTTAGCAAAACTAGCCTTGAATTCCTCATCTTCCTTCCTCCACCTCCCAAGCACCAGGATTACAGGCTTGTGCCGCCACACCTGGTTTTTGTTGTTTTGGACAGGGTCTTGAACTCACTCTGTAGACCAGGTTGGCCTCAATTTCATAGAGATCTACCAGTGTCTGCCTCCCGGGTGCTGGGATAAAGGTGTGGGCCACAACTGGCCTTCACCTGGCTTTGTTTATTTTGTCTCTTGAGGCTCAGGTTGGTCGGGAACTCTGTCTTAGTTAAGGTTCCCACTGCTGTGATAAAACACCATAAGCAGAAGCAACTTGGGGTGGGGAAGGGTTTGTTTTGCTTACACTTCCATATCAGGGTCCATCATTGAAGAGCACCAAGGCAGGAACTTGGAGCAGTGCTGCTTACTGGCTTCTTTCTCACCGCTTCCTCAGCCTGCTTCCTTATACAGCCCAGGTACCACCCACCATGGGCTGGACCCTCTCCCAATCAAGAAATGCACCCTCACCGCTGCCCAGCTAATTGTGGTTTGTTAATGAAAGGATCTGAAGAGTCTCGAGGATCACCACCTGGAGAACAAGTGGAACTTCATAGACTCGAGTCTAAAAACTAACAATTTTCACTTCTTGAAATATGCATGTATAGATGTTTTATATGTATATACATATGTATATATGTACATTCTTGTTCAGAAGGTCAAAAATTAATACAAATATAGCCCCCCCCCCAATGCACCACAGGCTAGCCCCTATGGTGGGACATTTTCTCAGTTGAGATTTTCTCTTCTGAAAGGACTCTAGCTGTGTCAAGTTGACATAAAAACTAGCCAGTGGAGACACATGGTGTAATAACAGGCTGGCCTTAAACCTGCAATCCTCCTGCCTCAACCTCCCAGTGCTCGGATTATAGGTAGGAACCACCATGCCCAGGCATACTATCTTTTGCTCTCTAAACTTTGAATTGAAAGAGAACAGGGATGGACACAGCTCAGCAGGAAAGTGCACTGGAGGACCTAGGCTCCATCCCCAGCTCTGCCAGAAGAAAGGATGCGGAACAGCAAGCAAGAACGAAAACAAGAGCTAAGATGTTTAGTTAAAGAAAAATTGTAAGATGGGGATCTTTTAAGAAAAGAAAAGAAGAAAAAAGAAAAAGAAACAAAGACTATAAAATAAACTCGGCTGTAGAATATTACCTCCCATAGGTGAGACTCTGGGTTCAATCGATAAAGCATCAGGATAAAAATGCCAAATGCTGTGTTGTGCTCCTCTGGTCTGTTGTCTCCTGAATTTCTGGAATGTATATCCTTAGAGTAAAATTGCTGAGCTAAATGGAGTGAGTCATTGTAACTCAGAATGCCTGACTGACACAGGAGCCATTTGTCTGTTTGGGGCAAACTTAGGTCTTTCAAGGCAAAGTTTCTGGCTCCCCCCTCTGTTGTTTTGCTTCATGGGGAGAAACCCTGGTCACATTACCTAGCATTGTTGCTTAGTCTTCTCCAGCATGACAATCATGACAATATTAGACTGTGAATTTTATTTTATTAGCTTTTTTTTTTCCAGACAAGGTCTCACTGTGTAGCTCTGACTGTCCCAGTACTTGCTAAGTAGCTGGCCTTGAACTCCCAGAGATCCACCTGCCTCTGCCTCCTGAGTGCTGGGAACTAAGGTGTGCACCATTTTGCCTGGCTTAGACTGTACATTCTTTGAGGACAGGATACCTTGTCTGTTCCCAGCAGCACACTGTGTCCAGCAGTAGACAGTGATATAGCAGAGATACTTGGTACATAGAGCCAGACACTGCTCAAAAACTTTCTAGATTCTGATTTATTTCATCTACATAAAAGTCCTCTGAAGAGATACTGTTACACTTCTCATCTTACAGGCAGGGAAAGTGCAGCAGAGAAAGTCTTGCCAATGGTCTGAAAAACAAAGGGGACAGAAGCAGAAGAGATTCAAGTTAGTGCCAGACAATAGGCACTTAGCAATTTTTGTCATGTAACCTGAACTGCAGGGGAGTGTGGTAGTTAATATGACTGAGTACTTTAAAAAATATATTTATGGGCCGGGTGGTGGTGGCACACACCTTTAATCTCAGCACTTGGGAGGCAGAGGCAGGTGGACCTCAGTGAGTTCGAGGCCAGCCTGGACTACCAAGCAAGTTCCAGGACAGCCAGTACTGTTATGCAGAGAAACCCTGTCTCGAAAAAGCAAATAAATGTCTTTTATGTATATGAGTATTTTGCTGGCATGTATGTATGTGTGCCATGTGGGTTTGTGGTGCCCTCAGAGGTTAGAAAAGGACATCTGATACCCCTGGAACTGGAGTTATAGATGGTTGTGAGCCACTGTGTAGTGCTGGTAACTGAATCTAGGTCCTTTTCAAGAGCAGCAATTGCTCTTAACCACTGAACTGTTTCTCCAGACCTGTTTGAGCCCTTTTGTTCAGAGCATTTTCATACATATTATCTGAGTATTATCAAGAGTTCACTCATGTTTTTCTTGTTTTTATGTTTATGTGTGTGAGTGTTTTATCTGTCTGTGCATCACATGTGTGCCTGGTGACTCAACGAGGTTATAGACAGACCAGAGTTATAGACAATTGTGAGCCCCATGTGGGAGCTGGGAAACTCAAACCTGGGACCTCTGGAAGAACAGCCAAAGCCATCTCTCAGTCCTTTGTGTGAAACCAGCCAGTAGTTCTACCCTGAAATAAGGAAAATCCAGATACTTCCCTGGAAGCACAGCAAGTTGAAATACAGTAAAAGGTGGTGCATGCCTTTAGTCCCCGCACTTGGGAGACAGAGGCAGGTGGATCTATGAGTTCCAGGACAGCCAGAGCTACACAAAGAAACCCTGTCTTGAACAACAACAAGAGCAACAACAAAAGAAAGAAAGAAAGAAAGAAAGAAAGAAAGAAAGAAAGAAAGAAAACATATACAGACATATTTTGTAAATATCTTGGTCTTTGTACAGCTGCAAACACCTGACAGGTTGGTCAGATTTCTAGGCTAGGATCTAAAGAAATCATTGTATACGGCATGAAAACCTTTCCTCTGGGGCTAAGCAACCACTTTCCTGGATATTCCAAATACTGCCAGTTTCTCCATAAACCCAACAATGGAGAGTGTATGTGGGGTGGAAGAGGAGGGTGGATGTAGCGGTGATTCCACTTTGTACTATTGTTTTTAAAGGAGTCTGGCTGTACAAAGCTCTTGCAGATGCCTTTATTGGCAGCTTCAACCCGTTGCTTTCGAGTTGCCATGGTAACTGGAAGCCAAACCAGGGTGGGTGGGGGGACTGGACGGGGACTGTTTATTGGTGAGTGATAAGGAGCCAAAAGAAAAGACAGTTCTTTGAGGGATGCCTGGGGTTGTTGTGGGGGTGGAGCAGCGTGTTTATGTATTAGCATAGGGTAAATCCAGATGCCTCTTGGCACTATGGATACACAAGCAGCTGAAAGCTGGGCAAACAGGAAGGCTACCTAGGGGCTTCCTGGTATGGTTTCTCTTCCTAATTGCCTGTATCTCAGAGATCTGAGTGAATGACCAGGGGAGAGGTCTGATGCTAGCAACTGTTCAGCACAAACACGTTCTAAAGTATTAATGGTGCCCAGTAGGAACAGGAGGAGTCGGCGCGATCTTCTGAAAGCCAGGAAATAGCGGGAGCTGCCTGTACCTGGATAAAACCCACCCGGGAGGTGAGTGAGGTTTGCGTTTGAGCTGAGTTCCTGGGGACACAACCATATGGCTTTTCCCGACTGCCATCCTCCACACGGTATGTATACCCTTCTTGGGCAGCAGCTAAAAGCTAAGGAAGACTGCTAGCTGGTATCTTAAATCCCTCCCCCACGATCCGCTGGAACTCTTCACTGAGGTCTCAGGGTGTCTTCATCTACCTTTCCAGCCCGAATTCCTGCCCGAAAGCTAGGGTCCTCCTTCCCTTTTCCAAGCCACTATCCCACTTCCCTGATTTTCCTCCCTAGAGTAGGAGGCTCCAGGGGACCACAGCTGACTCCTCCAGGCACAGAGGATTGAGTCATCCCGCAGGCGTCAGAGCGGGTAGCAACAGCTCCGCTGATCTGTATGCAGCTCCAACTCCCTCTCCAGTTCAGAGTTTTGGAGCCGTCTTGTTCAAAAGTAAAGAACAGAACACAGATGGCTGGTAACAGGATCCCACAGGGGCCTCCTTTCCCACTGAGTTCATCCTGCTAATCCTTTTATAGAAGGGAAAATAAGTGGTAAACGGAAAAGGGGAAAAAAGACCACAGCTTCTACAGAGTCTACAAGCTTTGTTCCTGGGTCCCGGTAGGAGGTCTCTGGGAAGGATTCTCACTGTCTGTTAATTTTCCTAGCCGGATCCCCTTCCTGGTCCCTTTTTCCTGACTGCTCCATCTCCTTCATTCTCCCTATTTTCCATCCCAGCTCCCTGTTCTTTGTGGTTTTGAATCAGATGGAATACCTTCTCAGAGATGCCTGAATGCCTTTTAGATGAAGCAGTCACGTTTTATTTAGTTAGTTATTTTTATTATCATTAAAATTTTTTCATATAGCCTGTTAATGGTGGCACACGCCTTTAATCCCAGCACTCAGTAGGCAGAGGCAGGCGGATCTCTGTGAATTGGAGGCCAGCCTGGTCTACAGAGCAGGTTAAGACAGGTTTCAAAGCTACAGAGAAACCCTGTCTTGGGGGGGGGATCATATGTGTATATTGGGCTATTTAAAAGAAAATTATCTGGGAGCCAAATGCAGGGCCTTGTACTACCAGACTCGTGTGGTCCTCCCACCTCTGCCTCACCGGTAGCTCGGACAACAGGTGGGAGCTACCACAAATGACTGCAGTGCCCGTCACTAGGAACCTGAGCTCAGGCAGTTTGCCTGATCTCCCTGGGCTGTAGGTAAGAATCTGTCCATCTCTATTATATACCTTACCGATTGGTTTAGAGATGAAATTAGATCGAGGGAAGGAACACAGAAAGTCACTAATAAGTATTTTCTTTGCTCCATGTTGCTGTGAGTGCCAGGTCTCTGTGTTCGGGTGGGAAGGGGAGATGTTTCCTATCAGGAAAGATATCATTTATGTTCCAGGGCTGCTGAAGCAATTGTGTAGAGAGGGACTAGTATTGTTTTTCTCTGACTTGAAGATTTTTTTTTCTTGGAAAGTGTTAGCATTTAATTGGCCTCCCTGAGTGGCTTCAAGCCACCAGAACACAGGCACCTCCAACACCCTTTATCTTTTCTCAGCTCTTCTGCTGAAAAATTTGGCTTTCACGATGACAGGCTGCTTAGGGAGCTTTCCCTTCCCCAGAACTTTGTAGTAGCCCGATCGCACAACATCAATGATGGGAGCAACTCCAGTCTTGTTCTTGGCAGCGTTGACCCGGGTCTGCTCACTGACCAGCGTCCACAGTTTATCCAGGTTGACAGTCGGGCAGAAGCTCTGGTTCCTCTTTAAGTGGTAATGCCTCATCCCAACTTTCCCGAAGTAACCTGGATGATATTTGTCGAAGTTGATCCTGTGATGATGCATGCCTCCAGCGTTCCCGCGTCCTCCCGGATGCTTGCGGTGTTTACCGAGGCGGCCATGGCCGTGGCTCACGTGGCCCCGGAGTTTCCGGGTCTTCCTCAGTCTGGATGGCGTGGCGGTGGCAGAAAGGAAAGAGGGAGGAACCAGCGAAGTATCGCGAGGTACCAAGTGTAGGGGCCGACTTGAAGATTCTTGATCAAAGTTGATGACTTTCTCCTTTTTTTCCTCTTCCACGCCTCCTGATGTCCTGATGGTTTTTGACTCTCCCTCTCTCTCTTTGGTTTTTTGAGACAGGGTTTTTCTGTGTGTAGCTCTAACTGATCTTGAACTCCCTCTTAGACCAGGCTGGCCTTGAACTCACATAGATACATCTGTCTCTGTCTCCTGAGCACTAGGGTTAAAGGCCTGTGCCACCACTACCTGACTGACTTTTTCTTTTTAATTATATTTATTTATTCATTTGTGTGTATGTGTGTGTCTACATGCATGCCATATCATGTCTGAAGAGGTCAGAGGATAACTTTTGGGAATCTGTTCTCTCCTTTTTTTTTTTTTTTTTTTTTTTTTTGGTTTTTCAAGACAGGGTTTCTCTGTAGCTTTGGAGCCTGTCCTAGAACTAGCTCTTGTAGCCCTGGCTGGTCTCGAACTCATAGAGATCTGTCTGCTTCTGCCTCCCGAGTGCTGGGATTAAAGGCGTGAGCCACCACAGCCTGGCAATATTATTACTTTTTTACATCTATGTTTTTCCTGTGTGTGTGGAGGAGTAGGGTGTATGCGACAACATGGTATAGAGATCAGAAGACAACTTGTAGGAGTGGGTGCTCTCTGTTTTCATCAGGTGGTTCCTGGGGCTCAAACTCAGGCTATCGGACTTGGCCATGACTGTCTCTACCCACTGTGTTTCACTTGTGACGCTTTCATAGTCCTTGGAAGATAAGATGCTGGGCTGCTGACTGACCGTGTGACCTTCAGTAAGTTGTCACCCCTCTTGAGGGATCTTCTTCACTCCAGGAAACAAGGAGGATTGGTTGAAGTCTGTGAACCTCAGAGAAAAGTTAAGTATAGGATGGTATTGTCCTTGGTATCAAGAATACCAGAAGTGTTTGTGCTGTTGGTGCAAATGCCACTGCTGAATTCACGTGATTGCCAAAAGCTCAGCTGACACAGGGCTGTGGCGGGACATGGTTCCTTTGTTCAGATGGTAAACATGTGTGGTGTCAATTATACTAATGTGTGCTGCTCCAGTTGAAGCAGGAGGAGCTGGTGATGAGGCCAGGACACTGCACCTCATTCTGTCTGACCAGGAGCTCTCTGGCAACACGTTTTTCCTGTCTTTCTTTGTAACTGGTAATTAGGTTCTCAGCTGAGCTGTCAGGCATCTTGACAGGTTTCATGGGCAGTCACCATCTGACAATTCACAACTTTGGGTTTTTCACAGCTGCAATGTTCCCTCCCAGGAAACCAGAGTGTCTCAATCCTGTACTCTTCCCATTGTTTGGGGAGCAGGACCTGAGAGGAAGGCCAGCTTTCTCAATGCACTCTCTAGATCCCAAGCAGACGGGGCATAGGAAATCTTAGCATTTGTGTGCGTGAGAGCTGACTCTGTGGCTTGGTAATGAAATCGGAGTCATCAAAGCTAGAAATGGCAGGGGAATATGAGAATTTAATACAGCATCCTCTTCCTTTCTTCCGTTTTCTTTCTTTCTTTCCTTTTTTTTTTTTTTTTTTTTTTTTTGAGACAGTCTCATGTAGCCCAGACTGGCCTGAAACTTGCTTTGTAGCCAAAGATGATCTTGAACTTCCAATCCTCCTGCCTCTATCTATTCTAGGATACAGCTATCCTCCACCATGTCTGGCTTACAGAAATCTGGAGATTAATCCCAGAGCTTCATGCATGCTAGGTAAGAACTCTACCAACAGAGCTATATTTCCAATCCAGAGCAATTTTTTCAATAGAGTTTGTTTGGAATTTTTGTTTTTAATTCTTATTTTATTCCTGTATATTTTTGTGTATGTGTATACATGCATGTGGTAGCCAGAGGTGTCTTTCTGAATGACCTTAGTTTTTGAGACAAGGTCTTTCCTAAACCTGGAGCGTGCCAAATTGGATAGACTGACTGACTTGCAAGCCTCAAGAATCTTCATGTTCCCACCTCCCTTGTGCTGGCATTCAAGGCATTGCCTCAGCACCCAGCCTTTGTTTGTTTGTTTGTTGTTTTTTGAGACAGGGTTTCTCTGTGTAACAGCCCTGGCTATCCTGGAATTCCTTTTGTAGACCAGGTTGGCCTCAAACTCCGAGATCTACCTGCCTCTGCCTCCCAAGTGCTGGGATTAAAGGCGTGCGCCGCCACCACACAGCATATCTATTTCTTTTTATTTCACATGTATGAGTGTTTGTCTACCTGTGTGTATGTGCATTGCATGCGTTCCTGGTGCCTGTCGAAGTTCCAAGGGCATCAGATCCCTTGGAATTGCTATTATGGATGGTCGTGAATCACCATGTGGGCCCTGGGAATCAAGCCCTGGACCTCTGCAAGAAGAACAAGTGCTCTCATCTGTTGAACTTTCTCTCCAACCTCAACACTCAACTACTTATTTATGAATATTTTTATTTCATTTCTTTTTATTTTTTTGAGGCAGGATTTCTCTGTGTAACAGTCCTAGCTGTCCTGGGACTCTCTTTGAATACCAGGCTAGCCTCCAACTCACAGAGATTCACCTGTTTCTGCCTCCCAAGTGCTGTGATTAAAGGTGTGCCCCTACCACAGAGCCTAACACCCAGCTTTTTTTTTTTAAAAAAAAGTTTTTTTTAAGTTTATTTAATTTTTTATGTGCATTGGTGTGAAGGGGTGTCAGATCCCCTACAACTGGATCTTCAGACAATTGTGAGCTGCCATGTGGGTGCTGGGATTTGAACCTGGGTCCTCTGGAAGAACAATCAGTTCTCTTAACCACAGGGCCATCTCTCCAAACCGTAACATCCAGCTTTTAAGCAGGTTCTGAGGATTATATTACAGGTTCTCATTCTTGCACTTTATATCTTCCCAGCCCCCTGCCTACTTGAAGTTTTTTTTAAATACATATTTTTTATTGCTTGTGCCTGCAGGACATGTAACTGCTATGGTCTTGTGTGGAGATCAGAGAACAAATTCCAGAATCATTTCTCTCTTTCTACCATGCGGGTCCTGGGGATTAAACTCAGGTTGTCAGGCTTGTCAGCAGGTGCCTTGCTCACTAAGCTGTCTCTCCAGACCTTTCGCTTCTGTAGCCCAGGCTGGCCTTAAACCCACTGCAATCCTGCTCAGCCTCTTGAGTACTGTTGCTGTAGGCTTAACCACCATGCTAGCTGATAGAACATCTTTTCTCTCAATGCTGGGCATGAGTCAGGGCACTGCACTGGCTAGGCCAGAGCTCTATCTCCGCACTGCAATGCCAGCCCTTTCTGGCTGTTTTGAATGATAAAGCTGAAGAGACAGTTCAAATAAAACCCCTAAGAGTTCATAGGGAATAGAAAACCTGACCAGGGACAAGGATGTGGCCAAAGTAGGAGCTGCCAAAGTGGGATAGCTTGAGCCTGAGAGCTCTCAGGTCAGCTCAGGCAGCGGTAGGAGGGGAATGTGTGTGTGTGTGTGTGTGTCTGTGTGTGTGTGTGTGTGTGTGTGTGTGTTCTCAGGTCTTCAGTTCTTCCCCGGCTAGGTCAGAGCTCCTCAGATTGGCTTTGATGCTTATCCTGATCATGGCGCCAGTCAGACTGTACCACAAAGCCGATCATGCTGCTCATCTCTGTCTTTGCTAGCTAGCAGCCATTGTCTTTCTCTCTAGCCACTGTACGTTAGTTTCTTCGTGGGGAACAGCCCTCCTCTATTCACAGGCTACCCGGGGATGGCAATGCTGAGTTTGTGTGTTCTGGGAATGGGATGCATTAGCAGAGTAAACCAGTGTCCGGCGAGTGATTCCTTCAGATTCAGTCAGTGCCAGGATGTCATGAGGTTTTCTCTGGCGTTTGAGAGAAATAATTTCCTCTCGTCCTTGAGCGTTGTTAACGTGACAATACTAATGAAATAGTTAACATTTATTGAGTGTTCAATTCTGTATCAGGGAGAGTTTGAAACACTGGACTTATTTTATTGTGTTCACAATAACCATATTAAGTATGTATGATTATTATTCCTTTTTATAAATGGTGGAATTGAGGCAGAGAGAGAGCTCTAGCCCAGGGCCTCATGCATGCTGAACATGTAACTCACCATTGGACGCCATTGCCAGCCTGGGACAAAAAACTTGACTAAATTGTCCAGGGTCTCGGCCGTCAGCTAGCTCAAATGTATTTTACAGGCGTGAGGGAATGTAAGGACTGCAGTTTGTGCTGCCTCTTGCTGTAAAGTCCCAAGCCAAAGTGAACACATTGGAAGACTTGTCCCGGAGTTGAAACCAGATTATTTAAACTCTGGAGCTGCCTAAATCAGCCTTCAGCTTGGACCTCTTTTTGTTTTCCTTAAGGAAGTCTCCTGCATTCCACCTTGGCCTTAAACTAAAATTCCTGGCCTTCTTGTCCCTGTTTTCCAGAATCTCTGACTGCAGGTATATTCTTCCTTGCCGCGTTTTCTGAAGCCCTGAGAGGTAAAGCTAAGACATTGTATAGGCAAGCACTGAGTTGTTCTTGGGTCTGTGTGTACATGTATGTATCTGTGTGCATGGTGTATGCACAGAGAACGGAAATCAAAGTTTGCTATCTTCCTTAATTGCTCTCTGCCTTATTTTGTTTTTTTGTTTTTGTCTTTTGAGACAGTGTCTCTCTACATAGCTTGGCTGTCCTGGAACTCACCATGTAAACTGGGCTGGCTGGGAACTCAGAGAGTAAAGTCATGCACCACCCAGCCCAGCTTGTTTCCTTCCTTCCTTCCTTCCTTCCTTCCTTCCTTCCTTCCTTCCTTCCTTCCTTCTTCCCTCCCTCCCTCCCTCCCTCCCCCCTTCCTTCCTTCCTTCCTTCCTTCCTTCCTTCCTTCCTTCCTTCCTTCCTTCCTTCTTCCCTCCCTCTCTCCCCTCTCCCCTCTTCCTTCCTTCCTTCCTTCCTTCCTTCCTTCCTTCCTTCCTTCCTTCCTTCCTTCCTTCTTCCCTCCCTCCCTCCCTCCCTCCCTCCCTCCCTCCCTCCCCCCTTCCTTCCTTCTTCCCTCTCTCCCTCCCCCCTTCCTTCCTTCCTTCCTTCCTTCCTTCCTTCCTTCAAGTGCTAGACTTTCTCATGGGTTCTGAGCATCCAGACTCAGGCTCTCATGCTTGTACAGCCAGCACTTTACTGTAATTTTACCCATTTGCTTCCCACCTAAAAATAATTTAAAATCACGTGTGAGCCAAGATATTCTTGTTTTTCCTAAGTTGCTTTGTGTCTGGTTTTGCATCGTTTATAACCAAAGAGTTCTTTCCCATGAGGCTATGCTCTTGCAGATAGGAGTACTGTCTGACTCATCTCTACATCCAGAGCCTGGCATAATGTACATAGCTGGCATTCAATGAGTACTATCTACCAGTTCCGTCATTCCACAACACTTTCTGGGCTGTGCTAGAAGCTGGGTAGGTGTAGAAAGTAGGATTCAAACTGAGTGCATGGATGCCGTTTACCTACAGTCTCCAGAGAGAAGCCATTGTGAAATGAGCGTGATAGAGAGCTCCCGGCAACGACAGACTCACACGCTGGAGTCCTCAAAAACTGCTGTTACCTTGGTACTGTGTGTTTGACCTGGGGGTGTTTCTGGGTTCTTGCCAGATGTTTGCAGGGTTGTCTGAGGCATTAGGAACGTTTGGAATGCTTCTCCATGGATTGACCATGCCACAGCTACAACTGTCACATGAACCAGGCATTTTCTAGTAGGCACATTCATTCCCTGTATATTCAAAAGTATATCCTGGAGCTGGAGAGGTGGCTCAGCAATTAAGAGCCTTGAGCACTCTTCCAGAGAACTTGGGTCTTATTCCCAACATCCTCATGGCTAGTCACAACTGTCTGTAACTCTAGTTTCAAGGGGCTTTGATGTCCTCTTTGGCCTCTCTGGACACTGCTCGCAGGTGGTTCACAGACACACATGCAGATAAACCCCCATAAACACAAAGTTAAGATAAAATTAAAAAAATACACCCTATCAGACAGTGGATTGTGCACACTTTTTTTGTGTTTGTTTTTCAAGTGTAAAGGCCACCACCGCCCAGCAATTGTGTGCACACGTTTAATCCCAGCACTCTGGAGGCAGACTAACACCAGAAATCTTTTAGATTCATTTCCTGTGTGTGTATGGTATCAATGACAATATTCAGAATTGGAGACCATGGCATAAGTGGCGGGAGTGGGAAACAGCTAAGAATCAGTGGTACCCTTGTTCTTAGCATGGACATATACAACTTTTAAACAAAATTCAGTATACAGAGGAATGTACCCAGGTGTTGGAAGCTGGATGTAGTGAATGTGAAGAGAAGAAGAAGTGATGGGGATGTAATGGTGGCAGACGGCTTGCCTAGTGTGCACGAGTCCCCAGCATTGCAAAAATAAGCAAATGAACAAATGAGTAGAATTTTCCACCTCTCCGACTCCTCCAAAATGCTGGGCTCAAAGCCAGGCCCTCCTCCACGCTGGGTCAGTACTACATCCCTGACCTCTACAACACTTTTAGATTCGGAGACTGACTTTTCATGTGGTAATAAGTGTGTGCCCCCCTCATTTGATTTGAATTGCCACTTCTTTCCTTTTCTTTTCTTACTATTTTGAGACAGGGACTCAAGTAACCCTCAAAACTTACTATGAGACCAAACCTAGTTTTGAACTCCTGATCCTTCTTTGGCCTCCAGCTCCAGAATCCTGGGATCATAGCTGTGCCACAATACCTGGATGAACTGCCACTTTCAATCAAAATAAATAAAGATTTCTTACTAGTTCAGTATTACTACTTAGTTAAAAAGCAGTAACAACGACATAATCCTAAGGCAAACATGGCAGCCACATGCCTGTCATCTCAGCACTGGCACAGGGGAGGCAGGAGGACCAGAAGTTGAAGGTGGGGCTGGAGATGTACTTCAGTTGGTAGAATGCTTGTCCAGCATGGAAATAGCCTTAAGTTTTGGTTCCCAGTACACGTTTATAATGGAAGCACTTGGGCAGTGGAAGCAGGAGAGTCAGAAGTTCAAGAATTTTCTTTAAGGTCCTCCTTGAGTTCACAAGGAACTCAAAGATAGCCTGGGCAGGAGACTACCTTAAACAAATAAACAAAGCCCAACGATAATTCCAGGGTGTTAAAAACATTGGCTTTTCTATGTTTTGATTGCCAACTGTTTCTGTTTCAGTCCTGTGTGGCACAAATCTGATAAGAATTCACATAGCTTTTTGTTTCTTAATCTTAGCAGATGTCAGGCAAAGAAAAACCCTGACAAAATCACCAATTGGTCTTGAAGATAAATTCCAAAAAAACCTCTCAGTCCACAAACATTCTGCCCAACCTTTTCCATCGTCACAGATGTCCCAGACAATCACAGTTATGAGACACTGATCATGGGATGCCTGCCAGTGGGTAGTGTCAGAGCAGTGGGATAAATATTTACCCTCTTACACATAGGCAATAATAGCTAACCATGTAAAACATTTTCCATGGGTTAGGCACGGAGCTAAGCTAAGCATTTTACATGTTATTTTATTTAATCCTCCTATAGCCCTCTGAGGGGGCTAATGTCAACTCCATTTTATTAAATGGCACTTTAGATTGAACCCGGAGTCTTGTGCATGTCAGGCAAGCAATTCACTAATGAGCAGAGTCTTCAGCTCTCAATTAACCCCATTTCACAGATGAAGAGACACTCACGCGGCATACTTTTTTTAATGATACAAAGTGAGGTGGTCGTTGAGGATTGGTGATAGAGGACTGCGAAGTCAGTGTTTTCAATGACAGCCGCTACTCTTTTCCGTCCACGGCTTAATTTCTCCAGGGCTGGCTTCTTTTAGGTTCTTTTAGGCAGATGCTTTAACTTATTCATGGCTTGCTGCAGAAGCTTATCCGATACTCGAGACAGGAAGTTTTCCAGGTCATGACTTTCTCAGACCGAATTGCACGCTACCATCTTTTGGTACCCGGACCCAACATCCACTTATTCTTGCGGTTTAAAATGGAAGGAATGTTCCTTCCACTTGCAGGGTATTTTTTTTTTTTTTTTCGAGACAGGGTTTCTCTGTGGCTTTGGAGCCTGTCCTGGAACTAGCTCTGTAGACCAGGCTGGTCTCGAACTCACAGAGATCCGCCTGCCTCTGCCTCCCGAGTGCTGGGATTAAAGGCGTGCGCCACCACCGCCCGGCTTGCAGGGTATTTTTTAAAAGATTGCATCTCTCTAGTGCTCCCTCCCTGCTTCTTTTCCCCAACCCATTCCTTCTTCCTTCTTCCCAGTGCTAGGAATCAAACCTATGGTTTTGTGCATAAGACTGGGCTTGAAAAAGATGTTCACACGATGGATCATATTACTGGAGAATAGAAACTTAACAAGTAACTCTAGGGGCTAAAGAGATAGCTCAATGGTCTTCTGGAGGCCCTGGGTTCGATTCCCAATAACCACATGACAGCTTACAACTGTCTGTAACTCCAGCTCAGAGTGATTCCAACATTCTAACACAGACATACATGCAGGAAAAACACCACTATACATAAAAATAAATAACGTTTTTTTTTAAAAAGAAGAAGTAACTCTGAAACCAGGC
The DNA here is from genome assembly GCF_037038515.1 of Microtus pennsylvanicus. Lineage (NCBI taxonomy): Eukaryota > Metazoa > Chordata > Mammalia > Rodentia > Cricetidae > Microtus > Microtus pennsylvanicus. The sequence goes on from NC_134589.1 coordinate 43,818,019, forward strand.
ATCGTGGTGCACTCCTTTAAACCCAGCCCTGAGGAGGCAGGAGGAGCTCTGTGAGTGTGAGGCCAGTTTGGTCTGTATAGTGAGTTCCAGGACAGCCAGAGCTACACGTGAGACCTGGCTCAAAAAGCAAAAACAAACAAACAAAACAACAAGAAACAAAGAAAACAAATACAACAACAACAACAACAAAAAAGCAAAAACCCCAAAACTAAAGCAAAGCAAGAGCCCAGCCACCCCAAGAAAAAAGCAACTCTGTACATGCCGAGCTTTATCTTCTGGCCTGTGAAAGAGCTTCTAACAGGCATCATTCCGGAGACCTCTGAGTGAGGGGTGACAGCCACATTGTAATCTGCTCTTCTAGGCTGCTCCTGGCACTAAAGCCAAATCTATGGCTGCACGGAAAAATGGGAGCCAGGGGCTCTAATTATCCAAGAGAAAGGGAGATAGACACAGGAGGGAGGAGAGTTTAATAAAGAAAAAAAATCCCTGGGTACACTGATAACATCCTACGATCCACTTGAATGGGCTTCTTTCTAGTAACGCATTTATTTATTTGACGGTTATTGCTCATGGAGTGCCTCACTATTTGTTTCTAAACGGATAACTCCAGGACACATCCTTCTTAGCAAAGTACATCCTCTCATTCAACTTCCTTTCTGTGTGTCTGTCTTTTCTTCTCTTGTGAGGTAATAAAGATTTCTTTCTTTTCTTTTTATTTTATTTTTCTTTTTGGTATTTTAAGACAGGGTTTCTGTGTAGCTGTCCTGGAACTCACTCTGTAGATCAGACTGTCCTTGAACTCAGAGATCCGCCTACCTCTGTCTACACAGAGTACTGGGGTTAAAGTTGTGCTCCAGCACTATGGAGTGGGCACAGAGATTTCTATAGGGAATGCCAATGTGATTGCAAGAAGCTAACACTAACTGACATTGGAGAGAAAAGATACCACCAACAATTAATTTCTCACTTAAATGTTTTTAATCTGTTACTAGGGATTGAATTTAGGGCTTCATGCATTCTAAACAGGAGCTCTACCACAAGGCAACATTTTCAACCCCCCCCTTTTTTTTTGGCTCCCCATCGGGGAATCGAACCCGGGTCTCCCGCGTGACAGGCGGGGATCAACCCCCCCTTTTTTTTCTTAACTTTTAATGACTGGGCATGGTGGCATATATTTTTAGTCCCAACACTTGGGAGACAGAGGCAGGGTGATCTTTGTGAGTTCCAGGCCAGCCAAGGCTATATGGTAACACCCTGTCTCAAGAAACAAACAAGCAAACAAACAAACCAAAACCAAAACAAATAATCAGAGTCTGTGTTCTATCTTTATTTACTGGCTGTGATGTTACCCGAAGTTACTTAATTTCTCCAAGTTTCTTGTTGGGAACCATCATTGTCTTACCTCTTTTCAAGGGGGCTGGAGAGACCACAGAAACAAAAAATGTGAACATTTCTTGACACAGAGTAACTCTAAACAATAGATCTGTACTTCATTTATTTAAGCCAGGAGTGGTGGTATACTCCTGTGATCACAGTCTAGGGTTGGATGAGTCAGGAGGATCAGGAGCAAGGCTGGGCTAGATGAACTACATGAAATCCTGTCTCCAACACTAAAAAAGAATGCTGACATTCAACAGGAATTCAACAAAGTTGCTTTTTCTTCTTTCCATTCCAGGGTAGAGGATTCTTGTCTGGATTTGTTTAAATTTTTGTTACATTCACTTATTGCCTGTGGGAGGGGAAGGGACTTCTGTGTCACTGCGTCCAGCGGGAGCTCAGAGGTTCTCTCCCTCTGCTCCATGGTTCCTCCCCAGGAAGCTCACTCAGGCTGTCAGGCTTCTGGCAGCCCTTGCTTTCTGCTTGCCTGTTTGTTTTTAGGTTGAGTTTTACTCTCTAGCCTAGGCTGAATCCTCCTGCATCAGCCTCCCAAGTGCTAGGATCCATAGGCATGAACCACCATATCACATGCCAATAACTACTTGTTAAGTTGAGGTCACCATGACTTAGTTCTTGACTGGGTGACAATCCTGAAGAGTCCCATTGGACAGACGGTCATGTTTTTCAGTCCCCTGATGACACACTGACAAACTATCTTTTTCAAATGCAGATGTATGTATGACAACAACTGATCAGACGTGACACATACTTGGGCATCTCTTACACATACCAGGAATGTTTATATCACGCAAATCCTTGGTCAGCAGTTGACAAGAACACAAGACGATAGAAATACAGTGTGCTGGGGATCCATTCATGCTTAGGTTCAGATTCTAGCTCAGCCCTCCTCTACCAGCTCTGTGATTTGCAATATACGGTGCAAGCTCTTAGTACCTTGGGTTACTTGTAATGGAAGCAATATTGTTGATAGAGCTTTGTCACTTTGAGAATAATTTTTCTATCAAGATCAAAACATCATTGGTACTACTTGTTTTCCTTTAACAGTTTTCTGGCCCCAATTCAAAGGAAACCTAATTGAGATATGAAAAACCCTTTCAAAGTGACATTCAACTTGAATGTTGCAGGACTTAGTGAACTAGAGAAGCCATAGGGATTTGAGCTACACCCTAGGAGCAACATATTAATAATTTAGAGTAATAGGTCAAGATGGTGGGGACATTTTGTTTTGTTTTGAGAATCTGAGCTTAATTCCCAGCCCTAAACAAAACAAACCACCTCTTCTCTTTATGTTAGGGAAATGGGGAGGAATGGAACTACTTGTAGCAGCTGAGGTGGAGGTTAAGTATGAGATTGGAGTGGTGGCAAACACACAGAAAAACACCAGGTGGGAGCCAGCCACTGGGGTGGGTGTACACCTACAATTTTAGTACACTGAAGCTTGGGGCAAGAGGATGGCCATAACTTTGAAGTCATCCTACCTGGGATCTTTAGTGAGTTCAAGGTCAGCCTTCCTACTTAAGGAGCCCTGCATCAAAAAACCTGACAGTGTGGAGCCCAGGTGACTCTTGCTGGTTCATAATTGCCTTTAATTCCAACCCTAGGATGATCTGAAGTCTTGGGCTTCTGCAGGTATCTTCACTTACATGCACACACCCACCACCCCACCGAATTAAAAATAACAACTCTTGAGAGGCTGAGGTGGAGAATCTCTGTGAGTTTGATACCAGTCTGAGCTACAGAGAGAGTTCTAGGACAGCCACGGCTCCACAGAGAGACCCTGTCTTGAAAAGCAAAACAAAGCAACAACAACAAAAACAAAAAAACAAAACAAAACTTCAAACCCAACTAATCAAACAAACCCCCATAAAATATTTTAGAAACATCAATCCTACAAAATAAGTTTATCCTAAATACAGTCAAACCTTTAGGTTTAACTACTAATTTTGAGGAAATATATTATATGATATATTTATATAAATATATTTGCTTTGAAGCAAATAGAAATCCTCAACATCACGAGGATACAACTGAAATCCAGATGTGGAAGATTTTTATAGGGTATTTGCTCTCTCTCTTTCTGAGAAAAGACCCCACAGTACTCTAGGTTGACCTTGAACTTGCAGCAATCTTCCTGCCTCAGCCTTCCGGGCCTGAACTAACATCCTTAGTATTATGATCTAATTTCTTTGGCAAGTAAACTTTAAACAAATGATGAGAAAGAAAAGAGACAAACTAAGAAGGTCTAAGTGGGGAGCTGGGGAGATGACTCAGTGGCTAAGAGCAGTGACTGCTCCTCCAGAGGACCTGGGTTCATTTTACAACACCTACACGGCAACTTAGAGCTGTCTGTGACTCCAAGACCTGACACCCCCAACAGACATACACAGATACAGAAAATAAAAACAAACAATTAAAAACAGAAGGTCTAAGTGACAGGGAACTTTCTGTACATGAAAACAAGATGAGGATACATCTTTTTTAGTCAAGTGCAAGGTGTGAATCATGTTCAGATCCCAATTCAGATGAACGAACTGTAAGAGATGTTTTGGAAATTACTGGGATAAATGATCATGGATTAATATTAAATACTATTAAAAATTTAGACAAGTCATATAAAGATGCTGTAATAAAGCTAGGCAGTGGTGGCACAGCCTTTAAAAAGAAAAAGGCAAAATGTTAGCTAGGCATGGTAGAATAAGCCTGTAATGCCAGAATTTAGGAACTGGAGACAGGAAGATTAGGAATTCAGGCCAGCCTTAGCTACACAGAGTGTTTGAGGCCAGCCTGGGATATAAGAAACCTTGTTTCATGCCTCCCCCATCACAAAAAAGTTGCAAACAAATAAAGCTGGGATGACAGCCACGGAAATTACTATTCTATACTAATTCTATTTTGTCCGTCTCAAATTTCCCATAAAAATACTATGGGAGGGCTCAAATGTCTGTCTGTTCCCATGTATGAAAATAAAGAGGTAGCAGAGAACATTTTGGGGTGTGTGTGAGGATGTGTCTTGGCATGAGCTCCCCACAGTGTTATACCCCCAGGCTCTGGGAGAAAGCATTCTTATGGTGACAATCTCTTGCTGAAATAGACCAGAATTAGAGGGACATATATTTTAAGTGCTGGGTGGAGGAAGAGGGAGGGGCCCTGTCAGAAAAGGAAGGTAGAAATTATCATTATTATTACTATTAATTTGGTTTTTCGAGACAGGATTTCTCTGTAGCCTTGGCTGTTCTCGATTTTGCTCTGACACAAAGATCCACCTGCCTCTGCCTCCCGAGCACTGGGAATAAGGGTGTGCGCATGCCACCACTGCCTGTGAAAACTGGTTTTTGAGGGGTGTTGAAAACCAAGGAGGAACAGTTTCAAGGTGTAAGGAGTGACAGCTAGGACACATGTTGTAGATGACAGAAAGGAAAGGATTAAATGTGTTCACCGATATACAACCAAGATCAATCTGATCAAGTTTCAGTGGCGGTGCAAGATTAAGAAGTTGCCCCAAAAGACAGATCATGAAGGGAAGGGAGGCGAAGACCGTCACTTCTCCCCATCCCCATGGAGAAACTGATGCCTGTGTTTTATGCTGAGAGGAAGTTGTCATTTGAGAGTTGATGAGGGTAAAGGCAGAAAGAGGAACCAGTGACTCATGGAACAAGGCTCTTGACTCCAACAGGAGTATTGAGGACAGTCACGTGAACACTGCTGAAGCAGAGGGCTTATTTTTCTGACACTGGTCAATTTACCTCCAGAATTTCCTGAAATTTTGGATTGCTCAAATTAAATTATGTTTTCCCTTTCTTTTAAAAAATTATTTATTTTATGTGCATTGGTGTTTTGCCTGCATGTATGTCTGTGTGAGGGTGTCAGATCTTGGAGTTATAGACAGTTGTTAGCTGCCATGTGGGTGCTGAGACTTGAACCTGGGTTCTCTGGAAGAGTAGTCGGTGCTCTTAACCGCTGAGCCAGTGTTTTACTTTCTAAGTAAAATTTGCTCATAGAACTACCAAGACGGATCTATTTATTGAAGTCGATACGTTTGTTAATGAGACATCATGGCAGTGCCTGGTAGTCTAATTTAGGGCCGTATGCATTCTTGACAACTGTTGTCCTTCGGAACTCTACCCAGGCTGCAAATTTTCCTTTCCTCCTCCTCCTCTTTGTTGTCCTTGTTGACACATGATCTCACTAAGTAGCCAAGGCTGGCCTGGAATCATCCTCCTGCCTCAGCCTCCCAAGTGCTCAGGTTACAGTCATAAGCCACCACCCAAACAGTCCAAAATTTTGCGTATGTATGCGTGTGTGTTTGCCCGTGGAACTTGTGCATGTGGATGACAGATGTCCACATCAGATGTCTCCCTTTATGGCTCGCCATGTTTTTGTTTTTATGTGCGTTTGTTTGTTTTGAAGCATCAGACTTTCTACATTATCCCTGGCTGTCCTGGAACTCACTAATGTAAACTAGGCTGGTCTTGAACTCACAGAGATCCATTTGCCTCTGTTTCCCAAATGCTGGGTCTAAAGGCGTGAGCCACCATGTTTGACCTCCACTTTAAAAAAAAAATTATTATTAGTATGTGGGTGTATGATGCCACAATGAGCCACTATGCACGAGCCACCATGCTGCCTCTCCTCTTCAAAACATTATTATTAATATGTGGGTGTATGATATGCATACGTAGGCATGAACACTGCAGTGTCAGGTGTGGTGGTCAGAGAAGAACTTTGTGGAATCAGTTCTCTTCTCCAACCTCTACTTGAGTTGCAGGGATTGAACTCCGGGCATCAGACTTTCAAGGCAAGATCTTTTACCCACAGTGAGCCACCTTGCTAACCCTTCACTTTATACCCCCTTGTTTTATATAGTTTATATAGTTTTATATAGTTTATTTATATTTATATAGTTTATTTTACATTCCGACCTTGGTTCCCCACCCTCCTCTCCATCCAGTCCCTTACTTTATTTTTTGAGACAAAGTCTCTCACTAAACCTGGAATTTGCCCTATTTGACTGGACTGGATGCTTGTGAGTCTGGCATCCTCTTTATCTCTGCAGTATGGGGATTATAGGTGCAAACCCTATGGGTGACGGGCATCTGGACTAATGACCTCCTGCTTGTGTGGCCGGCACTTTATTAGCTGGGCCATCTCCCTAGCTCCAGCACAGTCTTAAATGGCTTTAGGTGTTCTTTTTGTGTATCCACTTGGTTTTGAGTTTTGTATAATCCAGACAGGCTCAAACTCTTTATGCTTACCTTCACTTTGAACTGCTGATTCTCCAGCCTCCACACCAAACACCAAAATACTGGGAGAGTTACAGTCATGGGTCACCACACTAGGAGAACAAAACATACACAAATGCAGATCTGGTAGAGGGTACCTGAGGGCATCGGACAGTATAAAGCTAGAGTTACAGTTGGTTATGAGCTGCCCCACATGGGTGCTGAGCTCTGAACTTCTGTCCTCTGCAAGAGCACGCAGTACTTGCTCTCAACTTCTCAACCATCTCTCTCTCTCTCTCTCTCCACACACACACACACACACACACACACACACACACACACACACACACACACACACACACACATGTATATGTGTATACAGGGTGTTAATTTGTTGCCTAAAGTAGCTTTCAACTCAAACTTGCAATTTCTTTTTTTTTTTTTTTGGTTTTTTTTTTACACTTTTCTTTAAAGTTTATTCCAAACAACAGTCTTCAAGCTCACTGTGGTGGCTGACCACGTCCACGACCAAAGCCTCCTCTAAACTGGAACTCCGTGGCTGAGCCAGCCCCGGGCTCGGCTTTCTTGTCAGCACCAGGGGGCACAGCACTCCTTCTGTAGGTGTCTCTGTCCGCCTCCCCTCTTGTGAATCTCGCCCGGCGCTCACCCTCTGGCCCTTTGGGCCGAGGCCTGCCAGGGTCGGCTGCGGCGCAGGGTGGCAGGCACGATCTCCGGAGGTAGGTGGAGATAATCGCGGAGATACTGGATGCCCTCATTCGTAAGGTACCAATAGAAGTGTCTCCAGGCAAACTGCTCCTTCACGTAGCCTCGAGACTTCAGAGACTGCATGGCCTTCATGACATGAAGGTTGGGCACGTTCTTGTCTGCCAGCTCTGGGTGTTTGGGCATATGGACATCCTTCTTGGCAACCATCACTCCTTCCTTAAAAAGGAGCTCATAGATGGCAATCCGGTTCTTCTTGGGCATCAACATCGCGGCCTGCGGCGGCTGCAGGATCCAGAACAGAGGTTGGAAAGCTTTTCTTTTGGTTTCTCTGTGGCTTTGGAGCCTGTCCTGGAACTAGCTCTGTAGACCAGGCTAGTCTCGAACTCACAGAGATCTGCCTGCCTCTACCTCCCGAGTGCTGGGATTAAAGGCGTGCGCCACCATCGCCCGGCTCGGTTTGCTGCTTTTTAAGAAAGAGAATAAAGGGGTGTGCCACCAGTTTACTGCTTTTATACTGAAAAAAGTTTCTCCCTAAGTCCACAAAGCCTTTTTAAGTCGCTTTCCTTCCATCACAGATATACAGGGTGGTTTACAGGCAAGTCTAACTGCCGTTCCAAATTCAACTATTAGAATCGTACGAACGCAGCTACTTAGTGATTATGCTGCCAAGTTTATGCCTGGATCCCACGAGGAGTCCAACTAAGGTGTGTAGGAATGAAATGTTCTACACTTTGGAGCAAACTTTCACTTTGGCAGGATAAGTGGGAGGCTGATGTTCTGGAGGTGGGAAGGGGGAAGAAGAGTGCAGACAAGCTCATCTCCCTAGGATTTCCGGGCTGAACGGCATGCACCTGACGCCCGCGTGGCACTACCCAGCTGAGTGTGGAACTGGACCCAGCCCAGAACTCAAGGCAGCTCGGGCAACACCGCCCAGCCTAAGTATTCGCGCGCTCCCGGGGACGCGCGCGCGCACGCAGGCGTGTCTCGAGCAGGGTCGGGCCTGTCAGGCAAGAAATCTCGCGAGATCTGAGACTGAGATGTGTGTCGGGAGGAGGGGAGTGGTGTCGGGGAAGGGGGGGGAACCTGGGCAGCGGCCGAGCTCTGTGGCTTCAGGGCTTGGAAGGAGAGAGGGAGGGTGGCGAGGAGAGTGAGTCGGTGCCGCCGCCCGCTTGAGGAGAGAGGAGGGGTCCCACTCGTCTTGCGCCCTTCGCGAGCCGAGAGCGCGGAGCAGTCGCGAAACTCCCAGGCCTCTCGGCCCCTGGGGACCCCGCCCCGCCGCCCGCCGGCCCGCGGCCTCTCTTCCCTTTGTGAGCGCCCCCTTCCCAGGGGTGCTGGTGGTGGCGGAGGGGTGCGCGTGGGCCCGCCCGCCGAGGGGCCGCGGCGGGGGACCGACTGGGCCTCGGCTGTGAGAACCCGAGGCGGCCGAGGCCCGGGCCGGTTCCCCCGAGGCGGCGGCGGCGACTCCCGGCACTTCCCCGCGCCATCTTAACTGAGCCCGAGCGTTAAGGGCGCCTCCTCGACCCCGGTTGTCCCCTCGTCCCCCCCCCCCCCCCCGCCGCCCCCTTGTCGCAGAGCTTGGGCTGGGCGGCTGGGGGGGGGGGCGGCGGTCTGTCGCCGGGCCCCCTCCTCCTCCCTCCTCGCTCTCCAGCACCGCGTCCACCGGAGCGCTCCAGGGGTCTGCGCCTGCCTACTCCGCCCCAGATCTGCCGGCGAAGGGGTAAGGGCACCTCTGCTTTGGGAAAGGAAGACATGGAGGGGGCGGGGAAATTCGGCCCACTCAGGCCTCTGGGTGGAGGGAGAGATCTAGGGGTAGAGTGGGGGAGGGAGACAAGGAGGGTCTGTGATTCTGTGGGTGGGGTGAAGACATTGGTGAGCTGGGTGCCCTCCTGTTTCTAGGGGCCAGAGCAATTGCATTCCTTTTTCCTGAGGGTCACCGGAAGAGGTGGTGGAAGGGGATGTTTCTAGGAAGGTGTGGCCCTAGTAGGGAGATTTGAGTTGACGTGCACCCCGACTTAAAGGCGCGAGGTCCCTTTCAGGTCTCCTCAGCCTGCTCCTCCTCCTTTGTAGTGTCTGTATTCTTGGGAACGGAGAATGCTCTGGGTAGCCAACTGGATAACTCCCTCGCCCCCCCCACAGGAAATCTATACCTTTTTCTGTAGGGGGTGATTGAAGCATTTCTGTCCCCCCCCCTTCCCCCTCTCTCTGTCCTCTAGTCTACTGCAATGCTGCAGAAGTCCAAGTCAGTTTCTTCATACACAGACCAATATATATACACGCAAGTAATGGCGCTTTCCTTGGGGAGGTTAGTTTTTTTTCCCCTTTGGTTTTAAATCGATTACAGTACTGTTCAGATTTTTCCCCTGAGATATGCCCATGGGAAGTATGACCGCTCATACTCTAACATGAGTATATGGCCTCATGTTAGAACAGTTTGCTTGCTCTGTTTTGAGAGAGAGGATGCCTGGGATTGACTTTTGGCACGGCGGTTGGGTGGATTAGTTTTTGTTAGGATTTAATAAAGTAATTTTATACCCCTCCCATTATTCTTTCCCCTTTTCCTCTTTAGCTTTTGTAGTTCTTGGAGAATTATTAGAAATTATTATATTCAAACTGTCAGATGATCAGACATTGGCCCCTGGACTGTGACTTTGTAAGATTAATACTGTTTTGCATGACATTGATACAGAAATTTCTGAAAATGATTATGCTACAAACTTTTATGTAGCCGATGTTGCTTCTTAAGGAAATGCAAGGTAATGCTCCCAATTATGCTGTGGTCTGTATCCTGTACTCTCCCGCTCCCCTTTTGCTGCATGTCATACTTGTTTAAAAGAATCCATCTTGTCTGGTTTGTCAACAGGACTTGTTGATTTTTGTCCTTAGTAGAGTAGAAGTAAAAATAGCAGTTTGGGCATTTTGGTAAGTGCCTTCTGAAATAAATTAGCATTCAGGTTCTGAAGAAGTCTTGATACACATTTTTTACTTTTTTTTTCTTCCTTAAAGGAGTCTTGATGTACAAACACATCCCCTCACCCCCTTTCTATAGAAAGGGTCTTTGTGTTCAGGCTGCCTTGAACTCAGCAATCTTCCTGCCTAACTCTCCCATGTGCTGGGATTACAAGTGTGAGCCTCCACACCTGACTCCATTTTTTTTAACTATTTAGTTTTACTAGTGAAATGATTTAAAAATGTTCCATATGTGAATATTAAAGTAATAAAGATTACTAAAATATGTTAATGAATTGTCTTGACATTTTATTAACAAATGATATTTGATGTCTGAACTTAGTGAGTTACTTTTAAGTTATGAATACAAAGATTTAAAGCTGTAGCAGTAGTGTTAGGCATTGATTTAAGGTCTATCTCATGTAGCACAGGGTAGTGTAACCGTGTAGCTGAGGCTGACTTACTGATACCTCTGTCTCCAACTTCCCAAGTTCTAGAATTACAGGTGTCTGCCTGCCACCATCCAGTTTAAACTAAACAAACAAACAAAAAACAAAAAGAAAAGGCAAAACAAAAAAAAAAAAACAGGATCTTGGCTGGGCAGTGGTGGCACACACTTTTAAATCCCAGCACTTGGGAGGCAGAGGCAGGTGGATTGTGAGATTGAGGCCAACTTTGTCTGTAGAGCTAGTTCCAGGACAGCTACCACTGTTAAACAGAGAAACCCTGTCTTGATAAACCTCAAACAAACAAACAAACAAGCAAACAAAAAACCCAGAGTCTTTTTGAAACCCTGTCTTAAAAAAACAAAACAACACCAGGGTCTTATTACATAGTAGTGAGTTCCTTGGCTGACCTGCAACTTGCTATGCAGGCTAGACTGGCCTCAAATTCACAAGAGATCTCCCTGTCTCTGCCTGCTGTGTGCTGGGATTACAGGTGTGGACCACCATGCTTGTCCAAAATTCTTTTATTTCATGATTTTGAGAAAGCTGTGTTATGTTTTTCTCAAAAATGAAACTTTCTGCCTTACTTATTTTAATATTCACCCTAGTTCATTTAATGTAAGTAGTACCATTCAATTGATTCTTTCTTTTGGTGGTGGAACAAGATTTTGTGTAGTCCAGATTATCTTTAAATGTTGTGTAGCTGAGGCTAACCCTGACCTGAACCTCAGGTGTAATCTGTGCCAGTGTGCCTGGAATTTGTTGTTTTTGTTGAGGGAGTTTTTTTGTTTTTGTTATTTTGGTTTTTCAAGACAAGGTTTCTCTGTGTAGCTTTGGAGCCTGTCCTGTAACTCTGTAGACCTCAAACGCAGAGAGATCCACCTGCCTTAGCTTCTTGAGTGCTGGGATTAAAGGCATGCGCCATCAATGCCCGCTGAGGGAGGTTCTTACTATGCAGTCTTGGCTGGCCTTGAATTTGTGGCAGTTGTAGTGCCTTAATCTTTTAGTGCTGAGCTATTGTGCCAAGCTCTATTTGACTCTTTACTTCATGACATAAAGTGCATGTTGTCCTATTTGCAGGATATATAGTTTTCTCCCCATACAGAAAAAGTTAGGTCATGCTTAATTTTCTGTTTTATGGTTTGTTGTTGATAATGGGTTCATATCATACGAGCAAATAGAAACCCAAACATACTGTTTAGCAAAGGGTGACTATTTTTATCTTGGAAAGATGCAAGAAGAGTGACTTACCAATAATGGCCACAAAGCTTAAGGATATACAGGGTATAGGTTTAATTGCTTACTTTACTATTTCATATTAGAACTAAGGTATCTTCTCTATAGCTGGTAGCAGTGGCAAAAGTATGTTGGTGATCAGTTAAAGAAATTTATTATTAAGGAAAGAACTATCTGAGGGTTTTTTCATGACTTCTGATGCTACTGTCAGAGAATACTGAGAGCTGTTAGTCTGAGCTGATTCCAGATTAGTGTGGTGCTTATGTTCCTAAATAGTTCATCCACAAAATGGAGTGTACATCACTTCCTGTTCTTTCACAACTGGCTCTTTCTCTGGATTCCCTTTTAATGACTTAATTTTTGGCATTTTGATATCTGATTTGTTAATTTGGTTATTCTCATGTTTTATAAGTGGAAGAATTTCTAAGAATTAACTGTTTTAGAGGATTTTAATGGAGTACTTTTTTTCTTTTCTTTTCTTTTTTTTTTTTTTATAATCTCTTTGTGAATCCTAGCTGGCCTGAAACTCAGTAGGTAGACCAGGGTGTCCTGAACTTGCTGCAGTTCAGCCTTTGCCTCTTGAATTGTGATTACAGGCGTGCTCCACCAAGACTGGTTTAACTGAATTTGCTTTGTTGACCAGGCTGGCCTTGAACTCACAGAGTTCCTCTTGTCTCTACCTCCCAAATGCTGGGATTAAAGGTGTGTTCCACTACTGGCCAATTTAAGAGTGTCTTTAAAAAAAAATGTGTATGTCCATGTGTGGGATGATGTTGAGTCTCTTGCCTTATTCCTTTAAAGCAAGGGTATCTTGGCTGAATCCAGAGGTAGCTGATGGCCAACAAGCCCCATTAATTCTCATTTCTGTGCCTCCCACAATGCTGGGATTACAGGTGCACATGACCACAACTAGGTTTTGGAAATTTAAGTTTTGGAAATTTAAACTCAGGCTCTCATGCTTGTTCAGCAACTGCTCTTACCACTGAGTAATCTCACCTGCACCAAGAATATCCCCCTTCCACCACAGAGTTTATCTGTGTTGACCAGGCTGACCTTGAATTTATGCCTGCCTCCTGAATGTTGGAATTAAGGCATTCATCACCATCACTTGACTTCAAGAATATCTTTTTTTTTTGTTAAATATTTATTTATTTATTTATTATGTATACAATATTCGGTCTGTGTGTATGCCTGCTGGCCAGAAGAGGGCACTAGACCCCATTACAGATGGTTGTGAGCCACCATGTGGTTGCTGGGAATTGAACTCAGGACCTTTGGTAGAGCAGGCAATGCTCTTAACCTCTGAGCCATCTCTCCAGCCCCCAAGAATATCTTAATAGTATCAAAACATTGCTTCCATTCTAAAGAATGATGTCTTAAATTTAAACTTTGATGAAAATTACCTATTTTGCTGTGCTGGGGATCAAACCCTGGGCCTTGAGAATGCTAAACAAGTAATCCTTTCATTGAGTTACAGGACCAAATATATGTGCACACTAAATAGGAAGTAATTACTATATTTTCTATAATTATATATATATTTTTTGTTGTTTTGTTTTTCGAGACAGAGTTTCTTTGTAGCTTTGGAGCTTGTCCTGGAAACCAGCTCTTGTAGACCAGGCTGGCCTTGAACTCACAGAGATCCGCCTGTCTCTGCCTCCCGAGTGCTGAGATTAAAGGGGTGTGCCACCACTGCCCAGCTATAATTATATATATTTTTTATTTATTATGTGTACAGCATTCCTTCCATGTGTGCCCACAAGCCAGAAGGGGGCACCAGGTCTCATTATAGATGGCTGTGAGAGCCACCATGTGGTTGCTGGGAATTGAACTCAGGACCTCTGGAAGAGCAGTCAGTGCTCTTAACCACTGAGCCATCTCTCCAGCCCCCTATAATTATATTTTTAGAGAATTTTTGAATGTGGCAATTATTTGCATGTTAATACAAAATAAGTATATCTTAGGGCTAGGGTTGTAAGTCAGTAATAAACTTAAGGTTCTGGGTTCAGTCTTCAACATTGTATAAAGTGGGTATGGTAGAACATGCTTGTAATTCTGTCAGTGGCCTGTAATCCCAGCATGGAGGTGGAGGCAGGAAGATCAAAAGTTAAAGATCCTTCTTGACTACAGATTAAGTTTAAGTCTTGCCTGGCTACATAAGACCCTGTCGTTTAAAAAAAAAATCTATATATGGAAGCATATAGTGGTATTTAGTCCTATATTATGATGCCATTCTACCAACAACAAACATACTAATTATAGGATGCTTGAAAAATTTGATGCTTACTCTTTTTAAAAAAATAATTTCTAGGCCCGGCGGTGGTGGCGCACGCCTTTAATCCCAGCACTTGGGAGGCAGAGGCAGGCGGATCTCTGTGAGTTTGAGACCAGCCTGGTCTACAGGACTGGCTCCAGGACAGGCTCCAAAGCCACAGAGAAACCCTGTCTCGAAAAACCAAAAAAGAAAAAAAAATTATTTCTAGGGATTGGAGAGATGGCTCAGAGTTAAGAGCACTGACTGCTCTTCCAGAGGTCCTAAGTTCAATTCCTAGCAACCACATGGTGGCTCACAGCCATCTGTGAGATCTGGTGCCCTCTTCTGGCATGCAAGCATACATGGAAGGAATGTTGTATACATAATATTTTTGAGACAGGGCTTCTCTATGTAGCTTTGGCTGTCCTGAAACTTACTTTGTAGACCAGGTTGACCTCGAATTCAGAGATCCACTTGCCTCTGCCTCCCAAGTGCTGGGATTAAAGGTGTCTACCGCGTCTTCCCCTTTGTTTACTCTTGAGTGCTCATTCACAATTCTTTCTCCCTCTCTCCCTTTATCTCTCTGTCTTTCTCTTTCTAATATGTATTCTGCTGCCCAAAGAGTCCAGTAGAAGGCCATCACATCCCCTGGAACAGGAGCTGCCATGTAGTTGTTGAGAACTGATCCTTGATCCTCTCCAATAACAGCAAAGCCAGGAGGTGGTGGCACATGCCTTTGATCCCAGCACTCAGGAGGCAGAGGCAGATGCAGGCACATCTCTGTGAGTTCAAGGCCAGCCTGGTCTGCAAGAGCTAGTTCCAGGACAGGCTCCAAAGTTACAGAGAAACCCTGTCTTGAAAAACCAGAAAAAAAAAATAATAATAACAACAACAGCAAATGTTAACTGCTGAGCACTATCTTTCCAGCACTATTTTATTTTAATTAATTAATAATATTTTTTAGTCTGGGTCATGCTGTATTGCATAGTAGCCTATAGCGATGTGGTCCTTGAACCCAGTGTTCCTAACTGTTCTTACCTTTGGATTTTGGGATCACAGGCATTGACTACCACACAAGCTAAGATTGAATGCTCTTTACTAGCCATAAGAGATAATTTAAGAATTTGCTAGTTCTACTTGAGCGTAGTGGTGTGCATCTTTAATCCCAGCAGTTGGGAGGTAGAGGCATATGAATCTTTGTCTGGCCCACATAGCAAACGCAACCAGTAGACATGAATACTTAGTAAACACTGTAAGTTTTTTTTTTTGGAGCCTCTCCTGGAACTAGCTCTTGTAGACCAGGCTGGTCTCAAACTCACAGAGATCCGCCTGCCTCTGCCTCCCAAGTGCTGGGATTAAAGGCGTGCGCCACCACCGCCCGGCTAACACTGTAAGTTTTATAGGGGTCAGCTATGTTGACATTGGAACTAGAGTTAAGATTGTGTTTTTCATGTTATCTAGAAACTGTGCTTTCATTTGCTGGTCGCTCAGATCCGAATAATCACACAAAAGCTATAATTACAACACTGCCAATGACTCAGGCATATTCCTCTTACGTCTTACATCTTAAATTAACCCATTTCTATTCTTTTATATCTTACCACAAGGCTTGTGGTTTGTTACCTCACATTTTGCTTGTTGGGCATCTCTGACTCTGCCTGCTTTCTCTCTATATATCTCTGTTCGGATTTCCCGCCTGGCTTTACTCTGCTGAGCCATTGCGTGAAATAAGCTTTATTCATCAACCAATAAATACAACACATGTACAGAAAGACATCCCATATCAGTGTTTGGCTGATTTATGTTTTAAAATAGGTTTGTTTATCACTCCTATCCCTTTGGTTATCAGTAGTCTGTTATAACAGCAAACTTAATTTTTCTAACTTAACCATTTAGAAATTAGAAGCTTTTTGGCTAAGGGCTGCTGTTCAGTTCAGAATCATATATGAATTAGTCTCTTAGAAAAAAGTCAAATTTATGTAGTTGAATCCTATATGAAATTGGGACTGTCCCATTAAATAAAGTGTCAACATATGTGCATCTATCTGCCTTTTAGGTTTCTGAACTTATTTATGGCTGGATTTTTAAAAAAATATATTCAAGGTTTCCTGTTATAAAATGTAAGTGAGAAGATAAAAACTTTTAGTGTTTGATTTTATTCCATTGCTGGGTTAAAATACTGATTTTTTTTTAAGTGATAAAATTTGATGTTTAATTTTGTTAACAGTGTCTCATTCCTTTTAAAAATCAACAATTCCTAGCTAGCTACTAGGAACAGTTCTGTTTGAGATGTTTTTGTCATCATTTGGTAACAATTCTTTGTATCAGTATCCTTCTCTTCCATTTGTGCTAGAAGCAGATTTTTGTTGTTTCTGAATTATAGTCTAAATAGTGACAAAATTAAAAGCTGGAAGAGTTTTGTAAAATATAAACCTTGCCTCTAAATAAAAGTATATATTACTAAGTACCATGTTTACTAGTTATTGCTATTCTTTTAAAAATGTCAATTTACTACTTGGGAGACCTTGGTAGCAGGATCTCTTGCGCCCAGATGGCTCTAGGCCATTCTGGGCAACATAAGAAAACTCCATTTCAAAACAAGCATCAGTTATGTGTTAGGCATTTATTTATCAAGTCAGGGTTTATGTAGCCAGGCTGGCTGTGAGCTTGGGTAGCTGAGGATGACTATGAATTTCTCGTCTTCCTGCTGCACCCCCCCAGTGCTGGGATGATAGGCATGTTCCACTACATCTTTTTTGTGGTGCTGGGGCTTGATTCCAGAACTATGTACATGCTAGGCACTCTACTGACTGAAGTACATCAGTATTTCTCCAGCTCTTGTTGCTTTCTACTATGCTGTCCAGACTGGACTTCCCAGGTGCTGGATTACTGGGTGTGCACCATCTTACCCAGCAAAGCTATTATTTAAATATAACTGCATTTAACAGTTCCCTGACTTATCTAAGCAAAGAAAGGCCATTTTTCCCCTTTTTCTTTCTTGTAAAAAAATATTTATTTTATTTATTATGTATACAATATTCTGCTGTGTATATGTCTGCAGGCCAGAAGAGGACACCAGACCTCATTATAGATGGTTGTGAGTCACTATGTGGTTGCCGGGAATTGAACTCAGGACCTTTGGAAGAGCAGGCAATGCTCTTAACCACTGAGCCATCTCTCCAACCCCCATTTTTTCTTTTGATACATTTAAATTTTTTTTATTCTGTTACTTTTTAGATTTAAATGCATGAGTGCTTTGTCTGCGCATACATATGTCTGTGTACCGTATGTGTACCTTGTTCCTACAGAAGTCAGAATAGGACATTAAATCTCTGGATCTGGAGTTATGGGTTTTGAGCTACCAGTGGGTGTTGGGAACTGAACCGAGGTCATTTGCAAGAGCAGCAAGTGCTCTTGACTGCTGAGTCATTCCTCTAGTCCCTGTTAAATTTTTTGATCAAATAATTTTAAGGCAGGTGAATTACATTTAGAAAGGCATGCAAAGTTCAGTTTCTATAAAATAATTATCAGGTAATGAATGGGACAGAAGCAATCATAGTAAAATGGGCATATTTTAAAGTTGAGCTTAAAAATTATTATGTTTACTTTATTGGTGAGGAGGCAAGGTAAGAGAATAGTTTGTAAAATATTTTAATTTTTTAGAGACAGGGTTTCTTTATGTAGCTCTGGCTACACTGAAACTCACTCTGTAGACCAGGCTGGCCTTGAACTTGAAGATCTGCCTGCCTCTGCCTCCTGAGCTTTTGGGATTAAAGGTGTGTGCTGCCAACACCTGCTCCTAAAATACATTTTGTGTGCCGTGTTTATTCCTGAGTATATGTATGTATATGCACCATATGTATGCTGTATCCTCAGAGACCAAAAGAGCACCTTAGACCTTTCTGGAATTGGAGTTAATACAGAGTTGTGAGCCGGGCGGTGGTGGCGCATGCCTTTAATCCCAGTACTCTGGAGGCAGAGGCAGGCGGATCTCTGTGAGTTCGAGACCAGCCTGGTCTACAGAGCTAGTTCCAGGACAGGCTCCAAAGCCACAGAGAAACCCTGTCTCGAAAAACCAAAAAAAAAAAAAAAAAATACAGAGTTGTGAGCCACTCAGTGTGGGTGCTGGGAATCGAACCCAGGTCTTCTGGAAGTGCCACCAATACTCTAACTGCTGAGTTATCTCTTCAGTCCATCTAAGCTTTTTTATTTAGATAGTCTTTGTAGTTGTGTCTTCACCTTGAAAATATATTAATGGAATATATTAGTTTGACAAATTAGTATATATGTGTGTGTATAATTTTTTATGTTTTTATGTGTATGCATATTTTGCTTGCATGCATGTCTGTTTGTCATGTTGATGCCTGGTGCCTGCAGAAGTCAGGAAAAGGGCCTCAGATCACCTGAAACTGGAGTTACAGATGTCATGAGCTATCATGTAGGTGCTGAAAATTAAACCTAAATCCTCTGCAAGAAAAACAAATGCTGTTAATGATTGTGTCATTTCTTTAGGCCATTTTTTTCTTTTGTGTGCATTGGTGTTTTGCCTGCATGTGTTGTGTGTATTTGTGTGAAGCTGTTGGAACTCCTGGGGCAAGAGTTACACACACATACAGTTAGAGAGCCGAAATATGGGTGCTGGGCATTGAACCTTGGTCCTGGAAGAACAGGCAGTGCTCTTGACCCCTGAGCCATTTCTCCAGCCCCCATATATTTTCTTTCTTTCTTTCTTTTTTTTTTTTTTTGAAACGGTGTCATTCTGTAGCCCTGACTGACCTGGAATTTACTGTATAGCCCTGGCTTATATTGAATTTGTAACAGTCCTGTCTCAGTGTCCTAAGTGGTGGGAACCTGTATGAGCCGCAGTGGATGGTGCATGCCTTTAATCCCAGCACTCAGGGAGGCAGAGGCAGGTGGATCTCTGTGAGTTCGAGGCCAGCCTGGTCTACAGAGTGAGTTCCAGGACACTCAGAGATAACACAAAGAAACCGTCTCGAAAAACAAAACAAAACAAAAAAACAAAACAAAAAAGATACTGTCCTTATCCTGTATGGATTTTCTTTTTAAAATAATTTTATTTAACTTTATTTCATGTGAGTTGGTGTAAAGGTGTCAGATTCCCTGGGACTGGAGTTACAGACAGTTGTGAGCTGCCATGTGGGTGCTGGGAATTGAACCCAGATCCTCTGAAAGAGGAGCCAGTGCTCTTAACCTCTGAGCCATCTTTTCAGCCCCTGTATGGATTTTCTTTATTTTTAAGTCTTCTAAATAATTTATTTTCAACTTATATAGATATTCATGGAAATCCAAGGTCTTCTCATGATTGTTAGTTACTCTAAGTTATTACTTTCTAGGTTGTGAATCATTAATGTTGTGGACTCAATTTAGTAAGTACAGTACCAATTAAGTGATGAAAAATGTCAGTGTGGTACATTAGGAAGGGGTAACATTATTAAGGCAAATTTGTTTGCCATAAGGTTTTCTGGGTAACTTGTTATCTATTGGTTTAGAATTCTATCCCAGCTGAGTATGGAAACAGTAGTCTTACACATGCTAGGCAAGAGCTCTTCTAGACCCCCCTTTACTTCTAATTGCATGTCTTTGAAGAATGCTTGTATTGCCTTTATTTCAGTAATTCTCTACCTTTAAATCTTTACTAATTTCAGTGTCTAGTCTTACTTGCTCAAGTTTTGGTAGGTATTAAGGACTTTATCAAAGAAATCCTGGGGAGGGTTAATACTCTAAAAGAGTTTTGCAAATAATTCCTGAGATTTTTTGGTTTTTCAAGACATGGTTTTTGTGTGTAGCCTTAACTATCCTGGAACTTGCTCTGAAGACTAGGCAGGCTTCAAACTCACAAATAAATGTCTACCTCTGCCTCCTGAGTGCTGGGATTAAAGACATACACCACCACGGAGCAGATAACTCCTGAGGTTTTTATACTGGGAATATGTGTCACATCTTATGTATAATGTATAATGTATTGTATACTGCAGAATTAGTAGGGAAAACTTTCTGGTATTTCTGAAAATTGAATTTGTGGTCTTGTTCTTAAATGAGTTTGTTTACTGCTACTGAAGTATATTCCTGTCTCCCTGACCCTCAAAAGGGAAAACTTGTATTTTTGAGATGTGGTCTCATGTATCTAAGGCTAGCTTCAAATTTGTTATGCAGCCAGTGCTGGAATTACCACCTTGTGCCACCTTCTCTGATTTATGTGGCACTGGGCATCAAACCCAGGGTTTTGTACATACTAGGTAATCACTCTACTAACTAGACTCTAGCTTCCTTATTTTTATTTATTTATTTTTAATTTTTCACTTGTTGCAAGGTTCTGCTGTATTACTCAGGCTGGTCATGACCTTCTGGGCTAAGTGATCCTTCTACGTCAGCTTTCAAGTAGCTCCAACTTAGAGGTATGCACTACTGTGCTCAGCAGTTAAACTTTTTATTTGAAGCATACTAAGAAAGTAATATTTTTTTTGCTTGAGAATATAGATTTAATGTTCAAATATTAATTGTGGTATGTAGTTTTTATAATGAATATAACTGATATACTAAGTGTATTAAAGATTTCAGTATGAGGCGGCCATGGTGGCACATGCCTTTAATCCCAGCATTTGGGAGGCAGAGGCAGGTAGATCTCTGTGAGTTCGATGCCAGCCTGATCTGCAAAAGCTAGTTCCAGGACAGGCTCCAAAGCTACAGAGAAACCCTGTCTTGAAAAAAAAAAAGGTTTTCAGTGTACTTGTATGTTATAGACCTTGTATTTTGATTTCTTTTAATTCCTTTATAAAAGTAATTATTAGGCTAGGTTTTTTGTTTGTTAAGAAAGATTTGGGGCTAGAGAAGATGGCTCAACGGTTAAGAGCACTATCTTGCATAGGACACGGCTTTGATTCCCAGCACCAATATGGCGGCTTAGAACAATCTATAACTTCATTTCAAGGGGATCTTGCAACCTCTTATGCCCTCTGTGAGTGTCAGGCATGCATATGGTACCCATACATACATGCAGGCAAAGTATTTATACACATTAAATAGTCTGGGTGAGGGGAACAGCGGGTGTCATTGTAGGGTGGCAGCCTTGAATTTGCTATGTAAACAAGGCTGATTTTGAATTCCTGATCCTCTTAAGTGCTGAAATTACAAGCATATGCTACAATGCCTGGCCTTGTAGTTTGTGTTGGATTGATTCTGCCAGTTTAATCCTGTTGAGACCAAGAAAGAGATTAATTCATAAAAAGTTGATGAAACAGCATTACTAAGTGAGGTCAAAATTTTTTCTTTTTAGGGTTAGGAATTTATTAGGATCAGATTTTTGTACTCATCTTTTGCACTTTGTTCAGCTAGCACTGTGTTAGCATTCAAGTATTTTTGAAAATTTCTTCCACATCCTTTTTTCCCCTTTCTCTCTTTCTGGGAGAGAGGTCTCATACTGCAATTCAGGCTAGTCTGAAACTCATGATGTAATCTAGACTGATCTCAAACTCACTTCAATTTTCCTATCACACCCTCTATGGCGGAAGGTAGACTACTGTGCCTACCTCCTTTTTCTCCTTTGAAGCATAAACTAATTGGTTTTCTACATTTAGATTTGTTTTGGATTTTTTGTTTTGTTTTGATGGTAGATAAGTGCATAAAATATATTCAGTACTGAGATTATAAAGTTTAATGTGAAGCTCTACAACTTCCATTCTAAATGCCTGTTCTAACTGTATAGAAAGTTTATTGAGTGTATAGACTTTGGTTCTAGTTAATTCTGGTGTGTAATGTTTTTATTTATCTACAAGTTTTTAATAATAAACTCTGTAAAATTAAAACGAAAAAATCATAGTCTGTAAGCCACTTGATTTACTTATGGTGTAATAAGTACAGAAATCAGTTTTAAATTAATACTTTTTGGAGATAACAGTTATAAATTGTGATTTTTTTTTAAATGGCATGTGCTAGGAAAACACAAAATCCAAACATAGGTTGGTTTCCTCATGTTACATTTTTTATTACACTTATTTGTCTGTGTGTGCACCCGTGTGCCCCACATGAGGAAGTCAGAGGACAACTAGGACAACTTGAGGCAGCTGTTTGTTGTCTTCTTCCACTATGTGGGTCTCGGGGGGTGAGCTCAGGTCATCACTTTTGGCAGCAAGTGCTTTTATCAGCTGAGCCATCCATCTTCTCTTATGTGTATGTTTTCTTTAGTTCTGAATGCTACAATCTCTGCACTGTCTGTAGTTATCAAAACAGGTTCAAGGCTTATCTGTATTTATAACATAGGTTTTTAAATGTGTTGTTTACTAAATTCTATAGGAGACAGAAATAAGTAACACCTGATACCATCTTAATTTGAGTAGTTGAGTATGGTCCAGACATAGAAATAAATACATGCAATACAAAATTTCTTAACCATAGCATAGCATCAACATTTGGGAAAGGGCAGGCTGTTACAGAGATCTGTATTGTGCATTGTAGCATATTTTATAATATCTCTGAATTCTGCTCATGTTGTCAGTGGCAAGCCCTTGGCTGCTCATTCTAGCAGTGAAATCTGTCTCCAAATGTTGCCAGATCTTATCTGGGGAGCAAAATCACCACTGAGAAACATGTTGGTGAGTGGATGTTGAGGTGCCACGTACAGAGAATGGTTGCAGTACAGGTCAAGAAAGAGTTAAAGGGTGTTGAGGAAGAATGACTCCTCAGGGAGTAAGATTCCTCTCTCTTCCCCCAACATTCTCTGTGTAGCCTAAAACTTCTCTGACTCCCAACACTGTGATTATAAGTGCACACCACCACTCCCAGCCTCTGATACTAAGTTATATCTCCAGCTCTATTTCTTTTTTAAAAATTAAGTTTATAATCCTTATTTTTTGTTGTTTTTATATGTATGGTGTTTGTATGTTTGTTGTGTTGTATGTACATGTGTAGTGTGTGTGTTCTCAGAAGACGACTTCAGGTGTTGTGCTATATATTGTTATTCTTTGAAGTTCTATTTTGTTCTGTTTCTAAATGGTGTGAAAATGATAAAAACAGAAATGTGATAAAAATCTGATTTGTGTTTTTTATTTTACTTACTTTTTGTTTTTTGAAGCAGGTTTTCTCTGTGTAGCTTTGGAACCTGTCCTAGAAGTAGCTCTGTAGACCAGGCTGGTCTTGAACTCACAGAGATCCACCTGCTTCTGCCTTCTGAGTGCTGGGATTAAAGGCAGATGCTACCATACCCGGTGTTGTTTTTGCTTATTTATTTATTTATTTTGGCATTCAAGACAGGGTTTTCCAGTAGTTACAGAGCCTGTCCTGGAACTTGATCTGTAGACCAAGCTGGCCTCAAACTCATAGAAATTCATGTGCCTCTACCTCCCGAGTACTAGGATTAAAGACATGACACCACTGCCAGGCATATTTTTTTTTAAACATTTCTGCCCAATACACCTTATAATACCTTCTCTGCCTGTGTATATGGTGTCATTTTTGTGCTCCTTTGATGTTATTTATTTATTTATTTTAATCTTGGTTTATCTGTTCAGGTACTCATCAACAAAACTGTCCCCAGTGCTCTAATTATTCTGTTCTTGTTTTTCTCAGATTTTTTTTGGACTCATTTTGGTGTTCTAGTGTAGTAGCTAATAAGATGTATTTCTTTTGTGTAATTATTTATCTTAGCTTTTTCAGAACAGTTATCATGTATTCCTCATTTAGTGTCTCACATAGGTCATGTAGTAGTAGAATCTCATTGACATTCTTTAAAGCTTTGGATAGCAACTAGCAGTCATAGAGAAATTGGCAGTGGACTAGGGCAACTACAAAAACCAAAAAATATAGCACAACTCCATGAGTCTGAAAATCTTTTATTTCATTGTGTTATACTGAGGAATCAGAAACTAAGAACCAGAAAGGATCATAGAAGTAATATTACTATTGAACATGCTAAATAAAAATTTCTGTTATGGGTCATAGTAGATCTGTTAAGTTCTTGAGATTTATGCAATATGTTAAGTTGTACATAGGCAGATGCTTCAGAGTATTAATGATTTATTTCTCAACATTAATTGATTTTGTGATTTTTGAGAAAGGATATTTGACCTTTTAGAGCCAAATAACCGTCTAATTCCAACCCTAAACTTATAATTATGTTTAAATGATTGAGTTAGCTGTCAAATAATTTAAAGGTTTTGAGTGTAAGTCATATATTTGTTCATCCTGTTGATGACCTTTGCTGTTTGTATTTAATATTGTAATTATTAATATGCATGCTTCTTTGTATATCCATATGTTGAGAAAAAGATACAGTAGGTAGTACTCTCTGTCAATTTTGTGTATAAAAGACTCCATTTTTTTTCTCTCAAGGGACCAAGCATTTGACTTCAGTTGTCTGTTATCAAGATTCCAGGCCAGAATCTTGATTTATAGACCTTATAATCAGTTGCTTAGGGGCAATAATGTCCCTTTTATGAAAATTTGAAGATTCATAAAAGATGAAATACTGTGAAATCATCATTGTTGATTCAAGAAACATTCTTTAAGTAATACTGAATATATTCTGATTGTCTTCTAATTCTGTTGCTTTTGGCTTATTTGGTCAAATACCTGGCTGTGTTAGGGAAATGTTGAAGTTATTTAACTGTAAAAACTCATATTTGAAACTCTTGAATTAAGTTAATATAATTTAGAAAGATTTTATTTATATGGTTGAGAATATGTGTACCACATGTGTGCAAGAACCTGTGGAAACCAGAAAAGGATGTCAGATAACTCTGGAACTGGAGTTACAGGCATTTGCAAGCCACCTGATAAGGATGTTGGACCTGAACTAAGGTCCTCTGCTATCGTAGTATGGACTCTTGATTACTAAACCCATCTCTCCAGCTTCTTCTAGTCTTTTTTAGAAGATTATAATCCCAGCATTTGGGAGACAGGTGCAGACAGATCTCTGTGAGTTTGAGGCCAGTCTGATCTACATAGCAAGTTGTAGGCCACCTAGGACTTTACAGTAAGACCCTGTCTCAGAAAGAAAAAAAGAAAAAGATTGTATATGTGGTTTGGTGGTGGTGTCTTCAAGCTTGCTATGTAAGTAAGAATGAACTCTGTATCTTCCTGTCCTCATCCTTCTGAGTGCTGAAAGTATAGGCGTGTGTACTACAACTAGCTTTTTTTTGTTTTTAATTTTCGAGACAGGGTTTCTCTGTGGCTTTTTTGGTTCCTGTTCTGGAACCAGGCTGGCCTCGAACTCACAGAGATCCACCTGCCTCCGCCTCCCGAGTGCTGGGATTAAAGGCGTGCGCCGCCACTGCCCGGCTACAACTAGCTTTGAATGTTTATTAGAACTAGAATTGGGGTATAGTGGTACTTGCCTGTAACCCCAGTACTCAGAAGACTGGGTCAAGAGGGCTGCCGTGAGTTTGAGATGCCTTGGCCATGTGTGTGTACATAAATTTTTTTTCTATTTTTATACACACACACACACACACATTTTACATATATGTTAGAAAAAATAGGACTCAAATTAACACTCTTCATTGTTGTAGGAGGCCTCTTGTGAGTTCTCGACCTCCCAGACTTCCGAAATAACCACATAGAAACTGTATTAATTAGATCATTGCTTGGCTTATTAGCTCTAACTTCTTATTGGTTAGCTTTTACATCCTAATTTAAGCCATTTTCATTATTTTATATTTTACCACGAGGCTCATGGCTTAATGGCAAGGTTCTAGCCTATCTGTCTCCAGCAGTGGCTCCATGGCTTCTTCTTGACTCCGCCTCCTTTCTCCCAGCATTCAGTCCTACCTCTGTTATTTTGCCCTATCACAAGCCAAGACAGTTTCTTTATTTTATTTTATGTATGTATGTATGTATGTGTATATATATATATATGCACACACACACACACCTCCATCTATATCTATACACACACACATTTTTTATTACAGTGTGGTGTTGCTACAGTGAGATACAAAAGACATGTATTTTCTGGTAAGAACTAAAGTTAGTTCTTTTGGGGCTGGAGAGATGGTTCAACATTTTAGAATACTTACTGCTTTTCTAGGGGATGCAGGTTTGATTCCCAGTATAGTGCCTCACAGGCAAAATGTAAATATACATAAAACTTAGAAATTAAACTTTTTAATTGATCCTAATATTTCAGTAAAATGAGATTGGCTTAGAAGTTATAAAAAAAAAAGCATAGGAAGAATTGGATGGCACTTTACCCCCTAGAAATCTAATGAAATACACTCCAATTTTAATTCCTGAAATTAAGTGAACTAAAAAAAAAAACCCTGACATTCGTTATAGTACTTACTATGATAGAGTAGTAGTCTGAACTTACACACAGTAACTCATGTAACCCTCATAACTATAAAGTATAAAGTAGGTTTTTTTCTTTATACTTTAAAAATAAAGGAGACAGTGTCTGAATAGTGTTGGGATTTATATTTAGCCTGTTTTTAAAAGATTTATTTATGCATGCAGTGTTCTGCCTGCATGTATGCCTCTAGGCCAGAAGAGGGCACCAGATCTCAATATAGGTGGTTGTGAGCCACCATGTGGGTGCTGGGAATTGAATTCAGGACCTCCGGAAAAGCAGTCAGTGCTCTCAACCATCTCTCCAGCCCCCTATTCAGCCAGTTTTATCCCAGAACCCAGGTTCTTAAGCCTATCTCAATTATGACAACCATCTTTAAGTGGTAGATAATCTCATATAAAGGAATTGGTAGCAGAACCTCCAAGGAATCTACTGGTTTTTTTAGAAGTTTTCTAAGTTGCTCAGTACTTAATCAATGCAGGTCATCTGGAAGAGCAATATATGTACTTAACTAATGAGTTATCTCTCCAGCACCTGTTTTGTTTATGTTATGAGACTATGTCTCAGTAGGTAGCCCTGGCTGATCTGGAAGTCACAGAGGTCTTTAGGCCACTGCCTCCCAAATGCTGGGTTTAAAGGCATGTGTCGCTACTTTTGGTGGGTTATTATGTATGTTTTTAATAGTCTGTTAATTGTCTCTTCTAACTTTGTCAGAATTGGATAATTTAAGTAGTAGAAAGTCTCCCACGGTTTAAAGTTGCGCCTAACATTGAAATGGACTGTGTTGTGGAATGCTGTGCTTTTAAAGTGCCACAGGTGATTGTGATGAGCTTATAATGCAATAGAAGACTGCACTGTTCCCTAACATTGTAGATCTGATATAATTTTATAGATAATAACTACAAATTATCTTTTATTTATTCTTAGCAACTTTTAACTTTTTCTTTTTTTTTCTTTTCCTAGTTTATGTCAGCGTGGCTTCATTCATACAGATGAACCAGGCATTGGGATAGCAGTATAAAATTAGAATCAGACAGCTGACTGCTCAGCAGGATGCCATCAACTAACAGAGCAGGCAGTCTAAAGGACCCTGAAATTGCAGAACTCTTCTTCAAAGAAGATCCGGAAAAGCTCTTCACAGATCTAAGAGAAATTGGCCATGGGAGCTTTGGAGCAGTATATTTTGTGAGTTAAAGGTTTGACGTCAGTGATGTTGGAGTAAAAGATGTTAAAAAGATAAGAAGTTTGCTAAGAAAACAATCCCTGCTCTCATACTGCTTTTTATGCCACATATGTCGACATGCATTATGCAAGCAATGACTTTTTGCAGCTGACATCACTTGGTTGTCCTCTAATTCAATCTTACTTCAAAACTACCTGGAGATATAATGTAATCTAGGCCCAGTCGTATAAGAATGCCTCCTATTTTGAGATGCCAGTTAAAAGCTCTAGCTTGTATTTTGATTAACTATGGAGTTGGGATCCTTCAACCCTTTCCTTGGATATTATTAAGTGCAACTTTTAAGATTTTATTTTAAGCTGGGCGGTGGTGGCGCATGCCTTTAATCCCAGCGCTTGGGAGGCAGAGGCAGGCGGATCTCTGTGAGTTCGAGACCAGCCTGGTCTACAAGAGCTAGTTCTAGGACAGGCTCCAAAACCACAGAGAAACCCTGCCTCAAAAAACCAAAAAAAAGAAAAAAAAAAGATTTTATTTTAAATGATACAACAAAAGATTGAGCCCTAGAATCCTATTTGGAACAGGAGCTTTTGTGTACATGGAGTATGTCGGTTTCTTGGCCATTGGATGTTTGCTCTCATCTTCCTCATCATCCCTAGTCTTCTGGGGTTGTTATTCATTACATAAGGTGATTAGTAGGTTATTGGCTGTTAGTGATTAATTTTACTTTCAGCTGCTTTCCTTTCTCCCCAGGTGAGAATTGGGTGTGTAATGCCAGTTCCACTTTTCTGACTCAGGATTGGTTTCCCTGAGAACCATTCTTCCCTCCAATCCTGTTATTATCCATGTTCTTTCCTCAAAATACCTCAGGTGTGGTTGAAAGTGGTTTGCTGTAAATAAAAAAGGCTCTCTTATTATTCACCAATGTAGCTCTTCTGGAGGTTGCTTGCAGCCAAGGACAAAAATCCAAATATTTTACCAAGATAATAGTTTAGGGGAATAAAAATAAACCACCCTAAATATATCTTCTGGCAAGATTTATGTTAATTCTGCAGACACAGGAATGACACTGAGATGCTATCCTTAGAAGACTTGACAGCTTAATATGACAGTCTTGCTCGCCTTACTGTAGTCTCTTTAGCCTCTCATAGTCTGCTTGTTGTCTTCATCCTCAGAAGCTTCAGGACCCTCATTCTGTAGGGCAGTATGCTATTTCAAGGTCAACCATATGGTCCTTTTGAGTTTTTTTACTTTGTGTATGGCTCCTGCGTGTACACATTAATAATTCGTATGCTTTGTCCCTTTCCCTTTTTCTCTATTACCAGTTCACTTTATAGACTAAAATTATTGAACCTTCTGAGGAAGAGACAAATTTAAAATTTCTCTATATAGCTTTCATATATACATCCTCAGAGTATATAGTCTAGAATCCCCCTCCCCATACTTAAAACTGAAGATAATACTGAACCTTATAATTTAATGTCTCGCCAGGTGGTGGTGGCGCTCACCTTTAATCCCAGGACTTGGGAGGTAGAGGCAGGTGGATCTCTGTGTGTTCGAAGCCAGCTTGATCTACAAGAGCTAGTTCCAGGACAGGCTCCAAAGCTACAAAGAAACCCTGTCTCAAAAAACCCCAAAAATGAAAAAAAAAATGTAATGTCTGAGCTAAATACTTCAATACTTTTCATTCCCTGTGGCCATAACTTTTGCATTTTGAGGTATGGCAACTAGCATCCATTTCACTTCCTGATAATTTTTTTTTTAAATATGCATTGGCGTTTTGTCTCCGTGTGTATCTGTGTGAGGGTATCGGATCCCCTGGAACTGGAGTTACAGACAGTTGTGAGCTACTGTGTGGGTGCTGGAAATTGAACCCAGATCCTTTGGAAGAACAGCTAGTTCTCTTAACCATTGAGTCATCTCTTTAGCTCCCTTTATAATTTTATAATAGAAATCTTGTTCTTACTGTAGAGTTTTAGCAGCATCAGTATAACTTCATTGTTTTTGAGACAAGGTCTCTTTACATAGCCATGACTGTTCCAGAACTCACTATGTAGTTCAGGCTGACTTTGAACTTGCAGAGATCTGCCTCTTCTGCCTTCTGAGTGCTGGGATTAAAAGTGTACACCACCACCACACAGCTGAGATTTTTTCCCCCTTTCCCCCAAGATAGGGTTTCTCTGTGTAACAGTCCTGGTTGTCCTAGAACCCACTTTCTAGACCAGACTGACCTGAACTCACTGAGATCCACCTGCCCCTGCTTTCCAAGTGCTATAATTTAAGGCCTTTGGCCACTTCCTCCCATTCAGGCCAGAAGAGTGTATCAGAACCTCTGGACCTGGATACAACCTGGTGGTTGTAAGCTGTCTGATGTGGATGGGTGCTGGGAACCAAACCGGGTTTTATAAGAGTAGTAAGAGTTCTTATCTATTGATGTTTCTCTCCAGCTCCCAAGTTAGAAATTTCTTTATCATATTTTTCTTTTACCATTTTGTGTGTGTGTGCGCACATGTGTACGAGTGTGTGTGTGTATGCATGTGGTGCATGTTTTTACAAACATATGTGTGGCGTGGATGTCATCAGCATGTTAGGATTCATTCTAGATTCTCTTTTATTTCATTTGTCTAAGCAGGGTTAATCCAGAGCTCACTCTTAGGGCTTCTTGTTAGCTAACTTGCTCCAGTGATCTTATCTCCTTCCAGAGTTGGACTTATAGTTGGACCATCAAATCTACGCAGTGTGTATGGTGTTAGTTTTCTGGGGATCTATACTCTGCTCCTCTTTACACTCATTATAATACTTTGTGTTGTGAGTGCTATTGCCAGTGAGCCATCTTCTGCATTCCCTTTTGTTACTTTGTTTTCTCTGTGAAGCCCTGGCTACCCTGAAACTTTCAGTGTAGACCAGGCTGACCTTGCACTTACAGAGATCTATCTGCTTCTCTCTTTCAGGTGCCTGGATTATTTTCCTTTTTTTTTTTTTTTTTGGTCTTTTCGAGACAGGGTTTCTCTGTGGTTTTGGAGCCTGTCCTGGAACTAGCTCTTGTAGACCAGGCTGGTCTCGAACTCACAGAGATCCGCCTGCCTCTGCCTCCCAAGTGCTGGGATTAAAGGCGTGCGCCACCACCGCCCAGCTTTATTTTCATTTTTTTCTCAAAGGAAACATTCTTCTTTTTGGCATGTCAGGATTGCCATTATCTCATTATTATATTTTGATATTTTTATTATGTAAATTTTGATTGTTCGAACACAAGGACTTAAATAACCAATGCAAAACTATATAGCTATCTTAGATGCTACTAAGTCACTTATGGGTGGGTAGAGTATGCATCGTAGATATGCTGGGGAAAAGAAATGATTCATGTCCTAGCCAGATAGAATATGCTACTAAGAACAGCATACAATTTCAAGCTTTCAGAGAAAGCCAGGTGAGAAAGAGGAAGACAGCCTTCATAGGTCAGAAAGACCAAGGTTCAGAGCCTGCATTTTAGTTCAAAATGCCTAACCAGTTGATATAAATTGCTGTACTTTGGAATATTGTGTTAGAGCACAAGTCCATTTTTCAGTTTTGAGTATGTATGTGCCTGTGGAGGCCAGAAGAGGTATGGATCTCATGGAACTGGAGTCATACATGATTGTTAGCTGCTGTTCTGGGTGCTAGGAATTGAACTTGGGTCCTCTGTAAAAGCAGTTCGCATTCTCACTGTGCCATCTATCCAGTCCTTTTTTGTTTTTAAGTTAAAGAAGACATGTTTATTAAGAAAGAATACTTTCTAAAAGTGTGCGGTGTGAGTGTGTGTGTGAGAGAGAGAGAGAGAGAGGGAGAGAGAGAGAAGGAGAGAGAGGAAGAGGGAGGGGGAGAGAGAGAGAGAGAGAGAGAGAGAGAGAGAGAGAGAGAGAAAGAGAGAGAAAGAGATCAACCTTTATGTGGATGTCTTTAGAGGCCTGAAGATTGCATTAGACTCTTGGAACTGGAGTTACAAGTGATTGTGTGCCACTTAATGTGGGACTGGAAACTTAACTCCAGCCCCAAGCACTCTTAGCCACTAAACAATCTCTAGTCTCTTACTATGTTTTTTGAAATAAGGTCATTTAGGCTGGGAACTACCCAAGTAGGCCAAACTAGTTGACTCTAGTACTGGGATTACAAATCCATGTTACCATACCCAGTGTTTTTCTTAGGGTGAGTTCTAGGGATCAAACTCAGGTTCACATGCTTACAAGGCAGTGGGGTTTTTGTTTTTGTTTTTTTAATGTTTTTATTTTTAAATAAAGTGTTCTACAAGGGCTCTCAAGATGGACTTGTGAGTAAAGGTGCTTGCTACCAATCTTGACAACCTGAATTTAATATACTGGACCCACATAGTAGAAAGAGAACTAACTGATTCTCTAAAGTTGTCCTCTCACCTGTAGACACATAAGACTCATACAAATTCACAAATATATACATGCATTATGCATATAAATACAATAATGTTTTTTACAAGTGTTCTTTAAGAGGATCTTTATTGCACCTTAGCTTTTTGGTTTTTTAATTGGTTATATATTTGAGGTTTGAATTATGGATTGTAAATGATGACCATAGTGTGAAGTAGATGATTTACCTATTATCTTATATAGTGACTTTCGTATGTGACAAGCCACTAAAAGCTACTTTTACTTAATAAAATTCCCTAATACAATTTTTTAACTGTAGATTTGAATTGTTATTAGTTCTTTAGGTTCCTGTTTCTTCTTTATTTTTTCTGCCATTAAAGCTAATTTTGATATTTTTTTGAATTACTAGTTTACAAGCACCTTTACTCTCAAAGAAATAACATCTCAGATTCAATTTAATTGGTTTCCATTTTACAATGGTTCTTTCTTTGTTTCTTTTTAAGGCTCGAGATGTGCGTACTAATGAAGTGGTGGCCATCAAGAAAATGTCTTATAGTGGAAAGCAGTCTACTGAGGTAAGTTAATTATGTACATATTTTTGGAATGTTAGGAAAACATACTATTTTTTAATAATGGAGAAAAAATTAAAATAGATATGTGTAAGGTATACAATCCTAAATGTATTTGTAGATTTTTCTTTTATCCTGTTTGCTTGTTAATTCATTCACTTTTTTTTTAACCTTTTTCATTGCTGTACTAAATCCCAGATTTCTTCATGCTAATTTTATACATACTTAATTGTGGTTGATTCCCCTCCTTCCACTCATCTTCCTGTTCTTGATCGGTTTTTACCCTTCCAGTCAGTTTGTACCCTTCTGCCCTAGTATTTCTCTTTCCAGTTCCCCACCCCCTTCTATAAAGCTTCTTTGTTTGCCCTCCAATTGGCCCCTTTTTAAATTTCCCGACTCCTGCCCATGTCACATCAGTGAATCTTTTACAAATGGGTGAGGCTCATTTAGCTATTACTTAGAGCCATAATCAAAATATTAGTAACATATTAAAAGCCTCCTAACCCATGTCTTACGCTTTTAGTTTTTTAAGCTGTGGTTTAATAATTATTATGTATTTATCTTGTTTTCTAAATACTAATTAAGATGTATGTGACAGGGGCTGGAGAGATGGCTCAGTGGTTAAGAGCATTGCCTGCTTTTCCAAAGGTCCTGAGTTCAATTCCCGGCAACCACATGGTGGCTCATAACCATCTGTAAAGAGGTCTGGTGCCCTCTTCTGACCTGCAGACACGCACACAGACAGAATGTTGTGTACATAATAAATAAATATTTTTAAAAAAAGATGTATGTGACAGTAAATTAATAGGACATAACCTTTTATTTAAAAACAATTTAGAAAATATTTCATGGCTGTTTTAAAAATTTATCCGAAGGGGGCTGGAGAAATGGCTCAGGTTAAAAGCATTGGTTGCTCTTCCAAAGGTCCCTAAGGTCCTGAGTTCAATTCCCAGCAACCACATGGTGGCTCACAAACATCTGTAATGAGATCTGGTGCCCTCTTCTGGTTTGCAGGCATAATGTAGACAGAACACTGTGTATATAATAAACAAACAAACAAATAAATAAATAAATCTTTAAAAAAATTGTCCAAAGATAATATGTAATAATTTGAGAAAGGAAAAAGAGAACTAGTTGTTTTATCTTGCCAGTATTCTTATTTCTAGATTATGTTTGGCCTATGTAATTTACAGATTCATAAAAAAAAAAATGTGCTTTTAAAATCTAGAATTCTGAGCCTGGCATGATGACACATACTTTTAATTGCATTTGGGAGGCAGGGGCAGGTGGATCTCTGTGAGTTTGAGGCCAGCCTGGTCTACAAAGTGAGTTCCAGGACAGCCAGGACTACATAAGAATCCCTATCTAGAAAAACAAGACAGCAAAAAATAAATAAATAAAAATAAAAATTAGTATTCTGAGGTTTGTTAATTTAAAAACAAACTAATAGTTTTTTAGTTGTGGCAAAGCACTTGCAGCAGAATTTGCTATGTTATACCATTTTCTAGTAGATGGCACAGTAGTGTTATTTACATTCATGCCATTCAACCATTACCAACACCCTTCGCTAGAATTTTTTTAATTTTGGGACATGGGACATGTACTCATAATATGGAATGAGATTTGGTTTAGTGATAAAGTAGTTGCTATCTGTTCACATGACCACCCCAGTATCACCAAAACAACGGTAATGTTTTTTTCAAACACCTACCCTCTAGCTTCCACAATTCTGCTGTCACACACACACAAATAAAAGAGGAGTTAAGGATGTTGCCCTAAATGTTTTCTATATTTCATGATACTTGTGAGAGAAAGAAATCAGCAGAATATGTAGGAAAATCATTATTATATTCCCTTTTTTCTGTTACCTTTAATACATAGTTATTCTAGCATTTTCTTTTTATTTTATATATATGGGTATTTTGCCCACATGTATTTCTGTGCCCCATGTATGTGCCTGGTGTCCAGGGAGTCCAGAAGAAAGTGGTAACAATTGAATGCTGCTGGTGGAAGAGTCAGTTTTCTTTAAGGGTGTGACCCTTGGTAGGTAGTGCAGGTCTAACACTCAAAAGCATTTGGACAGCACAAATTGAACTGGATGATTTTGTTTTATTTTATTGGTTTTTCAAGACATGGTTTCTCTGTGTAGTCTTGGCTGTCCTGAAACTTGCTCTATAGACCAGGCCGCCCTCCAACTCAGACATTCACCTGCCACTGGCTCCCAAGTGTTGGGATTAAAGGTGTGTGCCACCACTGCCCAACTGGATTAGCTTTAAAGCAAAAAAGAGAGGGAAAACAAAATTGGATGGGTAAGTAGGTGGGGTGAATGTGGAATGTCCAAAGTAAGGAGATGAATATGATCACAATACATTCTATGAAATGTTCAAGAAATTAATAAAATTAACTTTAATTAATCATTTAAAAATAATTTTATTTAAAGAAAATAAAAAGATTGACTTCTGAGGGAAAGAAAACCCATGTGTGTTTTATTTTTGTCAATGTGCTTGATTGTTTGATTTAAGATTTTGTATTTTATATGTATTTGTCTGTGTATGTTTGTATACCTTGTGTGTGCCTGGTACTTTTAGAGGCCAGAAAAGGATGGACCACTATAAATGGATAAACTGCCATGTGTGTACTAAGAATTGAACTCAGGTTTTCTAGAAGAGTAACAAGTGTTTTAACAGAATCATCTCACTAGCCTACTATAAAACATAGTAGGACTCATTGATTATGAATATTATTAAGCTGAAATTTGTCCTTAAATGTCTTGTATCTTATATAACTAAATTAATGATCTGAGTACAGATCTTTTAAACTTTATTTTGACATTTCTGGTATAGATCATAAAGTTGTTTGTTCTTCTTACCTTTTTAAATATAGTAATTACTTCTTATGTATCTTTCAAAGAAAAATCAGCTGTTCATAATTCTTCCTTCTGTTCCTTTTTTTCTCCCTCTACATAGAAATGGCAGGATATTATTAAGGAAGTCAAGTTTCTACAAAGAATAAAACATCCCAACAGTATAGAATATAAAGGCTGCTATTTACGGGAACACACTGCATGGGTTGGTATTTGTTCTCTTCCTGTTGTAAATTAAATTAGTTTCTTTTGATTTAGCATAACTCAATGTCTCAGACTGGTTATACGAAGACATGCTTTATACTTGAATTGTTAGTTCATCCTAGGAGAGGAAGAACAGTACTCTTGCAACTTTTAACAGGTAAAGACTTCTCCAGAGTTTATTCATAACTTCAGAAGTACCAACTCAACATCTAAAGAGTAGTACCATTTATTTGAGAATGGAAGTGAACATACCTTATTGGTGTAAATGTGTGTTAATACATTTAAGTACAAAGATCCTTGTGAAGTTTTGATATATCCTGATGAAATTTGAGGTGACATAATTCCATAGTTGAAAAACACTTAACATAGAGAATTGTGACATTGTGTATAAGAATAGTATTATAGATGTAATTATATATAATTATAAATTTATTTATATAAGAAAATATATATATACAATACACAGCTTATATAATTGGTTTCATGTTAACATTATTAGAAGACAAGTGTTATCATTGGCTTAAATTTTATTTAATAGTTTAAAGAAACAGTGTTGCTATATGGCCTCATATTTTTTGCCTTAGCATCCCAACTACTGAGATCACCATGCCTGAATCATTCATTAGCTTAGTTTAACAGATTGCTAAGTATATAACTGTATTGTAAATGTTTTTACTTTATACTGTCTTCTTGACTTCATATTTATCTCATAGACTAAGTTTTTATAATATATTTTAATGCATTTAATAATTTTTCTACCCATGCAGCTTGTAATGGAATATTGTTTGGGATCTGCTTCAGATTTGCTAGAAGGTAAACTAACTTTGATTATTGATTTTTGGTTGTTTAATTTTTTTTTAAATCTGTTTTTTTTTTTTAAGATTTTATTTATTTATTATGCATACAACATTCTGTCTCCATGTATGTCTGCATGGCAGAAGAGGGCGCCAGATCTCATTACAGATGGTTGTGAGCCACCATGTGGTTTCTGGGAATTGAACTCAGGACCTCTGGAAGAGCAGCCAGTGCTCTTAACCACTGAGCCATCTCTCCAGGCCCCTGGTTGTTTAATTTTAAAGTCAGGCTATTGTGGCACATATCTTTAATTCTAACACTCAAGAGACAGAAGCATGTGGATCTCTGATTTTGAGTCTAGCCTGGTCTACAGAGTGAATTCCAGAACTGCCTGGGCTACACAAAAACCCTGTCTCTAAAAAACATAGATAGATAAATGAATAAATGAATGAATTGATGAGTGAATAAATAAAATAAATGAATTTTGAAACATGATCTCTTTAAGGAGCCCTTGGAGGTCCTGGAACTCGCTATGTAGACCAGGCTTCTATATCCTGCCTGATTTGATTAAAAACATGTGCCACCATTCCTGACCTTGATCATTGTTTATTAAAGTTTTAGAGTAAAATAGCAATTTGGTCCTAGAGGTGGTTGTGTACTTCTTTAATTCCAGAACTTGGGCGACAGAGGCAGATGTATCTGAGTTTGAAGCCAGCCCCTGATCTACATACATAACAAGTTAGTTTCAGAAGAGCCAGAGCTATATAGAGACATCCTGTTTCAAATACCAAATCAATTAAACAAAACAATTCAGTTAGAGTTTATTTAAACAATATTAATACTAAATAAATATAAAATTTTGCAGAAAGTATATTATCCCTTGTCTTTTTCTTTTTCTTCATATGAAATTTGCTATCCTTACAAAGTAGGCAGATTTTTCTCTTTGAAACTTTCTATGCATTAAAAAAATTCTTTTTCCTCTATTTGATCTGTTGTGTTAATAAAGTCATCAGGTTAATTGTTGGGTATTGTTAAGTTTAGAGGAACAGTTGATTGTATATTGTTAACCCTTGTCATAAGTGTATTCTAGCTATAGTTTATTGGTCTTGTTTTATCACCATGGAAATTGTCTCCTGCTAAATGCCTGTTTTTCAAAAATTGAGGAGATAGCTCAGTGAGTAAAGCAATTGCTGCACAAATATTAAGACTAAGTTCAAATCTTCAGAACACATGTAAAGTTAGGCATGTTGTGTGCCTCAGTAATTCTAGTGCTGCACAGGGAGATAGAGGCAGAGACAGGAAATTCCTTAGAGGCTTGTGGCCTAGATAGCCTGGCATATGTTGACAGCAAATATTAAAGAGACTGCCTCAAACAAGGTAGGAGGTGAGGCTCAGTGGTTTCCTTTGACCTCCATACATAAACTATGATACACACACATATTATACACATAGTCACTACAATACCAATGTGTCAGCTGGGTAGTAGTGGCACATGCCTTTAATCTGAGCACTTGGGAGGCAGAGACAGAAGGATTTCTATGAATTTGAAGCCAGCCTGGTCTACAGAGCAAGTTCCAGGGACAGCTAGGGCTATACAGAGAACCCCAGTCTAGGAAAACAGACAAACAAACAAACAAACAAGCAAACCAGTGTGTCAATTTGTATATTCATTTAAAAAGTTTTTTTTAAAAATTATTTTATATGGGTTTGTTTGTATTTATGTGCATGTGCACCACAGTGTATATGTGAAAGCTAGAGGACAACTTGACAACTCTTCTTCTAGTGGGTAGGTAGGTTTAGGGAATTGAACTCAGATCCACAAGCTTATACATTTACTCATTAACCTGTCTTGTAATCCCTGTATATATTTTTAAACAAGAATATTCTGTGTGATTACTTTCAAATAAATTTTCTTTTCTTAGTTCATAAAAAGCCATTACAAGAAGTGGAAATAGCAGCAATTACACATGGTGCTCTCCAGGGATTAGCTTATTTACATTCTCATACCATGATCCATAGGTAAGTGATTTGAAAATTATCATATATTGACAAGCAAGTGGTTTATTGAATTTATCACCCCATAGTTCAGTGTCTCTGGAATTTTTGTTTACTTCAGCCAAAAAGAATTGCCTATAAACTCAACACTATTTAGACTGTTTACATATTAGAAAGAACATAGTATATGTGTGTTTCTTTAGGATAATTTTAATTTTTGCCTGCTATGTTTCCTAAAGCATATGTATTTTATGAAACTTAATTGTAGAATTACCTAATTTGTAAACTGGAAGGGGTACTAGGAATCACAGAGTCTTTCTTTTTGTATAATTGATACTTTAATTTGTGACTATAATTTCCCTAAGATTGCAAAGGCAAATAGATTAGAGTATGAACTTAGTGATCTTTTTTTTCCTGATAACTAATAAATTGCAGGTTTGTTCCATTGATTCTGTGACATGGACAAAAACCATTTCGATGCTTTTTTTTTTTTAGCACTGCTATTAGTTTTGGCTGTTTGAGATAGATATTAGTATTTAAAATATTATGTGATCCTGTCAGTAACTATTAAACTATGCGGTACATTCATTTATTTAAAAATAATGGATTGTCATTATTTTTAGATGAGGGTAGGTGAAATCCAAGAGAAATCCATATGGTAGCAAGTCAGCAATTGGCAGAATTGGAATAAATTTTCTCATCTGCAAAAATACCTCACTATGCATAAGGCTTAGAATTTAATCCACATTACCATACACCCAAAAACACACACATAATCACATCACAGTGGGCAGGGAGAAAGTACTTTTCCATTTAAAAAGCAAAAACACACATAAAAGTGTATTATAGTATACTCGCTATTACATGTACTATAACAAGAATCAGTAAGTCTTGTAAATTTGTTTTTTCTAAGTTTTAAAATGTTAAGTATGTATTTTAGCATCCATGGAACATGTATTCCTTTTGTGTAAACATTCATATAGCTTAATTTGGATACTGTATTTGGGGCCATTGATAGTGTATTATATGTGTGCTTCAGTTTTCATTCCATGTTTAATTGGGAACTATGTAAAAGCTTGAGAAGGGGATAATCCTTTTGGTACAAACCCAGTTTGGAATATAAGGTTCTTTACTCTTTTTCCTTTTTTAAAGAAAAGTGTTAAAGCTAGGTAGTGGTGAGTTACAGGACAGCTAGGGCTGTCTCAAAAAAAATAAGAAAAACAGGAAAGAGAAGAAAACTGTTAAGAGGGATATTAGAAATCTTATAAAATGATGAAAGGATTATTAAATTATATTTTCAAAGCCATTGGTCATACTGCTACATAAACTCAAACACACGCAGTGTAATACAATTGCCTGACTTTTTTGTTTTGTTAACTATTCTCCTAATTATTAACTACATTTTTACTTTTTTTTTTTTTTGTTTTGTTTTGTTTTGTTTTTCGAGACAGGGTTTCTCTGTGGCTTTGGAGCCTGTCCTGGAACTAGCTCTGTAGACCAGGCTGGTCTCGAACTCACAGAGATCCGCCTGCCTCTGCCTCCCGAGTGCTGGGATTAAAGGCGTGCGCCACCACCGCCCGGCTACATTTTTACTTTAATTCTGTTTTTGTTGTTACAAAATTTTGTTATCACAATTTATTAATAATTTTATTATCACAAATCAAAATTATTGCAATACTTGTTTTTTATTTCCTTTCTGCTATCTTACATTTAAAAATAATTTCTAACACAGTCTATTGAAGGGAAGTTAACTAATTTTCTGTGTTTCCTAAACCAGAGATATCAAAGCAGGAAATATCCTTCTGACAGAACCAGGCCAGGTGAAACTTGCTGACTTTGGATCTGCTTCCATGGCCTCCCCTGCCAATTCTTTTGTGGGAACGCCATATTGGTAAGAATGGTCTTATCTGCTATTGGTGCTCATAATTAAAATAAGCAGTATTTTATACTTTCTATAATATCATTTTCTTGAAAATATGCTATCATGTTGGACTTTAATTGAGGGTGATGTACATCCCTGATCCTCTTCCTTCTGGGTTTTTTTTCCCCCTCCCCGAGACAAGGTTTCTCTGTAGCTTTGGAGCCTGTCCTGGAACTAGATCTTGTAGCCCAGGCTGGCCTTGCACTCACAGAGATCCGCCTGCCTCTGCCTCCTGAGTGCTGGGATTAAAGACTACCACCAGGCTCCTCTTCCTTCTCTTTTATGAGAGCAAATTTATTTTGTATTACTACTTAGACTGGTAGGTGATTTGGAGGGGTTTTGCTGTTTTGAATTTTCTGCATGAGGAATTTCAGATGTCCAAAAAAATAGAAGTGTGATGAGGTTTTTCTTCCTAATTACCCAGCCCAGTAACCTTTATCACATGGTTAATTCTGCCTTCTCTACTTTCTACCCCAGATATTTTCTATTGAAATTCTAGGTAATATCTGCTTTGGTCTTTGAATAATTTTATATGTATCTGTCAGTGAAAATTTGAAGGAAATATATTTTCAGATATTTAAACTTCCATGTGTCAACTTAAAAGTACCTCTTTTCACATCATCCTGTTTTGTTTTGTTTCTAATCTGTCTTTGAAATCTCTCTTATTTTATAAAAGAAAGACTTGGGGCTGGAGAGATGGCTCAGAGGTTAAGAGTATTGCCTGCTCTTCCAAAGGTCCTGAGTTCAATTCCCAACAACCACATGGTGGCTCACAACCATCTGTAATGGGGTCTGGTGCCCTCTTCTGGCCATACACACAGACAGAATATTGTACACACAATAAATCAAATAAATAAATAAATAAATATTTTAAAAAATAAATAAAAGAAAGACTTGATTAAATGGTATATTGCTCTGGAATGTAAAGTGTCAAAAGCATATTAGACATTTGTGACTGTCCAGTTTCTAAAACATTAAAGGGTCAGGATACAATTTTATGGCCAGGCCTGTGCCTGCCTTTTCATTTCAGGTAAAACAACTGACAGTGTTGCCCATGGCAAACTTCAATATTTCAGACAAGTATTAGAATTTTGTAATGAAATTCTGAGAGCTTACTTTGGGATTTTCCTGTTGGAATGTTGTTGAATGATCATGACAGATGGCGAGAATGAGTATCATGTTTTCTGAGCATTGCTAAATACATGCATCACAACTTCTAATTTGTTTCCCCTTGTAAAAATTTTTTGTTTACATATATTGACTGGAGTTCAATCCAATGTTATTTATGTTGATGGAGCTTATATTCTCAAAGTTTTGTTGAATTGAATATTGTATGTTTTAGGATGGCCCCAGAAGTAATTTTAGCCATGGATGAAGGACAATATGATGGTAAAGTTGATGTATGGTCTCTTGGAATAACATGTATTGAATTAGGTAAGTATTGGTTTTTATTACTAGGGATTAATTTTTTTTTTTTGAATCTCACTGTGAAGCCCCCACGATTGTTCTATAACTTGCTATGTAGACCAGAGTGGCTTTAAACTCACAAAGATCCCCCTGTCTCTGCTTCCTGAGTGCTAAGATTAAAAGTGAGCCACCACACCTACCTGAATTAAGTTTTGAGCCAGTTTTTTCAGTTACCATATTAAATTAGATTTTTGTCTGAGATCTCAATTTTTTGAAAAATAATTGGTTTTATATGTGTATAGGTATTTTTCTCTGCCTGAATGCGTGAGTTCCATGCATGTGCCTGGCATCTGGTATCCAGGGAGACCAGAAGAGAGTGTGTTGGATCCTTGGGACTGTAATTGCCGATGGTTCTGAACCTCTATGTAGGTGCTAGGAATTGAACTCGGGTTTTCAGGAAGAACAGGCAGTTCTCTTAACTCTTGAGCCATCTCTTCAGCCTCAAATTTAAGGGGGAAAAATAAATCATTTAAAACTTTTACTTTGATCATCTGGTAATTTCTATGTTAACCTAATATATATTGGATAAAATATATTTGCTATTAGTTCAAAAATAACTTTTCACTGTTGTCTTAAATATCTGTCTGACATTAATGTTTGTTTAACACTTACAATGTACCAACTATTACTATATTTTCTTTCACAGAATGTTTCTTAGTCATTTATGAATCATTCATTACTATATATGCTACTTTTTTTTTTGAGACAGAGTTTCTCTGTGTAACAATTGCACTAGAACTCTCTTTGTAGACCAGGCTGCCTTCAAACTCAGAGATCTGCCTGTCTCTGCCTTCTTGAGTGCTGGGATTAAGGTGTGTGCCACCACTGTCCTGCATGTTAGTTACTTTTAAATTTAGAAATTAGATGTCCAAACTGCCCTTTTGGGTAGGCCTTGACTCCTGTTATGGTGGAGGAGTACAAATTCAAGGTCTTCCTGACAAAAGAGGGAATTCAAAGTAGCCTGGGAAATTTAGTAAGACCTGCAAAAGACAGTAAGCCAGACTTTATTCAAGTGGAACCATAGTGTTATAGGTATATAGTGTGGGTTAGAATTGGGAAAACATACATGCACAATAATAAATGTTAAGACCTCTGAAATTAAGAAAATAAATTTGGCCAGGCGTATGCCACCATGCCTTTATTATCCAGCACTGGAGAATAGAAGACAGGCAGGCAGATTTCTGAGTTTGAGACCTTCTTGGTCTACATAGTAAGAGTTCCAGGCAACCAGGGCCACATAGTGGGAGCCTGTCTTTTAAAAAATAATTCTTTTGTTTAAATGAAATTTAGATAGTTTATAAGAATGTGAGAAGTTGGTGGTATAGGTTGGTTGGTGTAGTGTACGTATTCATGAAGCCTTGTGTTTGGTACCAGTAGCCTAGAGACCAAGCATGATAGCATATGCCTATAATCCCATAACTCAGGAGAATCAGGAGTTTAAGGTCATACTGAGCTACATGATGATTTAGAGTGCAGCCTGGTCTACAAGAGATTCTTTATCAAAAAAAAAAAAAAAAAGAAAGAAAGAAAAGAGATCGAGACAAGTCCTGATGACACATATGGTAATGCCAGCATTTGGGTAGAAGGTTTAGGAGAATCTTTATTTGACCTACATAGTGATGTTCAAGTCAGTCAATGCTGCATAGGGATACACTGGATTTCAAAAAATCTTGGCTCTATAAAAATATATATAGACTAGGCTGGCTGAGATAGATCACAGAGATCTGCCTGCCTCTGCCTCCAGAATACTGGGATTAAAGGTGTGAAGCACCATGTTCATCAAAAAAGAAAAAAAAATTAGACTAAAATTGTCTGTTTGAAGGGCTAGAGATACAGCTCTGTTGGTAGATTCACTCTACCTAAGTGAAATCTGGGGTTTGATTCCCCTGAACCATATAAAACTAAGAATGAGGCAGAATGGTTAGAAATTCAAAGCCACCCACAACTATATAAGGAAGTTTGCACCTCTCCTGGACTATAAAACCTAAAAGAGATGAGAATAGAGGTCAGCTGAATCTACCTAATTGAAGACCTTAGTAATAACAGAAATGGATATTATTCTTCCATTCATTCCAAATATCTTCAGTATTCCTTTTCTCTTTCCCTATAGTTCTTGTCCCTCAACCCCTTTGTTTCTAGATTGTGTTTCTCTGTGTATTCCTGACTGTCCTGGAACTTACTTTATAGCCCAGGCTGGAACTCAGAGATCTGCCTACCTCTTCTGCCCAAGTGCTGGGATTAAAGGTGTATACCTCCACTGCCTGGCTTCCTATAGTATTCTTCTAACTACTATGTGAGGTATAATATAGATAACCTGTTAGCCAGTGAACCAACTGTGTTAACCTAAAGTGGATGTCGGATTTGAGTGTAGTAGTGAGTTCCTGTAACAGTATGAAATTAGAAATGGATAAGGAGTATGTATGCGACAGGAAGGTTCAGTGTGGAGATTAAAAGGTCTTGTAGAGTTAGTAAAGCATTCATTCCTGGAGATGACTTAAGAGTTATTAGAGATCAAGGAAGGTAGGGAAGAGAGTTAGTGTTTATAGAAGCAATCCATATTTGGGATAACCTAGTATAGCCAAATAAAAATGATGGGAACTTACCCTAATGAGGCATTCCTCACTGCAGAGAAGAGACCTGGTTTGCCTGAGATGTCAGAAACCAAAAAGTTATTCTCACTGTTTGGAATAGGGCATTGGCAGAGAGTGACAGCAGAAATACTGCCTTGGTTACACACAAAAGCAGATTATCAAATAAACAGTAAAGTCTCAGTATGATGATTCATGCCTATAATCACAGCACTTGGGAGACTGAAATAAGAGGATTGCCATGAAGTCTAGGTAAGCCTGCACTGCAGAATAAGACTAAAATCAGGTGAAAGGCAAGGGAGGAGGTAGTAGGAATAATATTTGCCATTGTTAAAGTACAGTGTAGCAAATACTGTGGTTTTGGATTGAAATTAGAGGTGAAATGCTGAATTATTCTTTGTTTTTTCTT
Source organism: Microtus pennsylvanicus (assembly GCF_037038515.1). Lineage (NCBI taxonomy): Eukaryota > Metazoa > Chordata > Mammalia > Rodentia > Cricetidae > Microtus > Microtus pennsylvanicus. The sequence goes on from NC_134589.1 coordinate 43,862,906, forward strand.
TTGTTTTTGATTTTGATTTTTTTTGAGGCAGGGTCTCATGTAGCAAACTGTTTTGAAGTTCACTATGTATACCAGGCTGCTGACTCTGCCTCCTGAGTGCTGAGATTAAAGGCTTGCACTACCACACCTGGCTATTATTTTTAATAATGTAGAAAGAAATGTGTTATATGTGTCTGTTAAGTTTTTGCATGTGTCCTTTAATTCTGTCTGTTGAAAAGATGTAAAAATGGGGGGCTGGAGAGATGGCTCAGAGGTTAAGAGAACTGACTGCTGTTCTAGAAGTCCTGAGTTCAATTCCCAGCAACCACATGATGGCTCACACCCATCTATAACGATATCTGGTGCCCAGAACACTATATATATAATAAATAAAAATTTTAAAAAAAAGATGTAAAAATGGGCCAGAGAGATGACTTAGCTCTAAAGAGCCCTTGCTGCTTTTGCAGAGAACCAGACTTTAGTTCTCATCATTTTTATCAGGTGGTTCACAACTGCCTGTAACTTCACTGCCAGGGAATCTGACACCCTCTTCTGGTGTCAATGGCTGTCTACAACTCAGGGAGTCGTTTCTTTTTCCTTCTATCATGTAGGTTTTGGTGGATTGAATTCAGGTTATCAGGCATGGTGGCAAGTGCTTTCACCCACTGAGCAATTTCACCTTTTAGAAAAATCTGAACTCATAATAAACAAATAACAGAATAATAAAGTAAGATCAAAATAAAAACTCAGTTAAGCAGAAAATTGAAAAATAGAAAACATCATTGAAACTAAAATCTGGCTACTTATGAAAGTCATTAAAATTGATAAACCTTTTTTCATTTTGGTTAGAAAAAAAAGATACAAATTTCTAATATTAGGAACGAGAGAAACCAGGTGTGATAGATCACATTTATAAATCCAGGATTTAGGAAACTGACGGTAGGTGAATCACCATGGTTTGGAGCTAGTCTGGCCATGTAGTGAGTTCCGGTTAGCCTGGTCTATAGTGTGAGACATTGTCTAAAAAGTAAAATCAAAGATAGGGGCTGTAAATGAGAAATAACAATTAATATTGATTATTAAAGATTATGTAGGGGACTAAACAGATGCACTAACAGTTAAAGTACTCATATTACTCTAGGGGATCTGACATCCTCTTCTGGTTTCTTGTATACATACCCTATGCAGACACAAACAAATAATTTTAAAATAGCAGCAAAAATAAAAGAAAATGAGGGCCAGGGGAGATGTGAATAGGACACTTGCTTTGTAAATATGGCCAGAGTACAAATCTCAGCACACAGGAGGCAGATACAAGCGGATCTCTGTGAGTTTGAGGCCAGTCTGATCTACAGAGTGAGTTCCAGGACAGCCAAGGCTACACAAAGAAACCAGGCTTGCAAAACAAAATAAAAAAAGAAATCCCTGTGTTAGGGCAATAAAGGAAGACACTGATCCATATGTAAAGGTGTGTATAACCATGTGTATCCCCAAAAATGATATGAAAATATGAACAGTTTTTTGTCTGAATTTGAAGACTCGATGTAGTGGTCTGATTCCTTGACAGACACAGATGATTAAAACTACATATGGCAATATTGATTAGGGTTTTGGAACCAAACTTCAATGGAGTTTGCTATCAGGTGACTCTAACACCATTGAGTGGCACAATTTAATGCATATCATGTGGTTTTTATGAAAATGTTCTTATATATATTGAAGTATTTAGGGATGGTGGACCATCAGAGCAAGCAGTTTATCTCAATTGAGTCACATTTAAAAGTTCTTTGTAGGAGCTGAAAAAAAACTGCACAGCTGTTAAAGTTGCTCTTCCAGAGTACCTGAGTTCTATTCCTAGCACCCACATGGTGGCTCACAGCTATCTGTAATGGGATCTGATGTCTTCTTCTGGTGTTTGTGAAGACAGATCACTCATATACATAAAATAAATAAATAGCCAGGCAGTGATGGTGCAAGCCTGTAATCCCAGTACTCTGGAGTCAGAGGCAGGTGGACGGGTCTCTAAGTTCAAGGCCAGTATGGTCTAAAGAATTCCAGGACAGGCTCCAAAGCTACAGAGAAACCATCTCAAAAACAAACAAACAAAAAACCCCAAACCAAAACAAAAATAAATAAATAGATACATATATACATACATTCATATTTTTAAAGAGAAGTTCTTTGTAGCCAGGTGTTCTGGTGTTCCTGAAGACAGATCGCTCATATACATAAAAATAATAAATAGCCGGGCGGTGGTGGTGGATGTTTTTAATCCCAGCATGCGGGAGGCAGATGCAGGTGGTTCCCTACAAGTTTGAGGTCGGCCTGGTCTACAAAGTGAGTTCTAGGACAGTCAGGGCTGTTACACAGAGAAACTCTGGCTTCCAAAACAACTAAATAAAAAAGGTCTTTCTACAATTTTTTAAATTAAGCTTAAAGTTGTTTTCAAAATTTGTTCTTTAAAATTTGATCAACATTTTACTATTCTTATATATTCATATTTTAACAAAAGGGTTTCTTCTCTTTCATAGCGGAGAGGAAGCCTCCTTTATTTAATATGAATGCAATGAGTGCCTTATATCACATAGCCCAAAATGAATCCCCTACACTACAGTCTAATGAATGGTGAGTATTCCCACCATTGATTGACGTTTTGAAAATTTTGTAAATATTGATAAAATATAAATTGTTATCAATATGATTCAATTTTATGTAAGTGAATGTACTACTTGAAAAGTAAGTAGGTTTACTTTTTCATTAAATTTTTGGAGCACAAATAATCCTAATAATTTTTTTAAAAATATTTATTTATTATATATATCATATTCTGTCTGTGTATATGCCTACAGGCCAGAAGAGGGCACCAGATCCCATTACAGATGGTTGTGAGCCACCATGTGGTTGCTGGAAATTGAACTCAGGACCTTTGGAAGAGCAGGCAATGCTCTTAACCTCTGAACCATCTCTCCAGCCCCTAATCCTAATAATTTAATAGTGTTTTTAAGCATTAATTTTTACAACAAAATGTATAGATTGTTATAACCTGTTGTGATAATTATTTGATAAATAGATATCATTTACATTATAAAAGACATAGGTAAGATGGTATGATTTTTTTTTTCTTTCAAAATTGTTAGTTTATCTAAAACCTTGGGAAAACTCTAGCTAACTATGTTATTCTCATTTCTCTGATTTTTCTTCTGGTGTGTAGTCTTTGACTTGATAAAACTTCATGTTAAGTAGTATGTGGAGAAGAGATTAACAAGTTTAGACTAGAATTGTTATGAGTTGAAAAAAATTGTGCATTAGTTTTCTCATTTCTGTAACAAAAGGCAAGTTAAAGAAGGAAGAGGTTATTTGAAATGACAGTTTAAGGATATAGTCCATCATGATGGGGAAGGCATGATGGTAGGAACTTGATACATTGTGTCTTCAGTGAGGAATTGCATAGAGATTGATCATGGAGCTCCATTTGCCTTGCCCTATTTATTCATCCTGGGACTACAGCCCATGGGATGGTGCCATCTACATTCAGAGTGGGTCTTCCTCAGTTGTACCTTCCTGGAAGCACCCTCATAGATCCACTCAGGTGTGTTTCTGTGGTAATTCTAAATTCTGTTCAGTTGATAGAATTAGCCATTACCATTCTACCCCTTGTCAGCATTACACTTCTTTCCCCTAAAGTTGCATGTTCATTTCTTAATACAAAATATTATTTTATCTCTGAAAGTTTCCATAGTCTTTAACAGTTCCAACATTATATAAAAACCCACTGCCTGAGGTCTCTTCTGAGAGGTAAGGTAAACTTGTGATCACTTGTACAATGAAAAACAATTTTCTGTGATCCCTGCCTTTAGGAGGATGAGGCAGGAGGATTACTTCAAGTTCAAGTCTAGCCTGGGCTATAGTGTGAAACCCTTTCTCAAAAAACAAACAACAACAACAACAAAATTCGTTACCATTTTAATATTGGAGATAAACGTTGATGGAATAATTATTTATTGGATGATCACTGAACTCCCATGAACAATACTATAATGACACATTATAGGCTTTTAATATTTTAAAAATATATCTATTGGTTTTCTAGATTTTTAATAGAAGCCTTATCCTTTTGGTCAGGGTCAGCAATTGCTCAGGTGTTTAAAAATGCTCTTCTCTCCTGGTCTACAGAGTGAGTTTCAGACCTACTGAAAAGATCTGTCTTGAAAAACAAAACAAACAAAATGTTCTTCTCCAGAGAGAATAAGAGTTATATTCTAAACATGTTCTATAGAAAACAATCCAAAGTACAAATAAGAAGATAATTAAAGGGAGGAGGTCTGGTATTTGAATGGAGAAAAACCCTGGATGGCCTTTGTTCCTTTTGACTCAATATTGAGTGATTTCTGATAGATAAATCTGTGAAACAGGATTTTTTTCTAGCTAAGTATACAGTCTGCCCTGGCACTCAACCCCCAGCCTAGGATTTTTAAATGTTCTGTGTTAGTCTATTTTTGGAAAATTTTAACAGTAATTGGTTGCTTTGGATCACCTTGAATAGATAAAATTATATTATCATTTCTTTTCCATTCTTCCTCCCGTGAGTAGGCTTAAGCCTTTTGGATGTGTTTTTAAAGGAAATAGCAATATGTTCACTTGATACTTTCTTTACAATAGGTCTGATTATTTTCGCAACTTTGTAGATTCTTGCCTCCAGAAAATCCCTCAAGATCGCCCTACATCAGAGGAACTTTTAAAGGTCAGTTTATAAACCTCTATTACCTTTAACCCTTAGAAAACTATTTAAAATTGCTTTGTTGGTTTTTTTCTCAATCAGGATTAACTATATTAGTTTTCAATAAAATATGAAATTTGGGGCCAGTGAGATAGCTCAGTATGGGCACTTTTTTCCAGTGTTAAGAACTTGCATTGAATCCCTGAAATCCACATGGTTGAAAGGCGAGAACTAATTTCAGCATACATGTTTGTGTTGTGTTCCCCCTTCATAAATAATAAACACATGTAATCAAGGCTTTGTAGTTCTGTTGTTGTTGTTGTTTTCCAGTACTGGCACTAGAATGGGACTACATATTAAGCATGTACTGTTATTCAGCAATTTTCCCCAGGCTATTTAAATACTAATTTTTGCTTTATGAGATAGTGTCTCAACTCTATAGCTGTGACTGTCCTGGAAATTACCATATAGACACCAGGCCTTGAGTTCAGAGATCCCCCTGCCTCTGCCTCCTAAGTGCTGATATGAACCACCCACTCTGCTAAAAATACTAATATTTTTATATAATTATCTCTTGAAACATGTATTTGTGATTCTGGGTATTGAACTCAGGACTTTGTAGTAGGTTGGCGTTTTCCTAATTGAGCAATACCCCTAGGCCTTGGTAACTTACCTTAGATACTGTATTTTTGTTTTAAAGATTTTTTTTGGGTGTGTGTGGGGGAGTGCACAAGTGAGTGAGACAGGGGTGGGTGGGGGAGGGAGGTATTTCTTCTGAGGCAGGATCTCAGCTAGGCTAGAAGCTAGCGAGGCTTACTGCTCCTTCATTTATAAGCACTTCAGCTTGTTACGGATGCTGGCATCCAAACTCTTAACTCACTTAGCAATGAAATACTATAAAAATTATGTAGCTTTAGATTGACAAGATGACCTAGTGAGTTAAGGCACTTGCTACCAAACCTGAAGAACTGAGTGCTATCTCTGGAACTCATATTATAAAAGGAGAAAACTGACTCTTAAGAGGTTGTCTTCTGTCCTCCACATAGAATTTTACTGATTTTAATGTAGTGTTTTTTTGCTTTTTGGTTTCCCTCCCTCCCTCCCTCCCTCCCTCCCTCCCTCCCTCCCTCCCTCCCTTCTCCTTCATCTCTCTCTCCTTCTCTCCTTCCCTCCCCAAGGTCTCATCATGCTTTGTCTGGTATAGAACGCAATATATAGACCAGACTGACCTTGCACTCTCAGAGATTCTCCTGTTTGCCTTCCCGGTACAGGGGTTAAAAGTGTCTGAGAAAATGAATGAATAAATAAATAATATTGCATCTTGACGAGGTAGTAATGAGCATTTGACTCTAGCTAGTTGTTTTCACAAGATTTATATAAACTTTATTTATTTATTTATATGTGCAGTTGTGTTTTGCCTGCATGTATGTTTGTGTGAGGGTGTCAGATCCCCTGGAATTGGAGTTATAGGCAGATATGAGCTGCCACGTGAGTGCTGGGAATTGATCCCGGGTCCTCTTGAAGAGCAGCCACTGCTCTTAACCACTGAGCCATCTCTCCGGCCCTCTATATGAACTATTTTTACATAATTTTTTCACCTACAGATGTCAGCTAAATTAAACTACAACAAATATACATACATACATTTGATAATATTGTTCAATCACATTATATAGAAAAACAGTAAAAATTTTCCATACTGCTTTTGTAGTTCCAGGTAATAAGCTCACCTATGGTCTCAGAAATAAAAGCTTGGCCAACTGAGCACTCACACTAGCAACACATTTTAATAGTCTGGGCATGGCTGTTTAGCCTGTAATTCAGCACAAGGAGGACCATGAGTTCAAAGCTAGCATTTGACTGTAACAAGAAAAAGAAATCCATAATGTCTAAGTTCTTATTACTTAATTTATTGATAGTAAATTTTCCTAGTTGAATCAAGCATGGGTTTTTTTGTTTTTTTTTTGTTTTTTTTTTTTTTTTTAGAATTTATTAGCTTTGATAATTTCAACTGTATTTTCATTGGCCAACTAAATGTATCATGATGAGGATTTTATTCAAGAGTATTTATGAAGGTACAAGTTGAATGTGGAAATTACTACTTTCTAAGTATCAGAGTCATAGATGTAATAGAATTAAATAGCTATAGATTGTATGAATTGTGTATCATAGGGTAATAACTGTAGATTGAAAAAGGAATATATTTGAACTAATTAGGAAAAAAAGTAACTTTTTTTTTTTTTTAATTTTCTGCTCTTCCAGCACATGTTTGTTCTTCGAGAGCGCCCGGAAACAGTGTTAATAGATCTCATTCAAAGGACAAAGGATGCAGTAAGAGAGCTGGACAATCTGCAGTATCGAAAAATGAAGAAACTTCTTTTCCAGGAGGCACATAATGGACCAGCGGTAGAAGCACAGGAAGAAGAGGAGGTATAATTGCCCAAATTTTTGGTTGCGTTTATTATTGATTTCTTACACTACCTATTCAGCCAAACATACTTTTTATATCCCTGGTTCCAGTATATTGTGCTCTTATCATTGATGCTCTGAAATTCTAGTTATGAACAAAGGTCTTTAATGTTATTTTAGGGGTATGGGATTTATCTCATTTGTAGAACAGTTGGATCCTGGGTTTGGTCTTTAGCTCAAAAAAAAAAAAAAAAAGAAATTTTGTTACTATATACTTTCTATCAAACCCTTTATATTGTACAGTAAAGGATACAAGAAGTCTTTTATTAAAGAAACCTGTTTGTGTTCATCAGGCTTTTCTTCTCCTTTAATCTATAATTGAGAAAAGATTTGGATATTGTAATTTAATGCTTTTTTCCTTTAGGAGCAAGATCATGGTGTTGGCCGGACAGGAACAGTGAATAGTGTTGGAAGTAATCAGTCTATTCCCAGTATGTCTATCAGTGCCAGCAGCCAAAGCAGCAGTGTTAACAGTCTTCCAGATGCCTCGGATGACAAGAGTGAGCTTGACATGATGGAGGGAGACCATACAGTGATGTCTAATAGTTCTGTCATCCACTTAAAACCTGTGAGTATTGCCTTTTCCTGGGAGGAGAAAAACAACAACAAAAAACCACCTCAACTTTGATCCATCATTTTCTTTGACTGATTGATTCAAGAGGTTTTTTGGCACACACCTGAATCCCAGCACTTGGAAGAATCAGGAATTCAAGGGCTACCTCAGCTACACAGTAAATTTGAGGCTGGCTATATGTGACTCTGTGTTTCATCACCATCACCACTGTCCTTTAAAAAAGGAAAAAAGAGGGCTGGAGAGATGGCTCAGAGGTTAAGAGCACTGGCTGCTCTTCCAGAGATCCTGAGTTCAATTCCCAGCAACCATGTGGTAGCTCACAGCCATCTATAATGAGATCTGGTGCCCTCTTCTGGCATGCAAGCATACATGAAAGGAATGTTGTATACATAATAAATAAATTAAAAAAAAAAAACACAGTAACACAGTTCGTGTATGCTAGAGAGCTGGCTCAGTGATTAAGATCATCTGTTGCTTTTTCAGAGGACTAAGTTTGTTTCTCTGCATCCACAACAAGCAACTGTGTCGCAGGTCCAAGGGATATAATGCCCTCTTCTGGACTCCATGGACATATCTGCATTCAAAATGTAAAGATAATTGTGTATGTGCATTTTCATGTACACAAACAAAATCTTTAAAATTCAGAGTTACATAGAGGACAACATCCTCCCACCCCATGCCCAGAAAAGCAAACTCCTTAGGTCATTTTTGTTTTCCATAGCAATGGTCTGAAGTGTTAATCTGTTACCTGGATTTGGGAAATTACTGTTTTGAAATACAAAAAGACATGAAACTATTTTAGAATAAAAAAGTATATTACATAACCTATGGTTGGAATATTTGGGAATATCAAGAATATATATTTGAAATTTATGAGTAGTAGCAATTAGAAAATAAAATAGTTGCTGGGTGGCGGTGGCACACGCCTTTAATCCCAGCACTCAGGGAGGCAGAGGCAGAGGCAGAGGCAGGTAGATCTCAGTGAGTTTGAGGCTAGCCTGGTCTACAAGAGTTAGTTCCAGGACCGGCACCAAAAACTACAGAGAAACCCTGTCTCGAAAATTCAAAAGAGAAAAAAATGAAATAGTTGATTTTCTTTTAAACTTAATTTTATTTTTTTAATAGTTGATTATAAATAATGAGCCAGAAGCAACTTTTGTAGTATCCCCCCCCCTTTTTTTTTTCGAGACAGGATTTCTTTGTGTGACCACCCTTGCTGTTATAGAACTGTGTAGACCAGGTTGGTCTTTGAACTCATAGAAATCAGCTTGTCTCTGCCTCTTGAGTGCTGGGATTAAAGGTATATTTCACCACTGCGTATCAGTATCCACTTTTATATTTAAAATACAACAACAAATTTGCAAATTTAGGATTTAGTAAATGTCAGTGTTTGCTATATTCTCTGCTGAATTTTTTGAGCATGTCCTATGTTGGTATGTTTCCACATGTCGAGGCCCCAGATTGAACACTTTTCGTTGATCACTCTCTCCACCTTAGCTTAGAAGCAAGGTTTCTCAGTTGTACTGTCTTCCCAGTTCTCCTTTGCAGTTTTAAGTGTAAATTAAATGTGGTAGAGTGCTGTCCTACCATACATGTGACCCTGAATTCAGTTCAAAGCAGGCTGGGTTGGTCATCTTTGATTCAGTTCTTAATACTAGGAAAAAAAGACAAGTCAGGTAACTCTTGGCAGGAGAACTTAATATAGAAATGTTCTGACAAACAGTAGTGGCTCACACCTCTAGTCCTAGTACTGTGGAGGCAGAGGAAGGTGGATCTCTGTGAGTTTGAGGCCAGCATGGTCTACAAAACAAGTTCCAGGACAACTAGGGCTGTTAAACAGAGAAACCTTGAACAACAACAGCAACAAAAACATGTTCTTAAGATTTCTGGGTTTTTAAAGACTGAGTTTTGCTGCCTAGCCCTGACCGATCTTAAACTTACAGTAGTCCTCCTTCCCCTCCATCTGAGAATGATCTTTTTAATTTTAAAGCTGTGGTTTTATCTAGAAGTTATTAGACACAATTACTAAGAAGTGGGAACAACCATATGCCTACCAACAAATGGGTGAATAAAGAAATTATAGTGTGCGTGCACATATATATATATATACACATGTTTTATTGCTGTGAAGACACCAAGATCAGGGGAACTCTTATCAAGGAAAATATTTAATTGGGGCTGGTTTGCTGATCAAAAGTTTAGTTTCAGTATCTCTATTGGAGGGAGACGTGTGGTGCACACGCCTTTAATCCCAACACTCGGGAGGGGAGGCAGAGGCAGGTGGATCTCTGAGTTCGAGGCCAGCCTGGTCTACAAGAGCTAGTTCCAGGACAGGCGCCAAAGGTACAGAGAAACCCTGTCTCAAAAAAACCAAAAAAAAAAAAGAAAGAAAGTAAGTTTCTATTTGAGGTGTGATATAAAGTGTTGATAAATTTATAACATTGAAAATGTAATTGGTGCCAATTGTAATGGCCAAATGAAAAATTGTTAACTAGCTTTTGGTTCCTGTCCTGGAACTAGCTCTTGTAGACCAGGCTGGCCTCGAACTCACAGAGATCCGCCTGCCTCTGCCTCCCGAGTGCTGGGATTAAAGGCGTGCGCCACCACCGCCCGGCAGCTTCTTTTTTTAAAGACAAGGTTTGGCTATGTGGCCTTGGCTGACCTGGAACTTAAAAGAGATCTTACTGGGGCTAAAGAGATGTCTCAGCCGTTAAGAGCACTGGCTGCTCTTCCAAAGATCCTGAGTTCAGTTCCCAGCAACCACATGGCAGCTCACAACTGTCTACAAGGTATCTGGCACCCTCACACAGACATACATGTAGGCACATAAAATAAAAATTAATACATTTTAAAATAAATGAAAATAAATCTTAAAAAACATTAATTGCTGTGTGGCTGTGGTACATCTCTTAAAATTGTTTATTTTAGACAAATGACAGAAATATTATAAATATAATCTTTTTTTTGTGTGTGTGGTTTTTCGAGACAGGGTTTCTCTGTGGTTTTGGAGCTTGTCCTGGAACTAGCTCTTGTAGACCAGGCTGGTCTCAAACTCACAGAGATCCGCCTGCCTCTGCCTCCCGAGTGCTGGGATTAAAGGCGTGCGCCACCACCGCCCGGTTTATAAATATAATCTTAAACTTATAGTTTGACATGTCTATAATCAAAACACAACAAAGTAGTATTACACTGCATTGCTTATAAAACTCACACGTATTTAATTTTTTAATCACCATCATTTGAAACATTGATTACATGCTATACTATTTTGTTTTTAAGTTACATTAAAGCTTTTCAGTTTTATTTTAAAATATGTGTATATGTGGGGGTACATACAAATGAGTAGAGTTGCCAGAGGTGTCAGATCCCCTGAAGCTGGAGTCAAAGGTGTTTATAAGCCGCCCGATGTGTGCTGGGAATTAAACTTGGGTCCTGTGCAAGAATTGCTGTTTATCACTGAGCAATCTCTCCAGCTCAAGCTTTTCGGTTGATATATAATATATAGAATATAAAACTGTATATTTTGTTTGTTGAATCTGTACTTTTTCACACACTATGGAAGTAATTTCAGCTAACTCAGCTTGTGTTGACAGTAATAGTATTTTTAGTTTCTCTTTCTGCTTTGTAAAATTGTTTTTTTGAAGTTATTGATTAAAATTGTCTTTAGTCTTTTCCTTGAAACCTCAAAAAAGTCACTTCACAAAATATTTTCTCTGTCACTCTCTTTCTCTATTAAGGAGGAGGAAAATTATAGAGAAGAAGGAGATCCTAGAACAAGAGCATCAGATCCACAGTCTCCACCTCAAGTGTCCCGTCACAAATCACATTATCGTAATAGAGAACACTTTGCAACCATACGAACGGCATCACTGGTATGTATTCACCTGTCCAAAACGAGTATCTTTGTTATGTTGGTAGTATCTACTCAAATATATTTAACTTTCTTATTTCTTTGGTATTTATTTTGTAAAACATTCAGTGTTTAATTTCTCTGTTAGAAGAAAGCACTCTAAGTAATATTGAACTAGTAATGTATTGATATTTATTCATGTAGTAAACATTTTAGAATGTGTAAGAGACCTACAAAATACTAATTAAACAGGCATTCAAATAAATTTTAATACTTTTTTAAAGTAGTATCAAATTGTTAGGTTTTAGGCACAGAGAAGAGAATCAGTGTATTGCTGCATAAAATTAACATTTCAGATGTGTTAGCACAAACTTTGTTCAAGATATATATCTAGAGTTGCCACAAAGAAGGAACTGTTGAAAATTGCAGTTGATTGTATTACTATGCTCTAAATGTAATTTCTGTTTTCCAAAAAAACAATGAATATGGATATTTTTCCATTACAAACATATTATGGAACATTTAAAATCATGTTCCAGCCGTGCTTGCAGGTCTTCATTGCTAAGCCGTCCACTTTCTTGAGTTCTAACCAAAAAAGTATAATGTTTCCTTTTTTGTTTCTTGGGATACTGGCCAAAGTCATAAGCATAATTGCTTTGATAGTCTCACTCTTCCTCCAAAGATCCCCACTGGTAAAAAATACATAAAATTGTAAGAGATTTTAAAAGTAACCAGTTGTGGTACATGTCTTTAATCCCAGCATTCAGATGTCTGAGGCAGGTGGATCTCTGTGAGTTTGAGACCAGCATGGTAAATAGCCCAGCCATGGCTGCACAGTGAGACCCTGTAGAGCAAAGCATGGTAAAAGATTCTCAAGTTAAAAGGAAAGTACATAAAGATATCATGATTATGTTATTAGAATATATAGCATGACTGCTGGGCTGTGGTGGTGCATGCCTTTAATCTCAGAAGGCAGAGGCAGGCAGAAACAACAAAAGAGAATATATAGCATAGTGGCATATGCCCGTAATTCTAGCACTTAAAAGATTGATAGAGAAGGATCTCGAGTTCAAGACCAATCTGAGCTACCTAGTTGAGACCTTGTCTGAAGAAAACAAAACAAAGCAAGGGTTGACAATTTACATCAATAGTAGAGCACTTAAATCATTTACTCCAAACCTTTATCCCAAACACCACACATCAAAATAAAGCTTTCTGAGTTGTCTGGTTTGCCAGTCTCATGGTGCTATATGGCCATGAAACTATATGATGTGCAGTCAAGAACATAGTGTTTGTGGTTCTAAGAAGAAGACTCAGTTAATAAAGTGTTTGCAACATGAGCATAAAAACATGAGTTGGCTGGGTGGTGGTGGTACATGCCTTTATCCCCAACACTTGGAAGGCAGAAGCAGGTGGATCTTTTGAGTTCAATGCCAGCCTGGTTTACAGAGCTAATTCCAGAACAGCCGGGGCTACACAGAGAAGCCCTGTCTGAAAAATAAAACAACAGCCTGAGTTGGATCCCCAGCACACATGTAAAAAGCCAGCTATGGCAACACACATCTGTAATAATAGTACTAAGAAGTGAGGATGTCCAGATCCCGGCAGCTCAACGGCCACCTTGTCTATCTGAATCAGAAAAGCTCAAAGTTCAGTGAGAGACTGTCTCAAAAAAAAAAATCTTTATCTTTTCTTCATGGTTAGTGTTTTGGGTTTTTTGACCAGCCCAAGAAATACTTGTCTATTTAAAGGTAGAATGGGGGCGAGATGTTAACAGCAGTTAAGACTGTGTACTGACCTTGCAGAAGACTAGACTTTGGTTCCCAGCACCCTGTCAGGTAACACACAAGTGACAGTAACTCTGGCTCACACCTCTGGTCTCCTTGAACACCTGCACCAACACACACATACCCTCTCCCCACACGCATAATTTTAAAAAGTTACAATAGAGATTGGAAATATGGCACTCAAGTTCTAGAGGATAAAACGTCTCTTCTGGCCTCTCAGGGCACTGAATCATATACACAGACACACATACAGGCAAAACACTCATAAACTAGATTATTTTTTATTAAAATAAATCTTGAAAAATAAAGAATTCTAAAACAATTGGTTGTCCAGAAAATCTGGGGGGTTTTTTGCCTTGCAAAAAAATTTTATATTTATTTTATATTTACCCCAAATGATCCTTGTGGGTTTTTTTTTGAAGCAGGATCTATCACTAGAACCCATAGTTTGTCAATTTGACTATATTTGAGAGCTAATAAGCTTCGTGGATCCTCCTGCCTTTGCTTCCTTAGCACTCAGATTATAGGAATACTCCACTATGCCAGACTTTTTTTTACATGTGTTCTGGAATTTAATTCCATTTCCCTTGCTTATTTAGCATTCCTTTTCCTCTATTTTTTTTAAGTGAAAATAATGATAAAAAGGGTAAGGATAATTTTTTTTCTGTGTTTAGAACCAATTGTTTTGGGTTTTTTTGTTTGTTTGGATTTTTTTTTCACTGTCACTAATACTTTATTGGTTTCCTATAGACCTGTGCCCAGCTGGGTGGGTTTTGGGCAGGGGTCACTATTCACCAGATTCCAGGTAGGGAATGAGAAAGCCTTGGCCCAGCCTCCATCCTCTACACAGACCGTGGAGGGGGATTTAGTCTTTTCTGGGCCAGCACAGGACATCCAGGTGGGGCGAGATCCAAGAAGTCAGGATCACTGATGTTTAGCCATCTTAGTTGTGTTTGGAGAAGTATTCCTTGCTGTCATCCACATTGGGCTTGATGGTGTCACTGCCGGGCCTCCAGCCAGCAGGACAGACTTCCCCGTGCTCATCTGTATACTGAAAGGCTTGCCCTAAGAGAAGAGCCTCATTCATAGAGCGTCCCACCAGTAGGTCATTGACTGTGATCTGACACAGAACACCCTTGGCATCGATGATAAAGAGGCCCCTGTAGGCAATGCCCTTATCAGTTTTTAACACGCTGTAGTTCTGGGACAAGCTTCTACTCACATCAGCAAGCAGGGGGATGTTCAGGGGGCCCAAGTCTCTCTCCTTCCGTGGAGTGTTGATCCACGCCAGGTGGGTGAACTGAGAGTCCACAGACACTCCGAGCACCTCGCAACCCAGCTTTCGAAAGTCCTCAGCGTGGTTGCTAAAAGCGATGATCTCCGTGGGGCACACGAAAGTGAAGTCCAGCGGGTAGAAAAAGAGGACCACGTACTTCCCTCTGTAGTCTGAAAGCTTGACTTCCTTGAAAGCGCCATCCACCACCGTGGTAGCCGTGAAATCAGGGGCCGGCTTTCCGATGCATGCGTGGCCGGATGCCATGACTGCGTGGGCAAGATCCGGTCACGCGGACAACCAGACACTACAGGACACAGAAAACAGAGATCTCAGAGCCAGTTTGTTTGGATTTTTGAGACAGGGTTTCTCTGTATCTTTTGGTGCCTGTCCTGGAACTAGCTCTTGTAGACCAGGCTGGCCTTGAACCCACAGAGATCCGCCTGCCTCTGCTTCCCTAGTGCTGGGATTAAAGGCGTGCGCCCTCACTGCCTGGCAAACCAATTGTTTTTATAGTTTGTTAAAAACCACTTTTCTTGGAGAGAAGAGGTGGCTCATCATTTAAGAGTCTGCTCTTCTAGAGGACCAAGATTCAATTACCAGCAACCACATGACAGCTCACAGCTATCGCTTTAGTTCCATCTTGTTAATTTCTACCTGGTTTGTTTTTTGTTGTTGGTTAGTTTTTTAGATGGCGATTCAATCTCTTGCTCAGACTAGGCTTGAACTCTTTAGGATAAGTGATCTTCCACTTCAGATTTTTCAAGTAGTTGAGGCTATAGGCATACACCTTTGTGTATTGATGTTTCTAATTTTTGTTGGTGTCTTTTTCTTTATTTTTTTGTTTTTCTTTCAGTTTTTCAAGATAGGGTTTCTCTGTGTATCCTTGGCTGTGCTGGAACTTTCTGTGTAGTCCAGGTTGGCCTCTAACTTGGAGATCCACCTGCATCTGCCTCGAAAGTGCTGAGGTTATAGGTGTGTGCCCCCATGCCCACCTTTTTGTTTTGCTTTTTGGTTTTGTTTTTTTCGAGACAGGGTTTCTTTGTGTAGACCTGGCTGTCCTGAAACTCACTTTGTAGACCAGCCTAACCTTGTACTCGTAGAGATACACCTACTTTTGCTTCCCACGTTCTAGGTTTAAGGGCATGTGCCACTAAGCCCGGTTTTGTTTCTTGATCTGCTTATCTTAGCCTTATGCTAGTACCATGATGTCTTCTTGATTAGTATATGCACATTTTACTGTTTTATTTTCCTCAGTAATATTTTGCTAATCTAGATACTGTAATTTTTCATATAAGTTTTAGAGTCAGCTTGTCTATTTCTTTTTTTCTTTCTTTTTTCTGGTGTTGTCCCCTGGTGTTAAAGACAGTTGAGCTGCCATGTGGGTGCTGGAAATTGAACCAAGGTCCACTGGAAGAGCAAATAATGCTCTTAACCTCTGAGCCATCTCTTCAGCCTATTTCTTTAAAAGATCTGCTAGATATTTAATTGTAAATTGTAATGGCATTTCTTAGGTTAAATACCTCTTCAGGTAATAGAAATGTTCTAAATGCTTTATCACTGTTATTTTGTTTAGTAGAAATAGGGTCTTATGACATAAAAGATTTGACTTGGCCTTAGACTCATTATGTATATATACTACCAATCTGGACTTGTACTCTTGGCGATTCCTTTTCTCAGCAAAGCAAACACTAGGATTATAGACCTGTGTCTCCATGCCCAGCTTTCTAAATTCTTGTGGGGGGAAAAATGTTTTACTTGGTCTTTTTTTTTCTCAATTTTGTGTCTAGGTTACAAGACAGATGCAAGAACACGAACAGGACTCTGAACTTAGAGAACAGATGTCTGGTTATAAGAGGATGAGGCGGCAGCATCAAAAGCAGCTGATGACTCTGGAAAATAAACTAAAGGCAGAGATGGATGAACACCGTCTCAGATTAGACAAAGACCTTGAAACTCAGCGTAACAATTTTGCTGCAGAAATGGAGAAACTTATCAAGAAACACCAAGCTGCTATGGAAAAAGAGGTGACTAATATTATTTATTTCTTTTAGACTGTGTCCGTCTCTGAAGGATTTGGGTCAGCATTTTGATGTTTAAAGTATCTAACCCTAAGAACTAAGTAAATTGACCCACGAAAGAGAAGCACTTATACAACTTATATAAAGCTTTCTGTTTAAAAAACAAAAACAAAAATGGCTCTTGTATTTTTTTTTCTCTTCTTAGTTCTGTAAATGAATCTGTGCATTGTGAATCTGAAAATTGGGTGTGTTTTATTTTCATGTAGTAGTTCTGGGTGCTGATGGTCATAGAGCTAGTTCCAGGACGGGCTTCAAAGCTACAGAGAAACGCTGTGTCTCGAAAAATAAAAGTAGGGCTGGAGAGATGGCTCAGTGGTTAAGAGCATTGCCTGCTCTTCCGAAGGTCCTGAGTTCAATTCCCAGCAACCACATGGTGGCTCACAACCATCTGTAAAGAGGTCTGGCGCCCTCTTCTGGCCTTCAGGCATACACACAGAATATTGTATACATAATAAATAAATATTTAAAAAAAATTTAAAAAAAAAAAGAAAAATAAAGCAAAACAAAACAAAAGAACAACAACAAAGGCAGACAAATGAATAATTGTGCGGGCTAGTTGTGATGGTGTATGCCTTTAACCTCAGCACTTGGGAGGTGGAGGAAGATGGCTCTCTGATTTTGAGCTCAGCTAATCGTCTAGCCAGTGCAACACAGTAAGACCTATCTTTAAATAAATAAGTAAACTTGGTTAGGCCAGGTGTCATTGCACATAACTGTAACCCCCAGCATATTTGTGAGACAAAGACAGTATTGAAAGTTGAAGGAAAGCTAGCCGGAGCAACACACATAGCAAATTTACAAATAACCCGAGTCACACAGCAAGGATCTGGAGATGATACGGTGCTTCCCTAGCATGTACAAGCTCAAGGTTTTATTGTAGCACTGTAAGAACAACAACAAAAAAAGCTTAAAGGTACACCCTAGAAAAGAGAATGACTGGGACAAAATGTTACAGCTGATCATTATAGCTGAATTGATGAGCTCTTAGTTCAGTGAGACTCTCATAAACTATGGAATACACCTAGAATCAACCTCTGGCCTCCACTTGTACACACTCACATATGCAAGCTCAAAACAGTGCACACTCCACCCAAATTATATTTAACACATATGTAATATTTAACATTCACTTTAATAGGAGTTACAGGTAAGGATCTAATTTGAAAATGAATGTATCTCATTTTTTAATATATAAATTAACTCAGCTAAAAAAGCTTGGTAGAGAACTGAGAGATGGTTCAGCATTAAAGAGCACATACTTCAGGGATCCTGAGTTGAATTTCCAGCTCACACATCAGGTAGTTCACAACGCCTGTAACCCCTGCATTAGGAGGAGCTTATTTCTCTGACCTCAGCAGGCACCTCCACATACCTCTATACACAGACACATACACATGTAATTAAAAATATTTATTAAACTATTCATTTATGTTTGAAGATAAATATGTATTTTGTTTTTATTTCTTGAAGGGACTATATAGGTTTTGTGGTTTTGATTGTTTGTTTTGGAGTTTTTCATATTTATTTTTGTTTCTGTTTCTCTCCCTCATATTCCCCCCTCCCGAGACGGGGTTTCCTCTGTGTAACAGCCCTGGCTGCCTTCAAACTCACTCTGTATAGTCCAGGCTGGCCTCAAACTCACAGAGATCTGCCTGCCTCTGCCTCCCAAGTGCTGGGATTAAAGGCTTACTTATACCACTCCACCAGGCAGAATGTTACTTTCTTTTTCAATAAAGTGAGGAAAACATTTTGGTTTTGTAACTACATTTAAAAATAAAATAAATCCACCCTACTGATCTCTGAAATTAAACTGAAAAGGGTAAACTGATTAGGTTGTTTTGTTATTTGTTTTTTGATGCTTCTGTTGCTCATCTACTACTACTATGTATTCTTTCTTGGTGGTGGATATTAAACTGATTTTTAAATTTATCCTCTTAACTAATTTGATTCATTTTTTTTTAAAAAATTCTATATAGGCTAAAGTGATGGCCAATGAGGAGAAAAAATTCCAGCAACACATTCAAGCTCAACAGAAGAAAGAACTGAATAGCTTTTTGGAGTCCCAAAAAAGAGAATATAAACTTCGAAAAGAGCAGCTTAAGGAGGTACTTCTTTTACAAAAATTCCCTGTGTTTTTCTGCTATTAGTTGTGTTTAATAGTTCTCTACTTAGCAGTTAGCATAAAGATTTATTTGTGGCCACAAAATAAATATCTGCTTACATCAAAGCATTAATTATAATCTATAGTTTATTTAAGTTTTCTAGTTGAGTAGGAGTGATATGGAATCATTTCCTTAATCTAGAAATTGTATTGTGGGGGCTGGAGAGATGGCTCAGAGGTAAAGAGCACTGACTGTTCTTCCAGAGATTGAGGTCAACTCCCAGCAACCACATGGTGACTCACAACCATCTATAATAAGATCTGGTACCCTCTTTTGGTGTGCAGTCGGAACACTGTATACATAATAAATAAATCTTAAAGTAAAATAAAAAATAGATATGGTGTTGTTCACCTGTAAGCCTGTACTCAGGAGTCTGATGAAAAATCTACCAGTATTATCATCTTAGTTTATCTCCTTGGGTAATATGATTAGTTGTTTGTTTTTTTTCAGTTTTGCCCAATATGAATGTTTTTCCATTAAAGAAATTTTTAGAATCTTGTAAAACAAGGGAGTTAAAATTATACTTAAATCTTTTATTCTTATTTTTTTTATAAGATTTATTTTTTTGTTTATTGTATATAAGGTGCTGGCAGCAGGTCTCATAGACGGTTGTGAGGCACCATGTGGTTGCTGGGAATTGAACTCAGTACCTCTGGAAGAACAGTCAGAGCTCTTAACCTCTGAACCATCTCTCCAGCCCTATCCTTAATTCTTATTAAGATATATTTTTTGTCTTTTTCTTTTCTTTTCTAACTTGAAATTAATTCTGTCTCTTCTTGGAAAGATTTTTGAAGTTTTACTTATTAGCCAAGTATTCTGTGCTTTAAAGTCAGGAACCATGAAAATGAAGCTGTGTAAAAACTGAAGTTATTCGTGTATTTATGATGTACATAGAAACAAATTACTTAACTTTTCCAGGTCAGCTGAGCTCTTGTTAGAAAGAAAACACTATTACTTTTAAGTTTACCATGTAATTGATTGGGGATGTAGCTTTCTTCATGGCCAGGGCCCTACATTAAGTTCCCTTCATTGTGAAAAGTAAGTAAATTTTATCATAGCTAGTCATGAGGATGTAGAACTGCATAATTCTACCACCAAGGAGGCTAAAGCAGGAGGATTGTAAATTCAAGAGCAGCCTAGGCTACATAGTAATAACAGTAACAAAACTCAAAACATTACTGGTTAAATGTACCAGGTTACCTTATACATTCATGTAGTTAATTTTTATCTAGCTAAATTTTTTTGGTTGATTTTGTTTCCAGGAGCTGAATGAAAACCAGAGCACACCTAAAAAAGAAAAGCAGGAATGGCTTTCAAAGCAGAAGGAGAATATACAACATTTCCAGGCAGAAGAAGAAGCTAACCTTCTTCGACGTCAAAGGCAGTATCTGGAGCTAGAATGTCGCCGCTTTAAGAGAAGAATGTTACTTGGGCGACATAACTTGGAACAGGACCTTGTCAGGGAGGTATGTACATTTGAATGCTATAGAAATTTAAATAGATAATTATATTCAGTGCTGGAAATTAAAACATTTATTTTAAGACAAGGTCGTATTCTATGGGCCAGGTTAACCTAAAACTCACTATTGAGTTCAAGCTGATTTTAAACTTGTGTGTGATAACTCCTGCCTCATCTCCTGATTGTTGCAGTAAAACTTTTTTTTTTAATCAGTGAAACCTTTTTAATAGTTGAAAATTTTTGCCAGGTCTGGTAAGCCAGGCCCCAGCACTCTGTGTTTGAGGTCAGCCTGCTCTACATAACGAGTTCTAGGACAGCCTGGGCAACAGAGAAACCCTGTCTCAAAAGTCGAAACAAAAAGAAGAAAATTGAAAATTTTCAGTCACTTCCAAATCACTGCTGTTCTACATGTATGTCTCTTTACTTGAGTCATTGATGTACAAATGTCCACAAGATCTCTCTTTCCCTGTGATAGCACCTAAGAAAAACCTCCTCTTGTTAGCAGTTTCTCTTCCTTTTAAAAGGGCTCTGCTTTTCTCCCTTATGTACTAACCCGTACAAAACACATTTTGGAGGTCAGTGTATTTATCTTCCTCATTAGAACTGACTTTATGAAGTCAGACTTTGTTCAGTTCTTTATATGCCCCAGTGTCTACCCTATAGTAAGCATTCAATAAATAACTCATTGATAATATGTGATTGACAAAAACTAGTTTTTTTTTTTTCTGGTTTTTTGAGACAGGGTTTCTCTGTGGCTTTGGAGTCTGTCCTGGAACGAACTCTGTAGACCAGGCTGGTCTCGAACTCACAGAGATCCACCTGCCTCTGCCTCCCGAGTACTGGGATTAAAGGCGTGCGCCACCATCACCCGGCCTCAAAAACTAGTTTTTAAGTATGAGAAAATTAATTTGGCAACTTTTACCTTTCTGACTTGGAATAGCTTCCATGAGGTATATATTACCATTTAACATTTTTTAATAATCATGTTATTTATTACTTGGACAAGTGTTGTTGAAAGGTTTTTTTATGCTTTTATTTATTTATTTTTGGATATGGACACATGAGTATATGGAGGTCAGAGGACTCCTCCCAGGATTTAGTTGTATCCTTCTGTCTTGTGGGTTCTGGAGAACTTCGGGCTTGACAGTCAGACACTTTTACCCTTTGAGACATCTTGCCAACTTTGACAGCCCATTTTTCTATTAAGATGGTGGGATCCACCTGCCTCTTCTACTAGAACACTAGGATTAAAAGCTTATGCCACCACCCACAGTCTTGTCTTGCATGGTGGTGCACTCAGGAGGCAGAGGCAGGTGGATCTCTGTAACTTGAGGCCATCCTGGTCTATAGAGTGAATTTTAGGGCAGCTATAGCTAAACAGAGGAGCCCTGTCTAGAAAAACAAAACCAAACAAAAACAAAGAAAAGGCTGGGCAGTGGTGGTGCATGCCTTTAATCCCAGCACTTGGGAGGCAGAGGCAGTCAGCCTGGTTTCTAAGAGCTAGTTCCAGGACAGGTTCCAAAGCTACAGAGAAACCCTGTCTCGAAAAACCAAACAAACAAACAAAAGAAAAAAGAAAAGAATTGTCTTCTTTATTAGAGTGTCTGTCAACATAGATAAATTTCTTTCAAAGAATTGATTAAAGTAGATTAGATATAGACTGTGTTCAGTGAAGAAATTTAGGGGCTGGAGAGATGACACAGCACCTACACATACTGCTCTTGCCGGGGATGTGAGTTCAGTTCCCAGCACTCAAAGGGGTTTACAACTGTCTATATTCCATCTCTTAATGGGATCTGATGTCTCTGGTCCCAGGAACCTGCTCCCAGGTGATTATACCACACCCAGCACGCTTAAGTTATATATTAAGATAAGCTTTAAAAATTTATGGCTATTTGAACTTACCCAGGCATGTTGGCACTCTGCTTGGGAGGTATAGGGAGGCAGACCTTTGAGTTCCAGAACTGCCAGGGCTGCATAGTGAAACCTTGTATCAAAAACAAAAAAGGGGTTGGAGAGATGGCTCAGGATTAAGAGCACTGGCTACTCTTTGAGAGGACTAGGTTCAATTCCTATCATCCACATGTCAGCTCACAGCTCTCTGTAAAGTTCCAGAGGGTTCAATGCCTTCACGCAGACACACATGTGGACAAAACACCAGTGTACATAAAATAATCATTAAAAGAAATAAAATTTAAAGTTATATTGATTAGATTTAAATTTAAAAATATATCAATAATAAGAGAAAACAATATCCAGTCATAGATGTAGGCTTAGGTGTTAAAGAACATTGTTAGTACCATCCTTTGAGCAAATGATTGAACTATAACTTTTTGATGTTCTCTTTCAAGATAGAGTTTTTCTTTGTTCTCCTGTGTAGCTGTCCTGGTACTCACTCTGTAGATAAGGCTGACTTCAAACTCAGAGATCCACCTGCTTCTACCTCCCAAGTGCTGGGATCAAAGACAGACGCTACCATTGCCTGGCAGAACTATAGCTTTTAAAAATATGCAGAGTGACTAATGTAATGGTTCAATGGTTAAGAAAGCTATGACTTTCTGGCCGGGCGGTGGTGGCACACACCTTTAATCCCAGCACTCAGGAGGCAGAGGCAGCCAGCCTGGTCTACAAGAGCTAGTTCCAGGACAGGCTCCAAAGCTACAGAGAAACCCTGTCTCGAAAAACCAAACAAACAAGAAAAGACAGAGACACAGACAGACAGACAGACAGACAGACAGACAGACAGACAGAGAAAGAGAGAGAGAGAGAGAGAGAGAGAGAGAGAGAGAGAGAGAGAGAGAGAGAGAGAGAGAAATTTACTTATCAATTGTACATTTGGAGTTCTATCCTGTAGAAATAGTAGCATGATATGATGCAACATAGTTAGACTTTTATTGTTACCTTTGGTAAAAGCAAAATAAAGAGAACCAGCTTAAATGATTAGTCATGTAGAAATGGTTGAAAATTGTATTACAAAGTAGTAGCTTTCAGTAAAATAAAATGTCTTTTTCTGGGTGTGATGGCACACACTTGTAATCCTAGTACTTGAGGGAGAGGCAAGAGGGCTTTTTTTTTTATTCTTGGTTTGGGCATTAGATTGTCAAATAAAGAAAATAAAGCTTTGTCCCTATATTATTCAATCAGTTGAGTTCTTTAATAATGGATTATATCCCAATAAATAAGATATAACTGAGAAACATCTACAACAAGCTATTGACCTCTAATGATGAAAGTTTTCAGGGTAGTGGATGTCATTGATTTTCACATTATTTGTGTGTCTATAGGTATGCATACTTTTAAAAGACATTTTTGTACATGTGTGTATGACTGTATGTACACCATGTGTATGCAGTACCTATGGATGCTCTGAAAGTGGAGGAAGCTGTGAGCCACTATGCAGGTGCTGGGAACTGAAACCAACTCCTTTGCATGAACATCAAGTGCTTTTTTTCACTGGATCATCTTTTCAGCTTCCCTTTTTATTTGGAAAAAAAATATCTTAAAAGAAATAAATTTCTCAATCTATTTATTTATTATTGGTTTTCTAAGACAGGGCTTCTTCGTGTAACAGCTCTGGCTGTCCTGGACCATGCTGGCTTCGAACTCACAGAGATCTGCCTGCCTCTGCATCTGCCTCTGGAGTGCTAGGATTAAAGGCAGGCGCCACCACCATCCAGCAAATATTTTTACTTTTGTTTTATTATATTTTAGTTTTGAAAGTGTCTGCCGTAGCCCTGACTGACCTGGAACTTGATATGTAGACAAGGTTGGACTTGACCTCAGAGTACAATGTACTTCTGCTATTACAGGTGTGAGCCACCATGCCCAGCAAGAAAAACATTCATTCTTCACCACCATGTGCTACATATTATTCTGAGAAGCTTTTGGTTAAGAACTTAGTTCTTTGGGAGGAGGAGAGGGAGTGGGGATTTGGATTGATATTTTTTTTAAAGTAATAAAAAAGAACTTATCTCTTCATTAAATCTATGAAATAGAACTAGGATATAATAGGAGGGAGAGTTCTTTCTATGTACAAACAGCACTAGTACACACAAACACAGAAGGCATGGAAACTTAGTATTTACTATGTAGCCACTATTGGAGCAAAGGGTTAATTGCATCAACTTTTTGTGTTTGTGTTTTCTTTAGATTTTTCTTTGTTTTTAATGAGTGGGTTTATATGCACACTCACTCCTATGAGTGTAACTACATATTAGCCAACGTCTACATGTGGAGATCAGAACACAACTTCATGTGTTGGTCCTTGCCTTCCACCATGTTTAAGCTATAAATTATACCTTTTTCTTTTGAATTATATTTTAGGAGTTAAACAAAAGGCAGACTCAGAAGGACTTGGAACATGCTATGCTGCTACGACAGCATGAATCCATGCAAGAACTGGAGTTTCGCCACCTCAACACTATTCAGAAGATGCGCTGTGAGTTGATCAGACTGCAGCATCAAACCGAGCTCACTAACCAGCTGGAATATAATAAGCGAAGGGAACGGGAACTAAGGCGAAAACATGTTATGGAAGTTCGACAACAGCCTAAGAGTTTGAAGGTACTGTTAAGTGTAAGCTTCCTGACAAGGTGAATGTCTAGTCATTGGGAGATCAAGTTGACTTAGTCCTTTTCATTTTTTAGCATGCTTCCTTGTTTCCTGTATGGACTGCCTGTTGCTTCAGTTTTTGCTTATATACTTTATATCAAAGAAATAGATTTTTTTACTGTAGGAATTCTTCATCAGTATTTTTTAAATATACACACTCTCTAATGCTGACATTATAGTCTACAGGTCAACACACTAAACTGTTAGTTTATTTTTATTCTAAGTAACTCAGTCTTGAACTCTTAATTTGATGTCAATATGATTTATATAAAATTTTCGGTATTTAGAGACAGGGTCTTTCTATGAAGCTCTGGTTGTCCTGGAACTCACTATGTAGACCGTGCTGGCCTCAAACTCACAGAGATCTGCCTACCTCTGCCTCCTCAAGTGCTGAGATTAAAGATGTGTGCCACTACCACCCAGTTGATTTATATAAAATTTAAAAAATACCAAAGTGGAGTTGAAGGGATGTCTCAGCAACCAAGAGCAGTGGTTGCTATTTCAGAGGACCTGGGTTTGATTCCCAGCACTGATACGGTACTTAATAACCATCTCCATCTCTAGTTCAGGAAACCCAATACTCTGGTCTTTTGATCTTTCCAGGTACCAGGCATACATGGTGCACATACATTCATGCAGGCAAAACATTCATAATTATAAAATCAAATATTTTTTTAAAAATTTAATGTAAAAGTTTGCTCTCGTCCCTTATCCTACATTCCTAAACCCCACCAAGATTTTTTTTCAAAATATTTATTTGTCCTCCTCAAATGGCACTTAACAATCCTAAGAATTTTCAAATTTCATAATTTATAATGGATATTTGAAGAAATTGAATCAGTCTTTTAAAACATACAAAACAGACTGGGTGGTAGTGACACACACCTTTAATCCCAGAACTCTGGAGGCAGAGGAGGGCAGATTTTGGTGAGCCTGGTCTACAAAGTGAGTTCTAGGACTGCCAGGGCTACACAGAGATATCCTGTCTCAAAAAACAATAAACAAACAAGCAAACGAAAAGCACTCACTCTAAGGTTTTCATCAGTGATAGAAGTTCATTTAATCTGTACTTGTTTGCACATTAAAGAAAATTTTATGTGGCTGGAGAGATGGCTCAGTGGTTAAGAGCATTGCCTGCTCTTCTAAAGGTCCTGAGTTCAATTCCCAGCAACCACATGGTGGCTCACAAACATCTGTAATGAGATCTGGCGCCCTCTTCTGGCCTGCAGACATACACACAGACAGAATAGTGTATACATAATAAATAAATAAATAAATATTTTTTAAAAAATTTATGTCCTATAAACTCCAGGTCCCAAAGTATTTGCTGTTGAAAGATTCCTTTTCTGCCAAGTATGGTACCCCAGCACTCAACACTTACAGAATAGTTATGTTGATTGCTATTGTTTTAAAAAGTTGAAATTCATAACTTTTTGGACTTCTACATTTATATAATGGAGAAAGAATCATCTGCTTCTCTCTCCACTATATATACAGTTCAGATACCCACCAAAGGTGTTTTTTTTCCTTCCCCCTCTTTTTTTTTCTTGTCATTTTTCAAAATGATGTCTCTATAGAATAAGCTGGCCCATCGTGTAGCCAAAGATGACCTTGAGTTCCATTGTCTAAAGCTGATGGAATTGCTGGGATGTGCCAATGCTCCACAGTGCTGAGGACTGAACCCAGAGTTTTGTACATGCTGAGCAAGTACTGTACTAAGTGACTCACATTCGTAAGCCCCACCAAAGATGTTTTAAAACAGTATTTGTTTTTGAAATTATGTCTTTAAAACCAATAGTAACCCGAACTGAACCAAACTGACACCTAATTTGTTTTCTGTAGTCATAACATTATTCTGATGTGACTATATTTTCCTAGGGCTTGATTCAGCTTGAACCCTTTCTTCCTATATATAACCTTTGTAGTTTGAGAGCTTTTTTTAAAAAAAAAAAAAAACAGTCTGATTTTCCTGGGCAATACATGAAAGTGAGGAAAATGGTTCACCATCTTACTTCAGACGTGAAGTAGAATGCCTTCCTCTGATGACAAATGAATGTAAGATTTCCCTCTTGTATGGAAGAAAAATTCCTCTTATATTTCTCTTATTTGCTTAGTCAGTTTCAACAAAATGTTTGGTTTACCATCAACATATCCTAATAATTTTCTGTCTGCCTGCCTGTCTGCCACTTGTAGTTTCTATGAGATGGAGGTGAGACTTCAGTTTGGGTACTTACATATGTTGACTAGGATTAGTGAGAGAAGGGTGCTGTTTCCTCAACCTGCTCTCCAGGTAATAGCTTTTTTGTCAGTATTGTATGAGTAGAAATAATTGTAATTTGAATCTATCACACTATCTTTGGGTTTTTGAGACAGGGTTTCTCTGTAGCCTTGGCTGTCCTGGAACTCATTCTGTAGACTAATCCCCAGCTAAGTTTGAGTTTATATTTGTTTTTTTTGTCATGTATATTGAATTAACTAGTTTATACCTGGCATTATTTATAATGGTAAAAATATTTTTTAACTGTAGTGTTAGCTGTGTCAGAACCTACAGTTGAGTATAGTAAGTGAATATATTCTCACTTAAAGTCTGAACTAACATACCTAACTAACATACCTTATAGTATTTTAGTTATAGCAGTGGTTTGACATGCCTTTAATCCCAGTAATTGGGAGACAGGCTGAGATCTCTGTGAGTTCAAGGCCAATCCGGTTTACAAAGTGAGTTCCAGGACAGCCAAGATTGCACAAAGAAACCCTGTCTCATAAAACTAAAAATAAATAAATAAAATAGAAAAGATAAAGTAAGCCATGTGTACATCCTGTAGTTCCAACACTGGGTAGGCTGAAACAGGAGGATTTCAAGGACAACTTGGTTATCTTAGCATGATCTTGTTACAAATAAAACATTTTCAAAAGGGGTTGGAATGTGAGTTGATGGTAGTGTGTTTGCTGATGTGTATGATGCCCTGGGTGTTGTAGGGCAGGGGGAGTATACTATGATTCTTTTTAGCTTATGGTCTTAAAGAGAAGACAGTTGAAATGATCATTTACTATTGCATACTAAATAATCAGCCTAATGTTTGGTACTTAGATTCCATAGGAAGTAGGATCTATTATAGATTGTGCTTAAGAATTGAGATTATCGGGCTAGAGAGATGGCTCAGCGGTTAAGGGCATTGTACATGGTGGCTCACAGTCATCTGTAATGAGGTCTGGTGCCCTCTTTTGACCTATAAGCATACACGCAGACAGAATATTGTATACATAATAAATAAATAAATAAATATTTAAAAAAAAACGAATTGAGATTATCAAGCCGGGTGGTGGTGGTGGCATACACCTTTAATCCCAGCACTTGAGAGGCAGAGGCTGGCAGATCTCTCTGAGTTCAAGGCCAACAACCTGGTCCACAAGAGCTAGTTCCAGGACAGGCTCCAAAGCTACAGAGAAATTCTGTCTTGGAAATTTAAGAGAGAGAGAGAGAGAGAGAGAGAGAGAGAGAGAGAGAGAGAGAGAGAGAGAGAGAGAGAGAGAGAGAGAGATTATCATGGAAATGAAAGAAACATGCTTTATTTTGTGCCTCAGATATGTGGTAAAATTCTACCTTGTGTTTATAACTGCCATAATTTGATATAGGAGATGAAATTTAGGCTTATGACTTGAATATTTGTGAAGTGCAAAAAGTATCTGCCATCTTACCTTGTCGTTTTATTCTCTATTTTCTTCCTGTCTTTGTGTGTGTGCATGTGTGTATAAATTTTTTTTCTTTCCAGTGTGTGTATAAATAAAAAAAATTTTTTTTCTTTCCAGTCTAAAGAACTCCAGATAAAAAAGCAGTTTCAGGATACATGCAAAATTCAAACCAGACAGTACAAAGCATTAAGAAACCACCTACTGGAGACTACACCAAAGAGTGAGCACAAAGCTGTTCTGAAAAGACTCAAGGAGGAACAGACTCGGAAGTTAGCCATCTTGGCTGAGCAGTATGATCATAGCATTAATGAAATGCTCTCCACACAAGCTGTGAGTTTGCTTTTTTTAAACAAAACAAATTTATTGCCCCTTTCTTTCTATAACCTATATAAAACCCTAGCAGTTGAAAGATAAGTTGGGAATGATAGCTCTTTAATAGCCCAGGAAAAATAGTGGTCATTCGTATTCTTCCTATTCTTAGCATTGCTTAGAAAAAGCATGGTGTATATAGAATTTCACTAATACATTTAAACACAAGATCCTATAAAGGCCCTCTGCAGGTGTGGATTCCAACAGTTTATCATGATCAGATGAGTAAACTGTAGGTGACACATACTTCTGTGTACAGGAATCTAAATGGTTACCTTGGAGGACACAGCTAAAATACTGTCCAAGTGTTTTCTTAAATGACTAAATAATATTTTAGACTTTGCAGACCAGAAGGTAAAATTGACAGTGTTGTGTAGGTACATCTTTTTGGTTTTTCGAGACAGGGTTTCTCATATATATATATATCCCTAGCTATCCTGGAATTGGCTCTGTAAACCAGGCTGCCCTGAAACTCACAGAGATTTGCCTCCATGAGTGTTGGGATTAAAGACGTGTGCCACTACCAACTCGCTTGTGTAGGTACTTCTATTAAAATTGTAACTATGTTAAAATGTAAAACCTAGTTTTAACTATTGTACTGAACAAGCAGCTACCCAGATCTGGCTTGTGTGCTGTGCTTATTGACTTTGATTTTTACTAGGAATGGAGAGATTGAGCACTTTAAACTACCCAATCATTTTTAGATTTTTCTTAAGAAAAAGTATAGTTATTCAGGCATCTTCAGAACAGCTTACGATAGCCTCTTCTGTCACGCAGTATTGGTTATTTTATTTCTTTTTCTGGGATGTCCACACCCAATTATATAGCTTACAAAAACATGGTCTTCTCTCATTCTTCTGTAAGTTGTGAATGGATAGTTCACAGAAAAATATAACAGTTTCTCTTTTTTTCTTTCAGCTGCGTTTGGATGAAGCACAGGAAGCAGAATGCCAGGTTTTGAAGATGCAGCTGCAGCAGGAACTGGAGCTATTGAATGCATATCAGAGCAAAATTAAGATGCAGGCTGAGGCCCAACATGATCGAGAGCTTCGAGAGCTGGAACAGAGGGTCTCCCTTCGCAGGGCACTCTTAGAACAAAAGGTATAGATAACAGAAGCAAGAGAGTTCTTTTAATATTGGTTTTTATCAAAAGAATTATGTGTGTGTGTGCGTGCGTGCCCACAAGCTTGGAGATGGGGTAGTGTACTTTTATTTTCTTCCAATATATATGTATGTTATATTGTCTGTGTACATATGCATGTTTATGTGTGAGGACAGGCTTTTGTGCCATGGGTTGTGTGGAAATCAGAATAATGTCAGGTGTCATTCTTCATTTTCCAACTTGTTTGTGGTACCTAACCCACACTGCTTTCCATTTTACCATAATCACAGTAGAATTACAAATGTGCCTTTTCACACTTCACTGCTCTCCCTTCTTCCCTCCCTCCCTTCTTATGAGACAAGGTTTCACGATGTAACCCTGGCTGGCCTGGAGCTCTGTGTAGACCAGGCTAGCTTTAAACTCACAGAGAAGGTGCACCAGTATACCTGACTTGTTCTAGCTTTTTTTTTTTTTTTTGGTTTTTCTACACAGGGTTTCTCTGTAGCTTTGGTGCCTGTCCCGGAACTAGCTCTTGTAGACCAGGCTGGTCTCGAACTTCCAGAGATCCGCCTGCCTCTGCCTCCCGAGTGCTGGGATTAAAAGCATGCGCCACCACCGCCCGGCTTGTTTTAGTTTTTTACATGGGTTCTGGAGATCTGGATTTAGGTCCTTATGCTTGCATATCAAACACCTTTACCTACTGAGCCATCTCCAAGCTCTTGTTTGTTTTTGAGGCAGGGTCTCGTTCCACAGCCCTAACAGGCCTTGAATTTACTAGATAGATCAGGCTGACCTTGAACTCACAGAACTCTCCCACCTCTACAGGTATTGGGATTAAAGAATTATACCATCACATCTTGTTATTTTCATTTTTGGACTGGAGGAATGAGCCTAAGGCCTTGCACTTACAAGACAAGAACTCTACTAATATCAGCAGGGGTTGTATTAGATTTCTTTTATAATACTGTCTTTCATTAGTTCTTGTTTGGTATTTTGTTTAAGTATTCAATATTGAACTTTTTATTTATTGTTTTGTTTTCAAGACATCATCTCACTATGCATCTCAGGTTGTCCTGGATCTCGCTATGTAGGCCAGGCTAGCCTTGAACTCACAGATCCACCTGCCTCTGCCTCCTTGGATGCTAGAATTAAAGTCATGTGTTACTACACCCAGCTCAGTAATGAACTTTTTAACTAATGAGTTCTAAAACTCAAAGGAATATGATTATTGGGTAAAGATTATGAGCCATGAGAAGACTAAGACTTGGGATTGTGGAGGTATGAAGGAGCTTGCTGAAGGTGGAGCTATCTCAAATACTGAAGTTTACATACATCTGTGTCTAAGCTCTCTAAGATCTGAGTTGTCCACACAAATCTTTCTTTCATGTTCTCACCATCATTAACCAGACTCAGAAAGAAAACCACAGAAAATTGTACAGGGACATGAAGTATAGGCCCATGGACCTATGACCCAAGAAAAAATGAC
Organism: Microtus pennsylvanicus; assembly: GCF_037038515.1. Taxonomy (NCBI): domain Eukaryota; kingdom Metazoa; phylum Chordata; class Mammalia; order Rodentia; family Cricetidae; genus Microtus; species Microtus pennsylvanicus. Next base: position 43,894,518 of record NC_134589.1, read on the forward strand.
CCATGCACCAATGAGCCCAAGGAGAAAGATAAGTAGTGGCTTTACTCGCTGTAAAAGTATCAAGGCCTGAGGTTCCCAAAACAGTAAAGCACACATAAAAATAAACTGAGCCTAGTGGCACATACCTATAATCTCAGCCCTTGGCATGTGGAGGCAGGAGGCTAGGCATTCAAGATCATCCTTGCCTACATAGCAAGTTTGAGGTCAACCTGGGTTACTTGAGACCTTATCTCAATACAAACAAAAAGAATATAAAGCTATGTGAAAACCACAGAATGTGAGTGGAGCAATGATGGCTCTGTTTCCCTTACTTCTTGGTCTACCTAGCTCCATCTAAGGGGGCTGCAGGAAGATTTACGTAGTGAGGAAGAATTACAGTGATTACCTGAGAGAGAGACAGCCAAGAAATCATACTTCACTCTTAGTATCTTTGGTCTGAAACTAAGGTATATTTGGTTTGAGGAACAGAAGTTAAAACCAGTTTCTTAAGCTGAAAAGTTATACATCTTATACATCTAGATTCATCATTACTATTTGGAGCTTTTTGGGGGGATGGTAGGGACAAGTCCTATAGCTTAAGTTGGCCTTGGTTTTACCCTATAGTCAAGGTTAGCCTTGAACTCTCCTCAGAGTTGTTTCTAAGTTAGTGTTGGGATTACAGGCATGCAGCAATATATTAGCATATCTTTATACGTTTCCTGGTTTATTCTTTTCCAGATATTAGAGAATAGATCTAGAATCCTGAAATAAATTTGTCATTCAAAGTACTAAGGTGTGCTGGGCGGTGGTGGTGCACACCTTTAATCCCAGCACTTGTGAGGCAGAGGCAGGTGGATCTCTGTGAGTTCGAGGCCAGCTAGTTTCAGGACAGGCTCCAAAGCTACAGAAAAACCAAAAAAAAAAAAAAAAAAAAAAAAAGTTCAAAGTACTAAGGTGTATTGTGTGTCTGTCTGAGAGAGATTAATTTAGTAAAAAGGATATTAGCAAAACTTTTGGAAAATTTTATAAAGGGAGGGCATTCATTGTGAGAAATGGTAGTCATTTATATACTAAATTCAGTGATACGTTCCAAAGTTCTTGAGTAGTAAATTTACAATAGCTGAAGTAGTGTCAGCCCATTGTACAGTATTAGTTAGTACTTGCCTATTGATCGTCTTAAATTTTGTACCATTAGCTTGTAGTTTTCTGTTCATGTAGTTCTTGTAATAAAAATAAAGTGCCTTACTTAGCTTGTGTGTGTGTGTGTGTGTATTGTATTGTATTACTGTTAATTAGGAAATTAATGTTTATTTGTTTATTTTAGTCAAGCCTGGTGGCACAGGCTTATAATCTCAACTACTGGGGAGGCCAAGTTCAGAGACATAGAGAGCAACTCAACAAGACCCTGTCTTAAAAGCAGAAGCTGGGTGATAGTGTTGGCAGCATACACCTTTAATCCCAGAATTTGCGAGGCAGAGACAGGCACATCTCTGTGAGTTTGAGATTAGCCTGGCCTATAGACATAGTTCTAGGACAGCCAGGACTACACAGAGAAACCCTACCTGGAATGGGGGCGTGATTAAATAAGTAAATAAAAATAGGGCTGGTGAGGTAGCTGAGCAGGTAGAAGTATTTGCTGCCTATTTGACAAGTTAGCTCCTCAGGACCCACCTCAACTGTCATCCAACTCTCCTGCTGTCCCTCTTCTTCCTTCTTCCCCTCCCTTTCACTCCCCTGCCCTCTATTTTTGATGCAGAACATTTCACATACTAAGCACATGCTTTGTGAACAACATTCCCAACCCCAGTTCTTCAAAATGTATGAAGTCTTACTTCAAATCTTTCCTCCAGATGAATAGCCTCCTGGATGCTGGAGTAGCAAGTATCTATCATGAAGCCCAGCAGTGAAGTCCATTTAAACAGTAAAAGGAAAACTTTCTGTTGCATGCATGAGTTGACAATCAGAATCTACTGATTAATATTAATAATACTCAAAAGATGGGACTGGAGAAATGACTTAGTGGTTAAGAGCACTGGTTCAATTACCAGCACCCTTATAGTAGCTCATCACCACCTGTAACTCCAGTTTCAGAGGATCTGAACTTTCCATGAGTACCAGGCACACACATGGTGCAGACAAAATACCCATATACATAAATAAAAATAATTCAAAATGTTTTTATTTCATTAAAAGAAGGATCAAGCCTTGCACGGTGACACATCTGCCATGCCAGTGCTTGGGAGGCTTGAGGTGGGAAGATCCATAGTTCCAGCATAGCATAAACTATATAATATATAAAGCAATGAGCTGTTTGAACAGACACACATCTTATGTAATGTAAAAGGTAGTATCAAGCTAAGCGTTGGTGACGCACGCCTTTAATCCCAGCACTTAAGGGGCAGAGGCAGGCAGATCTCTGAGTTTGAGGCCAGCCTTGTCTGCAAGAGCTAGGTCCAGGACAGGCTCCAAAAGCTACAGAGAAACCCTGTAGTATCTAATTGGTAGTGTTTTCCTAGCATGCTGGAATGCTGGAGACCCATGGTGTCATCACCAGTACTGACTTCATCCATTGCCACCCCCCACCCCCAGATGTTTTGTTTTGTTTTGTTTTGTTTCTTCAAGGAAACTGATAAGGTGGTATGCCATATCATGCTGAATCCAGTTCTTGTGCAGTTTGGTTTGTTTTAAAACATGCATATGCTGTCCTCTGGCACAGAGAATTATGACTGATGCAAGAAGATCGTGAGTTTAGGCCAGTTTATATCAAATGACCAATTCACCAATCCTTATTTAACTTAAATATAAACATCCCTCTGGATCTACCATTTATAGAAAATATATAAAGTAGAGCACAAGAGAAAATACTAAATGATGACATCAAGATGTAATTGGTCAAATCCAGAATTTAGACATTTTTAATAGGACAAATGAGCCAGTTTACAATATGAAGGGTGAGGGAATGGACAGACTGCTGTAGACTAAAAAAAGTTAAGGGCAAATGACAAAATGTATGGTTTTTGTTTGGGCCTCAATCCAAATAAACAAGTTATAAACAAGACTTTTGAGATATTAGAAATTTAAAAATTAAAAATTTGTTATTAGTTTATTAGATATCACAATGAAGTGGTTATTTTGTTAATTGTTATTAACATGAAATCAAAAAGTACAGTCTAGCTGGGCACTCCAGATGTAGGGTCAGGATTGTGAGTTCCAGGCCATCTGATCTATAAATTGAGTTCCAGGCCAGCTAAGGTTACACAGTGAAATCTTGTCTCAAAACCTTTTTATTTGGGAATAGAATGTTTTCCAAAACCTGTAGACACTTTGGCTATGAAGAGGTAGATTTTGGCAGTGGTGGCAGTGACATACACCTTTAATCTTAGCATATCTTTTGTTTTGTTTTGTTTTTGTTTTTTGAGACAGGGTTTCTCTGTGTAGCTTTGGAGTCTGTCCTGGAACTAGCTCTTGTAGACCAGGCTGGCCTCGAACTCACAGAGATCCGCCTGCCTCTACCTCCCAAGAGCTGGGATTAAAGGCATGTGCCACCACTGCCCGGCTCAGCATATCTTTTAAAATAGTTTTCTGTATATAGCCATAAAATAGCTGTTGATTGTTTTGAGTAGTTATTGTTGCTTTAGCTTATTATTGATTTGAGACATAAATTGATTCTTTTGCTCCATTTTCCTACCCTGACAGATTGAAGAAGAGATGTTGGCTTTGCAGAATGAACGCACAGAACGAATACGTAGCCTGCTTGAGCGTCAAGCCAGAGAAATTGAAGCTTTTGACTCTGAAAGCATGAGACTAGGTTTTAGTAACATGGTCCTTTCTAATCTCTCCCCTGAGGCATTCAGCCACAGCTACCCAGGAGCTTCTAGTTGGTCTCACAATCCTACTGGGGGGCCCGGACCTCACTGGGGTCATCCCATGGGTGGCACACCACAAGCTTGGGGCCATCCAATGCAAGGTGGACCCCAGCCATGGGGTCATCCCTCAGGGCCAATGCAAGGGGTCCCTCGAGGTAGCAGTATGGGAGTCCGCAATAGCCCCCAGGCTCTGAGGCGGACAGCTTCTGGGGGACGGACAGAACAGGGCATGAGCAGAAGCACGAGTGTCACTTCTCAAATATCCAATGGGTCACACATGTCTTACACATAATAATTGAAAGTGGCAATTCCGTTGGAGCTGTCTGCCAAAAGAAACTGCCTACAGACATCATCACAGCAGCCTCCTCACTTGGGTACTACCATGTGGAAGCTGAGTGCAAATGGTATATTTTATTCGTTTTTGTAAAGCGTTATGTTTTGTGTTTACTAATTGGGATCTCATAGTATTTGGCTGCCGGGTATTTGTGGTTGGCTTTTTGTTTCCTTGTTTTTAACTTTTGGAAAATTTTAAAACTGGGAATAGATAAATATTTCATGTGTGTGGCAAAGAAGAAATTGGCTTAATAGAAGGGGTTTTATCAGAACAATATAAAAATAAAATGAAGCATACTGCCCTGAATCATCGCTTTAGGATGTCCATAGCCTAAGAAGTTTATTGAAAGATCTAAAGCCTTCCTCCATATTTCAAATTCTGTGAGTCACTGACAGCAGGCAGCGTCTGTGCTGAAACATGTTCTTACTGAAACATACCTCCACACCTTACCAGTGTGTTTCCTTTCTTTATGAAATTGGTCTGACTTATCAACCTCGTTTGGACTAAAGCAGAAAACCATGAACATTAAAAGATTGTATTTACCTTTTCAGGTGGTAGAAGATCATTTAGTTTTTTGCTAAGTGCATCAGAAGTTTGTCCCTGATTTTGTAGGTTGTATTGTTGTTAAGATGGCATTGCTTAAGGAGATCATAAGCTGTGTGGGGATTGCACTAACAAGCTTGTCAGCAGCTATCAGAGGAAAAAAAACAGGGTTGGGACCCTGAAAGTTCCTGTGATGCATGTGTTCAGCATGGAATGAGGAGATAAAGCCTATGTATCAGGATATTTTGTTTCTTGTAGAGTGATAGCTCATGCTACCCACACTATAAGACACCAAAAAGTACCTTTGCTTTTATACAAAATCAAAGACACTTAGCCAACACAAAGCAAATGCCAGAGTTATTTGAATGATGCCATATTTGTGAACTGCCATCTATTAGAATACTCATCACACTACATAGACATAATTTTATTTATCCCCCTTTTGGCTTATGGGATTTCCTGTTTACAAGTAGCAATAGTCAATTATTTAAATATTTAGTTGCCACTAGGAATCACTGAGCCAATGACCACCAGCTGCTGACTAATCTTCACACTGTAGATGTTGCTTCATCTGCAGGTTCTCTATGTTTAATTGCTGTTTTTGTTGCTGCAGTACCTTACAAACTTTTAGTTCATTGAAACTTCATGTTACTTTCCCACAGTAGTAAAGTTCCTTTCAGAAGTCTCTAACTTAGTGTTAAAATACTACTGAGGAAGAAACTAGGTAGTTTGAAGAGTGAAAGAAAACAACAACAAAAATTAAAAGTAAGTTATAGTGATCAAGGACCACTAACCTGGGAGTGTGATCTGTGTTTTCTTCAATGAAGGATTAACCCAGTGTTCTAAGTCAGTGCTAATTAGTATCCTCCAGTTGCTTGTGTAGAGCTTGAAGTGGAGCTAGGCAAGGGGCAGTGCCGTGTTTAGTGACAGACCAGAGTTTCTTACAAGTTATTGTCCTGCTCCCTCTTCAGTTGTCTTGAAGAGCTCTTGCTGCTAACTCTGGGTCCTGCTTTTCCTGTAATTAGAAGGCAGGAACACACTTAAGCATACTTAGAACAAACTAGCGACCAAATTGTCATCTACCACTATTGAAGTTCTTGGTTTTCTTAACAACAGATTAAATCTTGTCCAGGTATGTCATTCCAGTCTCTATGACTTGCCCCCTTAAGGAATTTCTGACTTTGGGTTGAGGGTTTCTGACACTAATTAGAAATTAGATCAGGGTGTGGTGGCATATACTTACAATCCCAGCAATTGGGAGGTAGGAGTCGGGTTCAAGGCTGCCTTCAGCTGTCTCACAGAGGGAAGAAAGGAAGATGCTATTATA